>NC_092463.1:31995723-32313379 GCF_047495875.1 Pithys albifrons albifrons
GCAACCCGAAAATCAATTATAGCAACTATTTAGAAATGTAAAGGAAAGGCAATGTAAAAAAGTGACAAAAAATCTTTAATTGTAGGGAAAATGTGCATCTTTTTTCCCCAACGTGTGAATAAAATGCATTTCCTTCTTTAACAATCACAGTTACAATGGATCTATGCATCTCGCAGGAAAAAATTGACAATTTGATTATGACTTGTACTTTTTGCCGGGGCCATGAAAGTGGTTTGTGTTTGAAATGTATCAGCTGGAAGGTACTTATTACTCATAAACGCTGCGCTATTTCACTCACTGCAAAGTGAGCTGTTAACAGATACAATTTGAGCAGAATAGCCAGAGGAGGCCTTTTGATATGCAGAAGAGCTGACCCGCGTGCTGAGCCTTTAATTGGGTTTTTAATTTTCCAGGCCATCTGACAATATCAAACATGATCCCAGTGCTTGAAATGTTGATTGGAGGCTAAGCAGGATGTACTCCAACATGGCATTATGGAGAGAAAGTGGAAAGGACTCAGGTAGAAAGGAAGGCACAGAGAGTTAAAATCATCCAGGTTTCCATGCTTGCTATTCTCCAGAATACTCCAAAGTAGAGTAACATTTCTCTTTGTTTCATGGCTGGAGTTTTAAATTTGTTGTAATATTTCAGCAGTATTGATCTTCATCTCATTTTCTTGACTGTATCTGTTAAAATGATCTGAAAGCAAGCACTGTGCAAAATAACCACTAAAAATTTAGTGATTTTTCTTATGGAAAGAATAAAAATCCTGAACCCTCCCACCAAAACAGCTACTAGAAAATACCATGTGTCTTGGGTAAAAATCATGTTTACAGTCAATATTTCCTTTTCTCTTCTGAAGTTTTCAATATGACTTGAAAAATGTGCTTTAAAACATAGCATTGTACATTGCTTCATGTGATTCTGTATTGCTTCTGTTAAAAGGGCTGGAAAATAGTAGCTTTTAATTTGCTACTTCTGCCAGACTGCTCAGTAAACATTTTTTTAATTTGTTCATGTGTAAGGATAAGGCAAAGACTAAAACCTAATTTATCATTTTATTAGAACTGTGTATCTGAATGATGCAGGACTGTGGATTTAAGAAATCTGTAAATCTCTTTAATAAAGGCCTGGGGAATTATAAGAAGGGACAAATGTAAAATGCCTGACAGTTACATTTCCAAAAGAAAACCACAACAATCTCATTAAAGAAATTACTGACGGCAGCTCACAAATGTTAATGGTTAAAGCAACAAAGCATATGCAATATCAGAAAGCAAAGATTTTTTTAAAACTATTGATCTGCTAACTTATGGAGCATATCAGAATAATGTGCTACACAGATTCTTAGTGAACAGGCATCTTCCTTAGCAGTTCTAGACAATGCAGTGCCAGAAAAGCTGCTGATGCACAGTGGCTACTACAGTGTAAGAAGATAAAGAGCAGCTATGGTAATAAATAGGGAGCTTCTAGCAAAGACAGTGTTTTCTGCTATAACTTTGTTGAATCCTTCAAATATTAGAATGAAACAAAAAAATTCAAATGAACTATGTCTTGAAGCATACATTTGGCATGAATATTGAATATTTAAAATGTTTTTGCTTTCGTGTATCTATGACTGATAAGTCTTATAATGGTGACAATTGCTGCTTTCTTTTACGAATAAGGAAAAAATATTTTTTATCTTTTCCTTCATATTTGGGTGCTTGTGTTAGATGAGCTTTTATAGAAGCACATGTCCATTTTACTTTGTCATATTTTGAAACTTTTGAAATATTTTAAAAATAAAATAAAAGGCTTATTTCTGACCTGTTTAGCTGCAACTATAACTGATGTGAAGGAGTGATAAACAGATATATCTGAGAGAATTAGTAAAATCTGAGAATTACAAAAATCTTGTTTTACAGTTTAATTGTATCTTTTCCATTTTCTGCAGGCGGTATTACCAAATTATATACCCATGAACACAAATGGCCTGTATACAGACATGGAGAAATATAACCTCGTTTTATCAAGGCAGTTAATCTGCTAGAGAATCTGCTCTATGTCCTGATGTTCATGATAGACTTTCATCCTTTTACCTTTCGGTTTTAAAAACCCATCAAAATATCTTGTTAACTAAGCAGGAATATTTTAGTAGTGATAATTATCTCTTTGGATCAAAAGAAAAAATAATATATTACATATAAAATTATATATGCATTAATATTCCTGTAAAGTGTGAACATATTAATTCTTTTTAATTCAGTTCATCATTTTTCTCCCTAAAATGGATACTCGTAGAATTTCAAGTTCATTGTTTCAAATCCTCTGGTTCATGTCTTGATCCCTGCATTATTTTACTCTTTATAAAAAGAAGTATGCCTAAGGAAGTTCATAGAAACAGCATACATGGTAGCAAATTACCTAGTTCATGTGTATCATACACCAGTTGGAGCCCAGTATTTGCAGGAAGTTTTTAGGTTTAAAATAAAATATGAGTCGAGATTTGTAACCACCTTTGTTATTTTTATTTCTTCCTCTTTTGAGTACCAGTAAAGGTGCTTCAATTTCTGCTTCCTGAGGATTCTATTCAAAATCCATTGAAACCAGGCAGTTTATTTCTTCAAACATGCATAGAGATCTCTCAGTGGAAGCACAGAGGGTAGAAAATATCCAGAAGATTCACTCCTAAGAATGTTGTTAAAAATTTTATATTCTATTAATTTTAATAATGGATTAGAGCCTAACATTTCAAAATACAATCAAGGCACAAATGCACACTCCCTTTACTGGCAGACTGTTACCAGTGCTAGTGCATATTTAGGATTTTTTTTGTTCATGTGTTTTCAGACTTATTTAAAATTATAGAAACCTTTAACAGATTATTATTTAACCACATCTAAATGTATTCTCTGTAATATAATTAACTTCTCTTAAAATATCAAGGTTTTTTAAATTGCACTTAAGTAAAAAAGTAAACATACCACTTATGCTTTTTTGTTTTGGTTTGGTTTGTTTGTTTTGTTTGGTTTTTTTTTTAAGGAAAAAATGTTAATAGGAAGAGGAAAAGATGAATACTGATTAGAAGAAATGGCCTTTTAATTTGTTTCACTCATGTGACCTTCAACACTATGGTAATAGGGGAAAGCTTCACAATCACAAATGAATTCTATTTTACAACACTCTGACAGTGCCTTGTAGGGCTATATTTTGAAGGTAAAAACTTAATATTTAATAAATAATAATATTTTACAAATAAAAGCAAAAGCTGAGTATTTGATAAATATTAAATGAAACAGGCTAACAATTGTAAAAATCTAAGCCAACTGAGGAAATGGACCCTTCTTTCTAGTCCCCGTTAAATTCTATCTCCATTAAGCCAGCCTCCATAGCCCTGAGAAGAAATCATTTATTGGGTTAGTAGTATCTGAAGAACAGTTGTGATCCCATGTTAAAAAAAACAATGAGAAATATACCTGTCAACCTTCGGTAGTAGGAGGGACTTTTCAGGCATGCACAGGAGGACAGCTGCAATGTTATCAGTGTGGCTGTGACCCCACACATGCATTGCACCCCTGGACATCTGCACTGTGAACTGTGCATTTCTGAGACACTGAGCAGTCAATTTGAGTCTCTTGATGTTTATGTAGATTACAGGAAAAAATGTGCATACAGTCTCTTCAAAAAGTACATCCTGTGAATAGAACTCACTAAATTATTTGTTGTGAATATTGCATAAAATTAATACCAGGTAATGTGCTCATGTGAGTGCACTTTGATTTGTATTATTTAACCAATTGTAGGAAGAATCAGTGGTATATAAGCAGTTTTGTGCTAACTTCTGTGTGAAAGACTTATCAGTTTATAAGAATGAGGTCAGTTGTATTTTTCAGGGACTACTAAAGAGGGAAGCTACAGAAGAACATTCCTTATGAATCATTCCTTGAAAAGTGCAGCTATTTCCACAGCACTGTTAAATTAGGTTGGTAGCCTTTCGCAGAGATAGGGAGTTTACAGTGCTGAATGGTAGCCATGTTATTGGACAGGGCCAGTCACACTGCACACAGTTTACCCATTGGTCTTGGAAATGTTTTTGTTATACTTGTGGTGTAGAGCATTCCCTAGACTGTGTTTACCAAGGTGTCACAAAACAAAGATCTCAGAAAAGATGTAAATGCCTGGATTGCAAAGTCACAGGCACTGCAACTCCCCCCATCTTCAGACCTCTGCACAAAATATAAACTAGGAGAGAGGGAAAGATGGTTGAAAGAAACCAACCACAAAAATCTTAATGGATAGGACCTGTTCCCACACAAAGATCATTAGATGTTTTCTTTTAATTGGTAATGGCTATATTACAGAGTCTAAAGAGAAGAAGAGAGAGAAATATTTGTTTCTGTGGGTCATGATTAACAAGAAAAGGCCACATTGTCTAAATTTCTACATTTCAGGACAAGAGTCATTCATATATCTGCAAATTGCCTACCACACACTGGGAGCAATATAAATCATAATTATAAAGTAATATGACACAGTTGATTAATTGCTTAATTAAGCCTTAATTAATATTTGTAAAGCAGTTTAACATCCTTGGTTGAAAAGTCTTAGAGAAGTGTGAGATATTAAATGCTAGTATTTACAGTTGGAGATTCTGGCCTGCCCATGTTAAAATTTCAGAGATCTTTGATAAATCAGTATTAAACTGTTGTTATTATAAAGGCAAGAATCCCTCTCGGTTTCTACCATGAACTAAAATAAAGCCCCAAACTCTCTGGATACACACTTCATCTTTCAACATCTTCTTATTTTCATAGCCTGTGCTGATGCAATATATCTACAGACCTTCATTACACAGTGAAAACAGGAAAATTTCTACTGAATTATTTCAATATTTTATCTTTTTTTTTTTGTAGCAGTAGCATCTGCTTTGCTTTAGGCCTCACCTATAATGTAAAAAACCCTCCAACAGCAAAAAAAAAAAAAATCCCAATTGCCTGCACCCTGAAAAGCACACAATCTATAGCTCTTGTCCTGCAATCAGATCCACTTGGGCAAACCCAATTATAGGATCAGGGCCTAAATAGGATAATAGGCATTGTAGAAACTACCATAAATTTCTCTCTGGTGTCCTATTTTGCCACTACTTGAACTAAGTGGATAATTCCGGTCATCTTTCTTGTTATGATGTTTCAATTCAACACCGTAAATTTAGTGCTATTGGTCTAATTTGTCCACAGAAAATCTTTACAATGCTAAATTTATATTTTCATATATATCTGTCTCTATATATATCTATATATATATATATATAGAGAGAGAGATCCTCAGAAGCTAGCTAATTTTGCTTGGAAAAGTTCAGCAATATTAGACTGGAATTGAACAAATAGAATTTTTACAAAACAATGAACATGGAGCTTGGTAAATGCAAAAAAAAAAAAGCTCATTAAAGAAATATCTAGAGATGTGACAAACTGCCCTCAAATAATCTGGGGATTCAGTGAACCACAGTATCTGCTGGTTTGCAAGTAGCTAAGACATCTCATTGTCTGCTCGGCATGGGTCCACACACATACTTATAATTAGATACCTGTTCTCTGAAATGATGGTGGCTATCTGATTTGAGAATAAAAGAATGTTGTTCCTTAAATGTATTCTGTTAACTGTATTGTGTTATGCTGTGTTACATAACATTCAGTTACTTTGCGTCTTATTATGACAAACACTATTTTGATACAAAGGAAAGTGAATGTTAAATTCTGAGAGGAAGAACAGGTTTTAAGTCAGATTATTGCTGTATCACTGAGATTTTAAAAGTACAGGAAATTTGTTATTAAAGTTGTCATGACTGCGTTTCTGTAAGTTTTTTTTTATAATTTCCAACTATTTTATTAACCTTTATTTTGAAGTTCTGACTAAAAAATTTTACACCACTCTTAGTAGGCAAATTGTATAAACTCTGCTTGCCATAAGCAGCATTTACATGCTATCAAAAGCCCATTAACACTACTTCATTAACTAACATTAGCATCACTTCACTGACATGTCAGTGAAAGCCCGAAAAAGTCTACATTCAATTTAGGTTCCAGGATGTGATTTACATGCAGAAACACAGGTATCTGGGGCCATTTGAAGTGCCTTGGGATATTACAAGATATCAGCAAGAGCTGACAGATAGAAGATAAGACCTGCAGGAAATCTGCACCCTTCTGGAGTGTGTGGGAGAGACAGAACACCCAAGTATCTCTGGCTGACTGCAAACACCTATGTTTAGGTGTGTGACTCTCACCCTCTGAAACAAAGGAGTGTCACCTCATTACTTTTCTGTTCTAGTTAAGATACACTATCAACTTGTGAATGTCAGCTTTCTGTTCTATTATTTCTGCATTCCAGATTATCAGGCATAGTCTCTTTATTTCTGATGACATTAATCATTTCATATCTATCATTAAAATTTTTCTATGCCTGCAATTTGTTACTAGTGAAGCAAGAGAAATTTCACCTGCACCTTTCAAGGAAAAGATTTTATGAATATTGTGCTGACCTTAATGTCCCTAAAAAAGTTATACTTTTTTATGTCAAAAATATTTCTTTCAGCTGGATTTCAGTGAAGAGCTTCTTACATTTCAGTAAAGACACATTTTAGGGCAGAATATGTTGACTTACAGGCTAGTTAACTGATTCCAAATGAGTTTCTTCAGACTGCCCAATGTATAAAATCAGGTTGCCTTATGTTCTATAACATTTTAGAACGGAAACACCTTCATTTAGAAATCATATGTCAGTGAATTAAAAGAATTTCCTAATTTAGTAGTCAGCATCTCTTACCTGAAGGTATTCTGCAAATACTGAGTACTGATTCTTCTCTAAAGTATTATTTCATTGTACGTTTGACACTATAAGAAACAAGACTCTAATGGTATTTTTTAAATTGAGGAAAAATTCAGAGAAATTTCCACGTGAAATAGTGCTGACATCTTCATGAAGGAAGGAAAATACTTTTGATTTGGGGTTTATTTTAGAGGAAGTAAAGGTGGATGATTATGTATGTTCAGTATTTTTTGATCAAGAATAGGGAACAGAAGAAGCAATTAACCAAAAAAAAAGTGTTCTGAACAGGTCTATCCAACATAAGACAGAAAATGCTTGATGGCTTATGATAAAAAACAAAAGAGGATTGAAGTGATTTTGAGTTACAAAAATTCAGTATTTTCCTGAAGCATACTTAACTTAAGCAATTTACACCATTTTATCAAGTTCTGAGCAGCTCTACAAAGCGAAGAACACAGAATCCAAAATCATTATGACCTGGCCTAAACTAAGGTGTTAAAAGCCAGATAATATTGAACATAAAAAGCACACATGCCTAGTTGCATGTCCTTTCAGCATTTTACCAGTGTTTAGATTTTCTCAGAATAACTTCTGATTTGAGAATTCTTTTAAATCCTGTAAAACCATGATAGGCAGGAGTTTTAAAATAGTCACTGATTACATGCAAGGATTATTTTTCAGACAGTATCTTTTTCAAAGTTTAATAGGAAATAAAAGTGCCCAGTGGTTTCAGAATGAGGATGAGATAATGGTGAGGATGTGCTTATGAAGACAAGCCTGGAAAGAGGACATTACAATTTCAAGGCAATGACAAAAATTCAATTCAAGTCTATAGAGACTGTATTACAGTGTCAAGACGATGGCAAAATTATGCCAAGTAAGTCTATGGAGACCACTTTACCATGTCAAGACAATGGTAAAACAATGTTATATAAAATGATTGAGACCACACTGCAATGCTAAATTATGATGCCAAAACCTTGTCATTTCCTGGAGTAATGACAGAGGATTCTGCATATGCTCCTCACAGAAATGCTTCTGGACCTGTGCTCCAGCTCAAAACACTTTTGTAGCTCCAACTCTGAGTCTTTCTTGAGTAGGAACCAACTTTTCTCAGACTTGAGGGTGAAAGCTGGTGGCATTTGAGCTGTTGGAGCTAATTTTGTTTACATGTGCAGATGCAGGACTGATGACCAGCATTCTACCTTTATCTCTGATTTTTTAAAATTTATTTTTAATACCAGGACACAGCCTGATGTTATTGACTTTCATGTGTATTGTCAGCCTGTCTCATTATCTTTTTAGTGTGGAATTGGTTTGAAAGTAGATTGATGGCTCTGTTTTGAGAATGTTTATTATTCTGTATTATGCCAGTTGTTTATAGCCTTACAGAGCTATAGTTACTGTATATGTACACAAAAAATCACAAAAAAAAAAAAAGAACTAATTCCAGGTATTCGTGCTGAAATTTCTCTCTTCAGTGTGAAAGTGCATGCATTTGATGTGCTTGCAAAATGACAGTTTGAAAGCGTGATTTTTTCACAGGACAAGAAAAGTGTTGATAATGGTAGAGCATATGTTAGTTACCTCTCCTCCCAGGATGTTTCAAGACATAGAACAAACTTTTAGCAGTTCAGTTTTTGTCTGTTCAGTTCTTGGTATTATTGAAAGACCATTATTGACATTTCTTAACAATTTCCTCTCTCTGTTATAATGTTCTCTAATAAGAACAGCAGTGCCAGGTAATATCAAGTCCATCCATCCTTATGGATATTCTGTGTGAGATTATGTCCAAGAGTAGATGTGGAGTAATTGTACAAGAGCAGGATAAGCATATAGTCCTTACTAGTGTAAGTACATCCATAGAATATTCTTCTTTCAGATGTTGCTGCACAGGCTCTGCATTTGAAGACTGAGAAAGAGCTCATTCCATATGAAAATAACTTGCATGATGCTGTGATCACCTGATGGCTGCAATGCCCTATATTTGAAAGAGGGGAAAAGACATCTGAACTGTTTAATTTTTCACTGTCACTAATATTGTCACACTGCCTGATAGAGAAGATCTTCTGTAAGTTCTCTTAGCCCTACAAACTGATATATTTACTGATTAAGCCATTTAAATTTGAAATGCCATTTTAAAAGTGTGTGAAATGGTATGCAGATTGAAATTTGACATGTTCTAGTTCTAACCAGAATTTTCAAAAAGGCTACTCAGGGATAGCTATTAAGAAAAAACCCAAACGCATCTTTCAAGGTACCCATCTTTTAAAACAGCTTTGACTTTACGATTCAAAATGGCTGCACTGGTCAGGTCTCTGGCCATGAATCTGATTGAAAAGATAATAAGCAAGTAAGTAGCAATATTCTAAGTGGCATTAAAACTCTTTAGTTGTACAGAGACATTTCCAATCTGAATTGAAGGAACAATTTATGAAGACAATACGTGGATATTATTTCTCAATGGTGTTTAAAAATTAGAAGACCGCAAGCTAGGAGGTTTATCTGTTACTTATCACACAGTGAAATTACTCTTTCTCATGTCAGTGACAGATGCACTGCTATTTACCTCAGCTTTCCAGGAAAGGTATCTTAAAATTCTTAAAGAGGATGAAAATATTTGTCAGGTGAAATTTTAATTCTTTCTGCAGAGGTACTAACATAGACTTTCTCTGCATAATTTGATTCTTAGAATTATATTTGAAAAAGCTAATCACTGTGATTGCGTTATAAGAGTTTCTGCTCTGCTTCTGTATAAATTTCCCCTCTATGCTTTGTGCCACCTCAGAAATCCTTCTCATTCAACACTATCACTGAGAAAGCACTCTACTAACTGTAGGAATATCTTGAGCTTTTGTTCTGTGCAAAAAGTTCCATAACTTCATGGTAATAACAGATTCACAGCATGATGTCTTCAACAGGTCTATGTTTCCATAATACAATTTTCAGTTGCTTGTGAATATATATTGGATGAGGTAGTCATGGTTGAAGGGATTACATGGAGATTAGGACAAAGGCTGCAGGTAGTGAGAGACTGGACAGTGGTCAAGCTGTTTGCAAACTCTGATTGTAACAAACCACGTATTAAAAAATATGGATTGCTCAGAAAAAATTATGGAGGTAATGTTACTTGACAAGAAGATGAGCACAAAGCTTAGTAGGCACAGGTTATATCCTTACTGGCTTATTTATTCCTATGAGGTATTAACATACTATGTTTGTACCTCAGTTTCTCCAAGTAATGTGAGAATAATGGTACTTATTTTGTTTTGTAAAGCATGTTAAGATCTTTGCATAATGGGATAAGTATCACTATCAGTTTGACTATTACACATTATCAAAAACCAAAGCAGTCTTGTAAAGCATTCATTTAAAGGTTTTAAAATATCATGTTAGCTAATGTTTTATGAGAGATATATAACAGAAAGTAGCTTCCCACTCTAGTTTATACATACTAAATTTTGTTTTCAACATTTCATTGTGCATGCCACGAACAGTAGTAAGTATAATATGCTATACTTGGACAACTGCCAAAATTTGATTGCATTTGATAATTCCATTCTACCTATATTCACTTCTAGATTTCTTTGAATAAACCATACAAATTGTTGCAATTCAGACATTGTTATGGGCAGGTATTTTCCAATAAAACATAAGAGGAAAAAGCCTCAATGAGCTAGAGATTCATTTTATAGCTCAACTGAAATAAAAGTCTTTAACTCAGTGAAAGTCTTATAGTGCCTTAATATTATCTGGAATGGCAGAAAGATGTTCATGAGTTTGCAGACAAATAAAATATAGAGATCTCATATATTATACAGCTAACAGGAGGAGAAACTAAATATTTTTCTCTAAGCATCTGAGATTAGGTCAGAGAAGACACTATGAACAAAAAGGAGGTTTCAGTCTGAGGGACTCACAGTTGTTTTGACTACTGTTTATCAAGAATTGTAAACTATCCAGAAAATTACTAGCCTAAAGAGAGAAGTACTAGACCAGAAGCAACAAGAGATTTCTCTTCATTGTTCCCCTGTATGACTACAACCACCATTGTTAGTAGTGGCAGTATTACTTCTTGGAGAAAGGTTTTGTCACCTTTGATAATTGAAAAGTTGATTGGCTTTTCAGCTGTGTTCATGATTTGATCTTTCTACACTCTGACCAAGATACCTACTTGAAGTACTGCAGCTAAAACAGTAGGTTTTCACAATAAACCTTTACTTGATTTTCAGGCATCAGCAATGTTTTCAGAAGATATGTAAGGGGTTTTGAACTCTATTTCCTCCAAGTTTATTCACTATCATGGAGGCATTTAGGATTTTTCATGGCTAAGTAATTTTTTTAAAAGTGCATGATGATCAAACCACTAGGCATTTGCGGAAAATATTTTGAGGGACATGAGGTCAGTGCTCCAGTTTGACGAGCCACTGAACTGCTAACTGGTTTCAACACTTAGTATTAACACCACCATATCTGGTGGTGAGAAGACCAAATATTCTCCCTTCCCAGTTCCTATACAGTCCTCTAAGTGTGTGGGTTGCAGCTTGCTAATAACTATTGCTGTAAACAAAGCAACAAGCATGCTGTCAAAGAGGATATAGTCCTTCAACAGAGTCTTCTCTGACTTCTCTGAGAAAGATAGAGATGATTGCAAGCACAGCTCAGGAAATAAGACTAGAAGAGTCTGAAGTTTCATGAATTCACAAATCATCTTACAGTATACCATTAGAATATAAAATATGGAGAGAGCTCTAAACAACAGCTTCCAAGGTCTTTGTGTGCTCTGAGAGCTTCAGATATGCAACATAAATTAATTTATCTCTAAATACCATGAACCCCATGGATGGCAGTGACAGTGTTGCTTCTTAAAACAAATTTTTCTTCATGATTTACAAATAGTGAATAACACAGATTACATACGATTCCTGTTTATCACTGCATATATTCATGAATTGACTGCATCTATTAGCAAACTATATAAAGTATGCAAAGTATTACAATTATGTTATGAGATGGTTTCAAAAATATAAGTGAGAACCTATCTTTTCTCTTTCACAGTTCTACAAGGAAATGTGAAAGGAGGTAGGATTAGCCACGAGCGTTTTACAAAGACTACCTAGCAAAAAGCTAAACGAGGAATTAACATGCATTGAGGTTTTTCATTACTTGCCTTGATAAGCAGTCTGCCTGGAATGAAACTTTGTATATTCATTTATTCTAGAGTACAGCCTCAAATTCCACAACATAAATGAAGAGGTTTCAGTAAAACAAAAGGTGACTGGGAGAGTTCTTATTTTTGGAACCTGAAATGGTAACTTCAGTCAATCTATTTTTTATTACCTATTCATTTTCATGTATTTACACTTCATAGATCATGTCAAAAGGCAAATAGAACTAATAGTAGCAAAAATTATATTTCCAGTTCAGCTGAAAGGAGGACATTACAAGAAATCATACAAAATGTTCTGGATTCTCCAGTCTCAAGAAATAAGACAAATCAAAGAAATCTTTCAAGTCTAGGGAGGTTTTTGTTATGTTTGTGTCAGTGGGTTTCATCCTTCTGCTTAGTGGTTGATCCTCATAAGGCACAAGGATATTGTGACACCTGAGTTGCACAATTTCTCTCTTTAGCTGTGTTTGGATAAAAAAAGTGTTTTTAACCGCAGAGCTAATAATCACCTGTGTTGATGAAATAGCAAAATATCAAGTGGTGTATATGCTTATGTCTCATTTCTCTTAGCGGAACAACCACAGGAAAGAAATTTTATAGTTAAATGTATTAGTTACATTAAATTTAGTGGGACTAAACTGAAACCGGATGACAATATGGGCAAACATTTTAAACCTCACTGTTCTATGGAAATTTTGCTTCTTAGAGTTCCATAGTCAAAAGAAAGTTTTCAAGACAAATCAAATAAAGCATTTTTCAGTTTTGTTTGTTTGGGGTTTTTTTGTTGGTCCTAAATGCCTGCTTACATTCTCAGATATCATCATCTCCTCCATCATTTTTGTTCCTGTTCTTCAGTTTAATTAATGTTCCCAAATCGGTATTGGGGTTTTTTACTTTAGTTTTGATTTTGATTTTGTTATTAGTTTTGGTTTATAAATTCTGAATGCAGTCCTCTTTCTCTGATTTCCTTCATTCAAGTTCAGTGTATCCAGCTTTATCATGTTATTCCTCTTTTTACGTTCATCCTATTTCTATTCAGTCTAACCTGATTTTCCTCTGTGACACAATGCTGAGGTCTGTAAAATGTTGTAATTTTCAGCTTTCTTCTCCAGGAAAGCTGTCTCTTTAACAAACACAAAATTAACTGTAATTCATGGCTGGAGACCAGGACTTGTAATTTGAAAAAAAATTCAACCTACCAGTATTTTGCTGCATATGAAATTTTAGATGTTAGATCTTTCATTATCTAAAGGAATCTCATTTGAAATGGAGAGATTTGTCAGTGGAGTGGATTCTGGCTTGATTCACTGTTTTTGAACTGGCTCATGCAATTCTAATTACAATCTATGATCTAGAGCTGTTACTATTTGCCAGATATTTCAACCTTCATGAGCAAGACCCTTTAGGCTTATTTGGAAAAACCTGCAAACAAGAAAATTCAGTGCTGTTCACCCACTGGGCTTGGGACAAAAAGCAAGTATGAAAGCTGTCAATATTTTATATTTTCATCTGACTGAGACCAGTGCAATGACACATAAAAGCACTCTCTGAGCCCAGAGCAAAAATAACACACTTGAAGTGCTTAATGGGTTACTTCTAAGAGATTTCTCCAGCAGCTTTAATAGAGTTGAGTGAAATGCTTTTATGAAAAAAACTTTAGCTTGTGGATTTCAGTCTTTTGTTTGTTTTCCCAGCCTTTGGACTGCTCACCAATGGACTTGATTTTGTTTCTCATTTGTAATTAGTCACAAACCAGAACTTGAATGGTGCTTGCTCTGTATATTTCAGATTAGTTGCATCCACTCCTACTGCATTGTGGTGTCTGAGTAAAGTGAAACAGTGCCAATGTCAGGGTTGGGGGAAAGAAGAAGAACTGTCTTATAAAAGAAGACTTTAAAGACTTTTGAGTACTTGGTCCTGTTTGGAGTTAGGTCAACAACACAGGAAACATTTTACACTATATATTTTAGAATACACGAGTAAAACCTCAGAAAGCATTGTGACATCTTAGTAAGAGATCACATTTTAAATCAATGCTCTTTCATAATCAGTTAAAACGTATATGAACAATTGACCTAATATCAGATCCTTGTTTCATTTATTTTGTCTTTGTGCAAAGGCTATGAGAACAGCATTCCCCTGACCCGAAGGAAGAGTATAGTTAGATTACTATAAATACATTGCATAATTGTGTCTTACTGTAATCCAGAGCCTAATGAAGGCAATGAAATCACAGTCATCATTAGGATCAGGTGCTTTGTGTTGGTATTTTATCTCTAAACTTGAGGAACTGTTAGTAAAAGTAGTTTTCACAGAATCACAGAGTGGTTGAGGTTGGAAGGGATTCAGAACCAGCTTTTGTGGAAAAAACTAGTAATTTTCTCCTGGAGCAGAAAACATGGAGTGAGTGTTAGTTCTAGCTGCTCCTGTAGAGAAAGAACAATAAAAACAAAACAAAACAAAAACAAACAAAAAAAAACAAAAAAAAACCAAACAAAAAAACCCCAACAAAAACAACAAAACCCCCAAAATCAAAACACCTGAAAAACAAAACAAAACAAAACAAAAGATCCACCCTCATGGGTTCAGGCTTGACTCCAATGGGAGTTTTAGCTGTCGTTTTTATTCAATGACAGTCCTTTTCTAGTTTTTATAGAAACAGGGAGATGACTCAGTGACAAACCCTGTGAAAGGTAGGCAAAATGTAATGTTCAGAGGTTAAACTGTTTTTTGCATGAATGTCAACTTCTCCACACCCAAATGTGTATCAGATAGAAACTGTGGGAGGTTCTTTTATTTTGAAAGCCTTATAACTGAGATATATTTTCACCTGTCATGTAAATCAATAAAATATACAGTACTTAATACTTAAATGTTTCACTATTAGAATAATTTTCTGATCCCTCTGGATGAACACATTTTAAAATAGAACATTCAATTTTGTATGAATAAATTAAGTGTTTTGAAACTTGCAGTAATGAGCTAGTTGGTTCACATAACTTTATAAACTGGTTAAATGATACAGCAATGCAGATGTCCAGTTTGATGTTTGCCTTCCTTAATGAGGTAAAGCTTCTCTTCAATGAGCAAGGAAATTGAATCTGATTAGAGTTTCTACATTTTTTTTTCAACTCTTTTAATTCACGCATTTTACATCATCTGTTATTTTTCTTTTTATTATTGGTTCTTATGTTTACATACATTTCATAGAAAAGATAGCCACATTAATTGCTTTGTTTCCTGAAAAGTTGCAGAGAAATTCTTCCTATTTACAGGAGATAGTGGTAGAAATTAAATATATCTTTCACAGTGTAGCAAGGGGAAAGGTTGTAAAACCTACTGGTAAAGATTTGGAAAACTATTTATAAACAATTTATGGAAATGCTCCTTGAACCTAATCTGAAGCATATAGGTTAGGAGGCTGTAGGGGCGTGAGTAGGGAACATTTAATTAAGTGCCCTGAACTTAATTAAATCCTTATAGATGAAGAATTCTCTTTCTGCTCACTTCTTAAGCAACTAGAGTTGCCCCTGACAACCTAACAGACCATCCCAATGAAAGCAGCTGGAGTTAGGGTTGACCTCTGCTACTATCAAAGGAGCAGAGATATGAAAATAGGAGCTCCAGTATACACAAATAAGATGTAAACAGCTCATGTTAAGAAATAAGTTAGCTATCTTTATCTAACTAAATTAGGATCAATTAGAACTTGATTGGATATGCTAGCCATGCAGTTTATAATAATGTAAATGTAACAGAAGTTAGAGAACAGCTATAAAAATACTAGATACAACATTTCTGTATCACATCTGTCCACTTGTTTGTGTATTGAGTAACTAATCCCAGCTCCTGTAACACAGATATTAAGATTGGGGTTAGAATTTGTTAGCTATATGCAGAAAAATTATTCGTAAATGAAAAGGTAAAATTATTGTTATGTAGTGAAGGATTACTGTGAAGATACTCTCCTTAATATTATTGAGGGAATTTCATGGTAACTGTATGGGAAATTGGAGTGAGAAATTAATAAATGTGATAAATTTATGTACAGTAAAAAGATTTTCATTTCTATTTTCATTTCTTTTTTGAAGTTTAATAATTTAATAGATTTCCCATCTTCTTTCTCATTTCTTTCCCCATTGGGTCAAGGATGTTTTCCAAGGTATACCTTGAAAATTATGACTTTTCATTAGTATGAATTCTATACCTTTGAAATTATATCTGTAAACAAATTTTTTGGGCAGTAACAGTGACTCAGGACCATCTCTTTTGATTCAGTAGCTTACATGCACCCCACAGACCTTTTTTATTTAGCCATCTTTCTGTTTTTCATGTTGACATACTGCTTCCTTACTCTGGACAAGATCTAGTCAAAAGCAGACTTTTTTCCTTTTTGAGCATGCTTTCAGTGAAGAGAATACTGGCTAACAATTATATAGTTTGGATCTGAGTTATATATGTAAGCAATTTTTTGTAGCTTTCAGCTCTCATCTACTGGCTGCCCAATGTCAAAACAGGAGTTTGGTTTTTCTGTTGCAGTAATGATCTCTGACATAATGTTGGCAACATTATCCTCCAGGTTATTTCTCTTGTCTTCTAGAACATGTTTTCCCAATGGGGGAGGAAAAAAAATCATTCTGTCTTTAAACAAGGAACTGAAAAAGCAAAGCTAGAAGATAGTTTTTGGAATTCAATGCCCTGACTCTTGCACACCTATTACAAATAGTAAAAAATAATGCTATTAAGATTAAAACAGGGTTTTCTAATAGTATTATAAACATGAAAAATGAAGATACATTACTCAGAGCGTTCAAAAGACCATGGTCCTTGTGATGATGTTATCTGAAACAATTCAGCAATAGTGGGGAGTGGAATGAATAAAGTAAAATGGATTTTTTTTTTTAACAGAGCAAATAGAGACATGGGGCAGACAGTCCATAAACACACGTTTTTGTTTCAAACAAACTTGGCAATCAGAATGCATTTCAGTACAAAGAAGGGACAAGTCATCTAGGTACAACTGTCTTTTTACATTGTAGTTCAAATGAAAGAAAACAAATGCAAAGTAAAGGTTTTTTTTATCATAGATCAAATGATTACAGTCCAACTTCAAAATCATGTCTTAATGATTCCCTAGCTCTGCTCAGCCTAATAGACCTGCACCTTAAAAAAAAAAGGCAATTCTGAAGGCAGAATAATAATGAAGCTGATTTGCAATGGTTTGGAGTAAGTCAGGAATAAGCATGTTATGTTTCCCTCAGGCAAGG
Source organism: Pithys albifrons albifrons (assembly GCF_047495875.1). Taxonomy (NCBI): domain Eukaryota; kingdom Metazoa; phylum Chordata; class Aves; order Passeriformes; family Thamnophilidae; genus Pithys; species Pithys albifrons. The sequence goes on from NC_092463.1 coordinate 32,012,971, forward strand.
CACTTTACCTGGAGAAGTATTTACACAACAACTGTCAAGTTTGGTTAAAGTTTGGTTCCACTAAGTTAAAAATCACACATGGTAAAGAATAACAGACATTGCTATGGAGGATAACAAAATCATATTTTTTTCCTAAAGAAACAAGATTAAAACTCTGAAATAACAAACTGCTTCAATTTATGAGATAGAAAAACACAAGAAGCAAGAGATTGTAGTAGATAAATTCTATTTCCACAGAAGCTGAGAGAAGTTTATGTTTCTAGTATGGTTATTACCTGGGCCCTTATTCTTCTAAGTTCCCTCCTAGTAAACCATTCCTGCTAAAACCAGAAATTTTTGCTGTGTCAAGATCACAGAGTCTAACATTCACATTATATTTGTTTGACAGAAGGAATTGAAGTTTCCTAAGTGCCTCATTGCAGTTTTGTGAACTTTCTGTGAACAGTGGACCTAAGATGACTATGAATACTAATTTGCACTTTGTGCCTTTCTACTGTAGCTCTGTATGTTTGTTCATGGAACTTGTTGATGATACAATGGAGGCTGCAACAAGTTTGAAGGGTTGTGCTGTTGGAAGAATACCAGGACACTGGTTTAAGGGACATGGCACTGAGGAATGAACACAAGGATTATAATGAGGCTGTTTAAGGATGTTTCTCAATTATGACACCATTTAAATAAAACCATCATGGATTCCTCACTGTATTTTCCCTTAGTCATTCCCTATCCAAGTTTCTTCTTCCCATAATCCCCTAGGGTCTTTTCCCACCATTTTTTCCCATTGGCCAGAGTTCTGTATCCCTGTTCTACCATTGATTGTTATGATGTTCTACCTGTCCACCCTATTGGTCCATTTTCAATGCCCTATTTGCATGCTTCTTGACCAATGGGAGGTGTTGCACCATTCACCCTTCCAGAACCTTCCCTGCCTAAGTCTATATAAATGAGGCACTCCAATAAAGTTTGCTTCTTCTGCCACCGAACTTCCTGGTCTCTGGACATCCTTCCTTCATGGCTGTGGCACTTCGGGGACTTGGGTGGGATCAGCGCAGGGGAGCCCTCCCCGGCTCTGAGTGGCTAGAGCGAAATCACTCACCAGAGTGAAATCACTCACAAACATTTGGTGCTTTTCATCCACTGTTAAATGGAGAATGATGTATTTATAAAAAAATAAATCTCTCAGCCATGTTGAAAAATATTGCTTTATAGAATTCTATTTATATAAATAAATGTATATATGAATAAACATGCAGCATCCTAAACATATATATATTTTAATGTTCTGATGAGGACACATGGTTATACCCAAAGTCAAGTATTTTAGTCTACCAAAAGAAGCCCTCAAAAAAACAATTCAGCTTGAAAGAAGTTGATAGTCTCATTAATGACGTAACTACAGTTACACTGTTCTCTTTAGAAGAAAATAAAAAGGAAAGCACCTTCAGATATTAAAGTTGATACTATGCCTATCACCCTATGAATAGCATATATGGAAGGTTCTGTTAACCAGTTAAAGATGAGCCTATCCCTGCAAAGGATGTCTTTGTGGTGGAAAAGTTGTTGTTGGATGGAAAGAGGATATAGAATCTTGTCGTCTAAAGGGGCAAGTTTTGCAGTATCATTCACAGTCACCACTGTTTTTAATGCCTATGACACTCTGGTTTGAAAGTTCATAAAAACCCCCCAACATTCTGTACCAAGTTTTGGAAAAAGGGTCACAGATTTTGAACAAGGAACAGGTGCAATGCAAATTAGCAGATCACAGCTGGCTGATTTCAAGGCAAGAATATCTGAAGTGCATGAGATCATACAGCCTGGTTCTTAAATACATAGAGATGCATGCCTATCAGAAATGGGCAAAGTACCTGTTGACTACTCTCAACTTTCTCTAAACTAATTCTGCAGATCCTAGAATGGTACTGGAACAGAGGTGTGTATTAGGACAGATTTGGTAGGCAAGAAAATAGTGGACTTGCAGACTCATTTGGGAAGAGTGCTTTGGAACAAGGCCTATAGATATTTTGATGAGAGGCAAATGAGGACAGCCTTGCTAGCAGAGAAGAGGGGATGAAGGGTATAAATGCCATAATAAACTTTTTAGCACAGCTGAGAATGCTTCTGTCAGTGACTGGCCCTGTCATCACTGTCAAAGTGCAGTCATAAACTCTGCTGCCAAACAGCTCCTCAAGCCTACTTACAAAGAACTGGGAGTAATGGAATGGTCACTGGGCACCTCATTTGCATCCATTTTGCTGCCCTTCTCACAGCAATACACTGGTCAGACATTGTTGCTGGCATATCACAGTTATTCTCATTTTCTACTAAATGAGATGCAGAGAAGTGTAAAGGTTTCACTCTTTTAATAATTTTCCAAGCCACATGCCCTTTTATCTGTTTATATCAGAAACCTGACTATAGCCATTTTGTTTCTCTCCAATTCTTATATCAACCCTGCAGAATAAAGAAGTAAAAGAATTAATCAATACTGTTGACTGATGAAAAATCAGATATAGAATTCCAGCATCCTAGGGCAATTAGCCTAGGTTTTATATTTAATTATCTAGGAAACTGTTGATTTTGTGTGTTCCCTTAAATGTTTCACCAATGTGAAACACTTTAAATACCTCGTAGTAACAATTAAATCCATGTAATTTTTTTACTTTGCAGATTTCATTATGAAACAACTCAACATTAAATTTATTCCAATAATCATTACAATGATGAAAAAATTCCTTGCTTCAATAATTGATTTATGCTTCATTTAAATGTACAGAGTCGTTTCAATATAATTTCTTATTAGCTGTAATGACAAATTTTAAAATAGCAGGGCTGTGAAATAAAGATGAAAATTTGCCATACAAGTTATTACATTTAAATGGAGTTAATACTTAATATTTAAAAAATCATTTGATGTAAATAGCCATCATGAATCACTGCAAATATGATTAGATGTAATTAAACTTTTTCTTTACCCATATCTAGTTTCTCTAGAATAAATTATTTTATTTCTTCTTATTTTTTAGGATCTTTAAGAATTTGAACTGAAAAAGCAGGACCTATCAGCAATGCTTATTCAGAATTTCATTGTTTTGGTCAAGAAATTAGATGCTTTGTCATATATATTTGTTTGTGTTATGTATATGATATTATTTTATACATAATGCTGGTAATTATCTCCCCATTTGGAAGTTAGGTGCATGCTATACTGCGTATTCCACTGTAGAAGAAAGACAAATAGAACATAAAGATGACATTTGGCAAAAACCTGGGGCACTTCTAAAACCTCTTGTAGTATAATGGTAGAAATATTTGGTAGAGAAAATAAAAATCCCTGACTGGCCCTATTCTGTAATTTGTCTTCCCTTCATGTGAGGTTTAAAGGCTAATATTTTCTAACACAGGATCCTACAAACATGACCAGAAGGCAACTCACTGTCTTTTGAGAATCTGATGTGTCTGTTCTATACTGACCACAAAATTCCCTTTCAAGTCACAGCTGCTGTAATTCATAGGATGACTGTATGCTGGACTTACATAGTATGTTTAAAATGCAAAATGATGCACCATGGCATTTGCAAAGCACTTTAATTGATCAGTAGTCTCAACAGTTATTCATCTGTTTAAGCTTAGATACACACAAAGGTTCATCAGTGATAAAAATCTTGTGGCAGTAGTCATCCACGGACAGAGCAGGTCAGTTAGCTGTTTCATGTTGTCAGGAGAAAGTCTCTTTTTAATTACACATGATCTTGTATTAGCAATACCATAGCTTTACTTCCAGCTCTTTGAAAAATTGCATGAATTCTATGTAAATCCTTAACTGAGAGTGTGACATTGTTCTAAGCTTGACACTTAATTTCTTTTGTTTTGCCCATATTTTTTATAAAGAGCATCTAAAAGTAATTCAGGTAACAGGGGAATAATTGGGAGTGATACACCTGAAATCATTGAACAAACCATAAACAGGCTCTGGAGATTTTTGAGAAAGAAAACCACTGGCATTTGAATACATAAACTGTGGAGAATTTAATTGCTTTTAGAAAGGAAATGTGCATAATTCTAAGGAGAAATGGTTTCACTACATATTTTCTGCTTTAGAAACCATAACAAAGAGATGAAAAATTAAATGGGAAGTTATACTGGAGTTCCACTGGGATCTGAAACTTCTTCTACTCAATATACACGATTTAGGAAAGGGGATGAATAATGTGGTGGCAATTTTCCTTATTATAGTGGACTATTAGTAGTTAATATTAGTTCTGACTGAAGAACTGCAAAGAAATTCCTAACACTGAGTGATTGGGTAATAAATGCCAAATGAAATCCAGCATCAGTAAATGTACAATAATGTCCTGGGGAAAAAACATTCCTAACTTCACAAATAGGAGTGCTTGTCCCTTTCTGACCATTGTCACTCAAGAGCAAGATCTTAAGGTTAAAGTAGTTATAACCCAATGATTACAATTATCTCTATGCTCAGAAGTTAAGCTTAGTATTAGGAATTATTAGGAAGAAAATGCATAACAAATCAATTTAAATCCATTTTTACATCTGTATCATGTAGGCAGCTGTCATCCCTTCCACCTCATAGCAGAGTATAAAGCACAGGTGAAAAAGGGTAAAGAAAGAGTTGGAAGAGTGACCAAGGGTGTAGAACGGTTTCCCTGTGCAGGACATCTTTGTAGTCTGGGACTCTTCAGTATGGAAGAAAGAAAATCCGTAGACCGATGTACAGGCTGAACAAAAGTATGACAATAGAGCAGATCGGAAGGGGGGAATAGGAGTGACTATACTTTCTCACTCCTGCTACAAGCCATAGGGGCAGCAAGGGAATCTAGCAGTGTCATATTGAGAATGAGCACAGGAGAAGCCTTGCCTCATGTGTATTGCAGCTCTGCTCTGTAGTTTGAATTTTATGTGGGGCCAGGACACAACTGGGCACATAAGGCTGACTTAAAAGGTCTCTGAGACAGAAAGAGTTGATAGCTTGGATAGTTTTCTAGGGAGCTGTGCTTGTTTCTCATTTATTTTCTTTTGCTATTTATCTGACATCTTTTTTAGGCCACAGTTAGAAGCATGATACTAGCTAGATGGATGGACCTGTGGTTTGATTCTATGAGTCTGTTTTTAGCTACCAGTTCTTACTTGCAAACAGTATTAGAAATACTTTTATATGATCTGGAATTTTCCTTTTTTACAGTTCGTGAAGAGTTTCTTTCCATTTTCTAAGAGATAATTATTTACCTGTATATTTATTTTAGTTTTCTTTGCAAATGCATGAGCAGTAATTTTCCTTGATTAATAGTGAAAACAACAGGGTTATTTTGTTTGTTTTCTTGTGCAACATGCCTAACTTTATTAATAATATCAGCAGAAGTTTACATTGTGCATAATTTACTTTAGAAGAATGTAGTTCAGTGAGGTAGAGCTTTTTGAAAAACATGACTGATCAGTAGAGATGTAGAGCACTTTCTAAAAAACTGTTTTGAAAGTTATGCATGGCTACTTTTACTCAGAAAATGCCTGTCATGCTTTTATGTTTTTGCATTGACTTCCACTTGCCATAACAACAGAAGTTTAACAAACAGTATTTATGTGCTGCAGGCATAGAAGTGTATATAAACATAAAAGGAAGTAACAGAATGCAGATTGCCAATCACATCATTCAGTTCTCCTGAAGCTTCCAGATAGTTTGACTTTGCTAAAAGTTTCTTTATTTTGTAGGCTTTTGAATTTTGGACAATCTGTATTTTCTAAGAGGGAAGTTATTTTTTTCCATATGCAAAACCCAAATGAAGAAAATATTTCTCCCCTTAAAAGCATGTATGTAGCTTATGCCTACGTTACAAGTATCCGTCTTGGTTAATCCACCATGAAGTTGTACTGCTTTAAGGGAAAAAAAAGTGCCAATTTTAACCAGGTTTAACCATTTAATGTTCAAATTCCAGGCCATTGAAGTAAGTGCATTTGAGAATGTGGTGGCGAATAGCACACATGAATATGTCTGTCAAGCTATCTAGTTATAAAATATTTGCACCTTTTTCATAAAGGTTGTATCAGCACATGCAGTATGCATATTCTGCCTTGAGCATTTGGTTCTCAGAAACACAAGAAGAGAAACTTGAGATGTGATGGAGTTTAGCAATAAGAAATAAGCATTTTAAAATTCCCTTTATGTAGATGAGAAGTATTTCTGTCCTGGCAGCTCTCTAACAAAAACTAAAAAATGGAAGATAATCATGGGCAAAACACAAGGAAAAAAGTCAACCTAAGATAAAATGCTGTAAACTGACAAGAAGTACAGGGGGACAGTAAAGTGCATCAGAGAAAGGCATATATTGTAGTACAGAAGAAAAACTGGAAATAATGTCTTTTGAAGGGGGTTATTGAAAACAAGTAATCCTGAAATACGGACTAAGTTTCTCCATGACCTAAGTGTCTGCCTTTAAAAAATACACTATTGCGTTCATGTTCAAATTGTATATATGTTCATGGTTTTGCCCATAACTTTGCCAACAATTTGTCACTTTGTCAAATTGAAGTTAGATTAACTGTTATTCCAAACCAAGCACTCCAAATATACTTTCCTTTCAAAACTGACAGTCTTAAAGGTATGCATGTGCTGCATTGCCTAACAGAGCAAACAAAAACCTTTTGCCAATTTCTAAGTTTCTGATTAAAATTATTAGAGGTTCATCTAAATGCCTTAATAAATAAACTTCTTTAAAAATTACATTATGTTAACTTTTCAAACCACAGTCATCCAAGCTTAATGAAGAAATTGTGGAATTCGTGGTTTCTAACATTTTTGAGCTCAACTGCTTTGATTTAACTCAATTTCAGTTTTTTCCTTTAAAAGGAAAACGAAATGAAATACAGTGGAATGGTTGTGTTGAGCCTGAGCTCTGATACAAAATTTAAACAATTTAGCGTATGAACTTTGAAATTATTAATATAAATAATAGAAGGTTAGATTAAAGCAAGGATAAAAACATATAGTTTATAAATTAAGTCAATTATTTAAGATTCACTGTGCCTGAACATAAAGGAGTTTAGGCAGCATATGGTAAGGTAATAATTTTATGCCACACATTTTATTAAGATGATTTAACAATTAAATTATTTCAAATGCAACATATATTTTTGGTATGATAAAATAATTTCAAAGATGTCAACTTGAATCACACAACAGTGATTATTTAGTAATGTAAGACAGAGTCACTTTGATTCTAATAAGAAAATGCCTGGCCTGAAGTCACACCTTCATATGCATCTAATGGTGCTCTCATCTTATCATATTTTAAAAATCCACACCTCATATTTTCTGTTTCCTTATATGGATGGTGTTAATGACACACATAGTAAACCTTCTATTAGCTTTGTACTTCAATAGAATTTGTTTAATTTCAGCTGTCAAGTAATATGGAGGGGGAAAAAAATTCCACTTTTTTGATAACCCCAGGATTTAAAATACATTATCAGTTTGACAGCAGTAAATGTTTTCCAAACAACCTTATTTATGGGCCATGTTCTTTCTTGGTGTAAACACAAATCTGAGCAGCATGTGAAATTCCTCATTTGTTTGCCATAAATTGTGCATGTTACTGATGCAAGATTTATTATGTAAGAGTAGTTGAGTAAACCAGCATTGGCACTGTTGATATGCAAGATTTTACCTCAGGCTCCCTTACTGAGATCTGGCTGGAGCTGGTACTATCTGAGAGACACTACCAGCTGGTGACTGTTCAGTAATGAATTCTGTAGAAATAATAATATAAATCATAGAATCATAGAATCACCAAATATGCTGAGTTGGAAGAGACCCATCAGGATCATTGAATCCAACTCTTACCCTTACACAGGATACCTCAAGAATCACATCTTGTGCCTGAGAGCATTGCCTGAATGCTTCTTAAACTCAGACAGGTTTGTTGCTGTGACCACTTCCCTGGGGAGCCTGTACCAGTGCCCAACTATCCTCTGAGTGAAAATTTTTTCCTGATAACAAACCTAAACCTCCCCTGACACAGCTTCAGACCATTTCCTTGAGTCCTGTCACTGGTCACCACAGAGAAGTGATGAGTGCCTGCCCCTTCTTTCCCTCATGAGGAAGTTGTAACTGCAATGAGGTCTCCCCTCAGTCTCCTCTTTTCCAGGCTGAACAGACCAAGTGCCCTCAGCCACTCCTCATACAGCTTCCCCTCAAAACTCTTCACCATCTTCATTGCCCTCCTTTGGACACTCTCTAATGACTTAATGTCTTTCTTATATTGCCATGACCCAAACAGCACACAATGTTCAGGGTGAGGCCTCACCAGTGCAGAGTGGGACAGGTATAAGTACCATTAAAAAGAGTATGCTAATCCACCTTCTAATGGGCATTTACCTTAAATAGATAACATGCAAGTACGTAAAACCACTGATGTGAACCCACTTATCCTTAGAATCAATTCTACTACAGGGTCCTGACAGTAGAGGAAGACCCTGTTGCTGTTTGTACCCTAACTCAGAGAAAAGACTGCTGTTTTCACCGAGTTGTTCATCAGGTGCTTCATGGAGACTGCTAAGATTTTTTCATCTTCCTACAAATTTACTTAACTTTTCTTACAACAGAAAATTTCTGTGAAAATTAGTCACTGAAATGTCCCCATTCTCTCCCAATACATTTTACACATCTGCACCCCATTTACAGAATGCATGGCCATTTTACACTTTGATTGTTCTATAAAGCTCTTTGGAATTCTGAAAAAAATATGATCAGTTCTTTAGATAGGCATAATGTGCAAAACTAATATTTGGCTATTCTTGATTTGCCTTTTCAGTATGATGTTTTATTTCTTCTTATGGTATTTATAAATTCCTCACTATGATGATGCCTGGGAATCTGGTATTATATTAATCACATTATTTATATAAGCAAAACTATTTCACATTAATATATTACCAAAATCAGAAAGTCATATATGACTTTACCAGAGCAATATGTTAATGTTGAAAGATTGTGAATTTTTTTCTAAATAGTAGAGTCCATCTGTCCTTACCCTACAAAGACATTCAATAGTGAGAAAATGAGATTTTTCCAACTGCGTATGCCGGGTTTCAGATGAGTCTGTAAAGACATTTTTAACACATCCTCTGCTCCATTGGAGTAGCTGAGTACCAGAACATGAAGAAATTCGGATATGTGTCAGTAGTTTTGCAGCTTTGTAATGGACTGTTAGAGTTTCTGATGCAGAATCTGGCCCTAAAGGCAGCTCTCAAGCACAAATCCCCAACTGCACTACAGAGCCTTCTTGCTTAAAAGAGTGTACATCATTACTCCTAGAATGACTTTAGTTAGGTCTGCTTTAAGCTATAGAAAAGCCTATCAGGGACCAGGTTCCCAAAGTGGCAATATGAGTTTGACTTTGTTTTTATTTCATATTTGACTTTCGTACTCTTTGTACTTTTTGTACTCATTTCATATTCAACTTTAAATATACATATCAATTCCACTGAATCAAGTTTGTTTTGAATAGAAATGTATTTAAAGCTAAGTTTGATGTTTTCCTGAGGTGGTAGATATATGTTTTCAAACATTTTCTGAACCTTGTTACTTTTTGCTGTTTTATGTTAAGCCTAACAGAAATGCTGACTCCTAAGGGCTAAGCAATTGCATAGTACATCACATACAATTCTTTGAAATTCGTGTCTGGAAAAAGCAGTGACTCCTCTGGTGTGCCAGTGTGAAGTGCTAAGGCTGCTCTGCTGTAATCGCTGCTCTGCCACCACCAAGAATGGTGCATTCCTCAGGCTGTTGGGCTTTGTGTCTGCTCAGCTGTATTCAAAAACTATGCCTCTCCAGCCTTCACCATGTTGGAAGAAAGTATTTCTGAAGTAATAGGCTTCAGATGGACTGCAAGCAAAGAGAAACACAAACAAGGCAGCTGTCACTCGTCCTGAATTTCAACTAATAATGTGCATTGTACAAAGAGATTGCAGACATTATGAGGTTATAACCCACACAACCTTCCACTTGTTTTCATCTGCTTTTTCTCCATCTGACTGAAAACTAGCCTTTTCAAGCAAAATTGTGGAAAATGTATTTCTATTTTCCTTCCTTGCATTTGAAAAATCTGTTCTAAAGGTTGCTTTCATCATGTAGATTTAATAATTCCGGATAGAAGAACATGCTCATGACAGGTCTGTATTTTCTTGGATATATTGCATTTGATTCTGAGTGTGGTTTTCACATTTTTTAAATGGAATTTTGTGGGGTTTGAGCATTTGTTTTTCATTATGTTAAACATAGACCATCCATATGTTGCTTTCCTTTAGGATCTTTAAGAAAACATACAGTCATTTAAATCTCGGCTATTTTATCCCTGCAGTTCTAAATTTCTGTAGAAGATGACTTCTGCCTTATATATTTTTCTCTCTCAGTTGTTCCAAATGTGTGTTCTAATTCCTTTTCTTCATTATACTTTGTATGACAAAGTTACTGCAGGTAATGTGGATAGGATATGAAAAAACAGGCTCCTAGCTCCTGTGGTGCACTGTATAACTCAAAATCTTGTCTGGGGTGCTCAGGTCATATCCCTGGTTCATGACCTTCAGGTTGGTAGACCACAATAGGAAGTATAATAACTAGTTTCTATGGTGTAATCTTTATTGTAGGAATAATACATGAGGTCTTACATGGTTCTATCAGTTGCAAATGTTCTTGTAGCTCATTGTGCAATATGTCAGATGAAATGGATTTCATGATCTTTTGTATAATGCATATGTTCCAATAGTAATTTCAAACCTAATTTATTTCCTTGGAAATTCATTCATCTTTTGGGTGCCATTTTTAACCATCTTAATTTTCTATTATAAAAGCACAGGGGGTAAATTCTTTACTCTCATATACGTGTCCCAAACCCTCTGGATTTTGTACAAGATTTACACTATCTGAGGGGGAAATTCAGCTTAGGACTATTTTTATCACAACGCCCTTTTTCTGTTCAAAACCTAGTAGTTATTTGGCAGTTGTGTCTCTTTTCAGTCTTGCTGCTATAAGTAGAAATGCTTTTAAAGATATAATTTTTTCCAGATAATGTGTCTCTGTAAATGACAAAGTTGACTTTGTGTCTTTCAAAATACCTGTATAAGTTATTGGGAATTTTAACAATAGTTGTAAGTGTGTCACTGAGAGTAGTTATTGCATTTTTCCTTTTTTTTTTTTTTGTTTTTTACTGTAGTGGTTGGTGGTGGATGATGAGTGTAGAAAGTGAAGAAAAACGAACCTGACACATTTCATTGTCTGCAAGCTCCACAGAACTCCTAAAACCATGGGTAGAATTCTTCTTACACTTTTGCCTTTAATAGGAAAAGTAAGAGAATAGGGGATTAAGGTAGCCAAAAGAGCTTTTAAAAAATATATTTCATTGGGAAGAGTGGTATCCTGGCAAGAACAAGCATATTAAGCTGCAGGGCATTGTTAAATAGAATAAATCTTTGGGCCAAGGGCAACGTAGAAATGACAGTGCTGGAAATTCCTTTTTTTCCTTTAGAAGAGAGGGTTTTTTTCAGAGAGCAATATAATTGGCAAGTTTAAATACCTTTTACATACAGTAGGATCAGTTTATGCATTTATTCTGGAAACTACTCAGTCATATTTCAGTCTCAGCCCTCTATCATGTTAAGGAAGTATGAGCTGAGTATGTCTCTAAGATGTAAGTGTTATAAAGCAGTTGCCTTCCCTTAAACTATGAAACAGTGTCTGTAATATGTATCTACAGTTTTATGCTCCATATTCTCCTCTACAATATTCTAGCACTTTTACTCATCAGTACAGTAAATTAAAGTCCATCTAAGACAGGGCATGATTACCTGCTGTAACTGGTTTGGGTAATAAAATTGAATGAAATTATTCAAATAATCAATGAAATAATTAAAGAGACTTTGGGTTTCTCTTTCATCCTAAGATGCAACACACTTGGATACTGCAGAATAATTTTCCATATCTGTCTGGAAATTACAGTAAAGAAAAAAAGAGCAGAAATTTCAGAAATAGTTCCTAATTCAAGAATTTAGAAGGGTGCATAGGTTAAAAAGACCCCACATAATCGCACAGGCCTAAGAAATCTAGTAAGAAATAATTTTTGCCCATATCTTAAGTAGGAAAAAATATAAAGAATTATGAAAACAAAAGTCCAAACCGCAACCTAAAGAAAAATATAGGCCATAACTAAAGATGAATGATACCAACAAACATCAGTTTCAGAAAGCATTCGTTTTTCAGGCCACTGGTGTCTCTTTCTTAGAAATAATTAATTTATTGAATCTCAGGTTTGAAATATTCTGTACTTTAAAATATTGGTTCACATGAATTGCATACAAGAGGATGGAGAGTTTTCCTGTTAAGTGTTAGTACTGATGCCTGAGCTGTAGATATCTATCAGAAGGTTTACTGGCTGAAGTTGGCAAGTAATAAATGCCAGCCACAGGAGTTTATATAGACACTGGTAGTCTCTGGTAGTGACTGGAGACAAGTGAGGGAATGAGTTTTGAAATATTCCATGACATATATGTGTGAGAAGACGGTTAGAAACCTGAGCGAAAGAATTAGATACATGGAAGTAGATCTGCTCCCAATGCAGGGCTTAAATGTTATTTCAATTTTTAGTATTCCTGTCTCAGTATTATAATACAGGGCTGCACTTTGTGTAAGCTGTGTTAGCATCTATTCACACAGTTTCCTGATAAAGAAATCAATGCAAATTAAGATGGCTCAGAATTACTTTTCCTTGTTTTAGCACTTACACATATAATTGTTAATATCTGGAATCCTAGAAAACATAAGCAGTATTGTATACATCTGCTTCTTTCAGCTTGTAAGCTGAATGTCTTCTGGGCTATCCCTGTCTTTTCAATGTCTGAAGATGTGAAGGAAAGTATGACAGAGCTATTCATTTGTTTAATTTGTTCATATTTTTCACTATTTAGCTAAATTGAAACTATATTGAGTCATCATAGTCAATCAGAGGGTGAAATGTGACAGGTGTTCTTTTCCAACGGGACACTTTGTCCACCTGTACAGTCTTCTATTCTGCATTAGCACAGTCTGAACAGATTATTTGGATGTATAACAGTTAACTGCTCCTTCCCTGAGTATCTACTCTGTGATCACTGTTCTGTATATTTATGAGTGGACAATTCTGCTAAATGAAATCTTCTTAAGTTTGACATGTACACAGTTAAACTCACCTGTTACAGATGTCCTGCTGACAGGAAATTCTTTTTGTCTCTGTCAGTTAACAGGGTCTCTTGAATCTTTGTAGCTCTTGGGCTCAAAAGATACAGGAAAGAATCCTGTTCAATTTGTTTGAATTCTACTCACACATGCACATTTATAAGGAGCGAAAAAGGAAGGACAACTTCCATTATATATGTACATGAAGGGTTTCAGTTTGCCAATATGTTTTGGAATATTTCCCAAAGTGGAAATCGCAGTGTTCACCAAGATCCTTATATAAAAGAAGGAATTATTTTGACAATTTCAGTGCTGCCTAGTATAAGTGCCTGTCATTGGTGTTACTATTACAGATCACAGCTTAAGATGTTCTCTGCATACACCTAAATAAGAACGACAAACAGTGATAAATTAAAAGTATGCTGTTCCTTTATAAAAATGCATGATATCCAAGTCAAAATACATAATACCCAAAAAACCACCATTCTCACTATTCCTAAGCACCCATGCAGATATTTAAAACTCAGAATCGGTTTTGGTCAGATAATATTAGAAAAAAAATCCCAAACAAAAGCCAAGCAAACAAACAAAACAACAACAATGACAACAAACAAACAAACAAACAAACACAAAAGGCAGCATGTAATCTTAAACATTACATTTATGGAGTTATGTTTTTGAAAGAGACCAATGTAATTCAGTGATACATATACATTGTTACCTATATGAATAAGGTGTCAGAATATCATGTTATAGACTACAAATGGGGTTTTGTCAAATTTACCTTTTTTTAGCAAACCTGTAAATCTCTTCTGCTAGCTGCATCTGCCCATGTGTAAAATACAGCTACTGCAAAGCCATGACAGTGAATTTTATTCAATTTTTTTTATACTTTTAGGGGCATCTGCATAGCATAAGTAGGCAGTGCTCTTCTGTGCTTCCTCACATTCCTCTTCCTGATGGCAATGGTTCATCTTCAGCTGCTGCACAGCCACAATTACCTTCCTCTCAACACTGTTTACTTTTGATTCTTCCTGGATGTGATACATTTTATTTTATGTCATGTCACTTGTTATACTTACATAATGTACTTAAGCATTGCTTAGATTGACACAGTGTTAGTTCTAAAATTGAAAATAAAATGTCATTATTGGCAAGAACAGCTGTTTTCATGCACATCATTTTCTGAGCTTCAGTTCATTAATCAGGCTAAGCAGGAGTTTTGTACAAATTGTAGTATTTTTTCTGGAAGTGTTCTATGGGCTTTAGATTTCCATCATAACAGAATTGAATAGTATAATATAGCAGAAATGCTTGATGTGATTAAAAACTGTTTATTCTGGGTTTGTAATTGATTTAATTGTAACATCTAGAGGGTTGCAATTTTGAAAAGTTTTAGCCCTGATTGCCTATTATTCACATGACAATGCTGAAATAAAATGACACTATAGTAAATGAAAACATAACAAATAACCCCAGTGGTTCAATAACATTTTGAAAGAAAATCGGTAGATTTTCTGCAGAAATCACCTACACAAATAGCATAAAAAAGTCCATGTTTAAAATCAGCTTTTGTAAAATCCTGCTGAAAAGTGACACTCCCGGAAACTATCATAATGTTACTCATCTAGAGAAGCTGTTTTGATTGTTTTCTATAATATTAAATAATACCTTTTTGTGAAGTGCAAACAAGCACTAGGAAAAGAATCTTCTTATCTATGCTGAAACATAAAGGCTGTCTGTCCTCAGATCTCACCCCAACCTTTCTTCTCTCCATGTAAAAGTCAAATGTAAAATTCATTAAATTTACCTGGAATTCAGGAATGCTTAGATTTAAACTTTGAAAAAAATTTAACTGGTCCTTGATCCCCCACAAGGCCTGTGTAGTTTTAACTGGCCTTGCACAATATTTCAAAGCTCTTACAAACTGAATTTATAGACCAGGAAATCCCCGGATACAATATATTTCAACACTTGCTCACTAACTGCATCATGCATGGTATGTCCCTATTAATTCTTATAAAGAGGAAAAAAAATTCAAATTCTATACAATATATGTGATGATTATTTGCCAGTCTTGTTCCTCTATGAACAAAAAATTAATTCTAGGACTTTTACATATTACTATGGATATTAGTATTGTGTTTTGAGTTACTGATCATTAGTGTATACTCTACATTTGGTGATGAAACAGTAGGAAAGAGTTATAATGGCTCGTCTTTTAGTGTTATGTATTACATACATTTCAGTTGACACATGAAGGAGTTAAGTTTAAATTCTAAAATCAAAACTTTCAAATTTAAGCTGCTAGGCAATATCCATTCCTTCCTCTATTGCTACAATACTGTAATTGTAATAAGTTCTGTGTATGTAATTGGGTTTTATGCAATTATGTCAGTGAATTCCATTGACACATTACTTTGGAGTAAGTCTTGAACTTGTATAGTTATGGATTTGACATAATTTCTTCCTAAGTGTTAGGATCACGTAAAGGCTTTATATACTTTGTTCATAATAATATTTTCTTTCTTTCCCCCCCTCCCTAATTTTCATAGAATCATAGAAAATCTTGGGTTGGGAGGACCTTAAAGATCATCTAGTTCCAAAAGTCCTGCCATGGGAAGGTGCTTAGGGCTGCATCCAACCTGGACTTGAACACTTCCAGGGATGGGTCATCCACAATTTTATTGATTTACAAGCAATTATGGTTTTCACCAATGGTTAGAATCAGTTAACATTTTTCAGAGTTGTTTAGATGACTGTGACTGAATCTTTGAAAACGTGTGCATTCCTTGAACATTGCTACATGTAGTTGACCTAAACTTCAAAGAGAAAATAATTTTGCAAACTTCTAATTGACATTAGGAAGTGGTGAGTTAGATTTGTTTTTGCTTGACTAATTTAGTTAAATATTTACTGGAAAAAATCAAAAAAAATGTTTTACAGATGACACTGGATTAAACATTTGCTCCTGTTTCATCAGTGTTAAATGATTTGTGTAGCTGTTTCATTGAGCAGGTCTAAAAAATGAGCTATTAGATTTCCATATCACCCAAAAAGGAGACAAAATGTTTCTCTAAACAGACTTCCTCTGTACGTAAGCAACATAACTTAAATATTCAATATTTATTTTTTAATGTTTACTGATGTGGTTTAGAGTATTAAGGAGTTAAAAGGAAAAGCAGAGAACAGTCAGGGAAATTGAGACTAAAGCTACTCTGCTTTATTTCTGTACTGATTATTCTGAAATGGGAATCATTGCTGGAATAGCAATACTACCAAGGGAAGGGCAATTGGTCAAAAAATGGAAGCACAAAACTGCTCATTGAAATTAAAGTGGCACATTGTTATGTATACTCTGAAATACCCTTCAGTTAAAATCGCAAACGAAGATTACAATATATAGGAAGAAATATAACAGAATGTAAGATTTAACAAATTACTGTGGAAACGTGATCTTTAATACCATAAAACATGTATAACTAATTTTGAATTCAATTTTGGTTTTGAGAACCTCTGAATAATTTTAAACATTGTATCCTATTATACCACTATGCATTTTGCTATACGTTGCCAAGAACATAAAACATAGTTAATTTAGCATTTCTGAGCAAAGTTTAAGCAGAATTACAGAGTTTTAGAACACTTGAAAATGTTCAGAAATAGCCAAGAGAACCATAATTACTCAGCCTGGAGAAGACTTTCAGGAGACCTTACAGCAGCCTTCCAGTACTTAAAGGGGGCCTACAAGACAGCTGGAGAGGGAATTTTGACAAGAACATGTACTGATAGGACGCGGAGAATGACTTCAAACTAAAAGAGGGTAGATTTAGATTAGATATTAGGAAGAAATTCTACATTTTGAGGGTGGTGAGGCCCTGAAACATGTTGTCCAGAGCAGCTGTGAGTTCCCCATCCCTTTGTTATACAGTAGCAGAGAACAAGAGATGGAACAAGAGATGGTCTAGTCAAATATGATTTCTATGCTACAGACATAAATTTTCCTTTGCACATTGTATGTAAAACATATTATAGATGACGTGTTACTATTATCTGATTACTATCTTGCTCTTTTTTTTTTCCCATAGTCTAGAGTGAGGTCATCTGCTCATTTGGGCTGGTTATTAATTTATGTAATGAAAGACATAAAGAAGAGAATATCCTTTCTTTAGAGGAATGATAGGCTACCAAAAATTATCTGTCACTTGATATTTGTAACTTCACTTTGAGTAATTCTCAGTTGGTCATACCCTTCAATAGAATTTGGCAATGAAGTTGGTATTTGGTCTGGTGCTCACAGCAGAGAAACTATAAGGAATTGGCCTAGGAGGTTCTTCTGCAACACCTTCTTCTTACGGACAAAATCTGCAAAGGCAATTTTTAATACGCAAGCTATTTCTTGAAGACCTAAGACTTTTGTCTCTCTGTGTAAAGTTTTCTGTGCCTTCTGACTATGACAATTAATTTTGAATCTTTCAGATATTAGCAAAAAAGTCTTTGGAGAAGAAACAGAAGACAATCAAAATAGCCAACAAGAATGAGCATCCTTTTCCTTCACACAGTATGCCGAGCTGTGCCTCCTGCTGTACACAAAGGGAACGTAAATTATTACAGTGATTATTAAGTAAACTGCCTAATCTCAGATGGGGTCTCGTGTAGTGTTTGGAGATCATTTACATTCTTCTAGAAAGTTCTACAATAATCTAAAGAGGTGCTAATAGGTCTTACTAAATAACAGAGAGTGCTATTTAAGAATAACATAGTCTTCAGCTGGCCCTGTAGGTCTAAATGTTTACTACAAGCCTCTCTGCAGGATCAGAAAGTGGACTGATGTTCTTCAGAAAAGAGGGAAGTTAGATGTTTCCTGGGAGGCTATCTCAAGTAAGTGCAGTTGTAATTTATCAGTATGACAGCGTTTTATTGCATCAAGAGTCACTGTCTCTTTAAACTATACTGGGCACAAATCCCCTATGGGCTATTTGAAAAAACCATCTTGAGATGTTCTTGGATCATGGAGGAAAAGATATGGGGCTAGAGGAAATACAGAGCTGAAAGAACATTAAAAATGTCAATGGATGTGACCTTTTATTTATGTTATAGTAGGGAGAAATGTTTTAGGACTTGGTGCTGCCTGAAAAGACATGGAACAGAAGTATACCTTGTATTCTCTGTACACTGCTTCAAAGAAATATTTGAATTCATCTCGAATTTATTTTTTCTAGAGTGACTGGCAAGAACTTTTGGCTGAGATTAAAAGGAGTAACAATGAATGACTTATTTGATCATTTAAAATTAACACATATACCATTCGGATATCATTTTGCCAGAAAGTATACTTGTGTAACTGGAAATGTAGTACAACTGGAAAAGTGGACAGTAGCTGCTTCTTATCAGTGAAATAAGGTGAATATTTTAATCTTTACAAGTGGTTTTGTGTTCATATGAGTTGTAGCAGTATGGGAATGACACTGGTGCTGCTAATCCTGAAATTTAGACTTGCAGAATTTCTTTACTGTGGTCTATTCTCCACCTACACACTGAAGTTCAGATACTATTAGGTGCATTGTTTTACCAAAAGGATTAATTTTATACACTGCTAATGAGATGACCCTGAAGAAAGATGGGGAACCTGAGCCTTGTAAGTATACAATAAAATACATTTCTGCAAGATTTATCAAAGCCTAAGAAATTAATAAACGTGATTAAATTTGGCATTATTAGACACCATTTAAAAATAGTTGCCTTTTGGACATGACATAGCTTATTTGCTTGCTAGAAGTTATCCAGTACTTATTGTATCAGAAATTAGAGAGCATCTTCAAGAATGTCCTTTCTGACACCATCCAAATGACAAGGATTAAGTGGCAGGATAGTTCAGTGATTTGGAAGTAAAAGATTTGTCTCACTGTCTCCTTTATAAACATGCTGTCTTCCTTCCCTGTACACTGGAGAGTTGGTATGTAGTATTTCTCCTTTTCAAATGAAATAACCTCTTTTTATATTTTGGAGTGTTATGGCAATGGCTGATATAAATACATATGCACATACACATTAGAAATTATGCACTCAGAGCAACTCACATTTCCTAATTTTTCAGAGTGAGATTCTGAAGTTGGAGGTTGAGTGAACTGAACATTTCAGTGTAAAAACACCAAAGGGAACTGGAAGAAATTCTAGGGTCATTGATTAGGGACAAAATAGGAGAACATTTGGACAGGTGCAGACTGGTCAAAGACAACTGGGACATTTATAAAAGGGAAGCCATGCTTGTCAAATGTTATTAACTTGTTTGAGGAGGTGACAATGAGAGCTGACAGGAGTGAAGCAACAAACATAATCTGCTTGGACATCAAGATGGCTTATGATACTGGCACACTCAAGACCAGATACAGGGTTAGTAAGAATCTGATGATAAAGTAACTGATAAAATGTCTCTAAAATCTCTTAGTCTCAATACTGTTGACATATCCCAGCAAAACATGAGAGAGGATGTACAAAAGTGATGAATATAAATGAATTTGGTAGGGATTTTTCCCACTAAAAAAGAAGATGAATGAATTAGGACATTTGTGAATGAGGGAGGCAGAAAAAGCAGAGGAGTGAGAGAGGAAAAAAACCTGAACTGCTCATATATTTTTGAGAGAGAAAAAGCTATGAAGACTAGTTTATGGAAGATCACTGTATAAGACATGAGCACAGACACCTGGCACATCCCTCTGTATGTGTACATATCTGTCCTTAACTTTGTTACAGGCAGGAAGTGGCTGCTGGAGGGAACAGATGTTTTAAGTACATGCTGAATACCTGCTGGGAACAAGACTTATAAGACCTTCTTGCTGAAAAAAGAAGATTTGAGGGTTTGTTCATATATATTAAGCAGCCCTGTGCTTGATACCATCTTCTTGTTCCTTTAAATGTAGAATAGAAATAAAAGTGTAAAGGATTCTTGACTTCAGCTTCCTGTGCAGTCTTTTCTCCAGACGTATTTGCATTCTGGTTTCCATGGTAGTATATGCCTTTCATCACTTTCCATTTGCTAAAAGAATTAGATATTTAACAAATAGGTACCAGCTATAATAGGTCTTAGGTACAAAAAAGTTAGTGAAGCTATTTGTGTGACAAAACTTGCGGTTAGAGTGGATAACTATACAGAACAACTGAAGTAATAATCAAACAAAATACATTAGAAGAACTTTCCGTTCGATCATATGTTCTTCATTTCCAGAATGCTGCATGAAGTTACAAAATGCCTTTTAGTTTTTAGATAATTAGTACAGTGCAGGCATAGCCAAAAATATTCCATATTGAACAGTGGAAACATAGATTAGGGTTGTGGAAAAGCTATGGGCAAAACCAAAATCCGTCTAGTAAAAAGACCTAAATCTTAACTGATAAGTTATTTTGGGGCTTTTTTGCTAGGCATTTTGAAATACTTTGCAAAATCTTTGACAAATTCCTTCATGTCCTGTTTTAAATTTTAAAAGCAAGAAGAAAAGGGTTTGCAACATATCATTTAATCCTTTTATTGTTTTTACATTTAAAGATTTATGTTCTAGATCAAAATGGTGATCTGTTATAATTTAATGTAGTGAACAGAGACAGAGAAAGGCAATCCGTAAGAAAGAAACAGGAAAAGTCCTTTGCAAAAAGGTACAGCTCCTGTTTTGAATATAAATGCAGTGGATGAAGAATGTAGAAACAATGTGAAGCCTAATGGTATATCAGCTCTCCAAGAGAGGTCTGAGCTAATTTTTTATTTGCTTCCTGAGGTGCAGAATTTGGACGTCTTCCAGTTCTGAGGAGCTCTGCCACTGCTCCCCATCTTGTCTGAAAAGCTCTTATTACCATTTGACTGCTGCAAGTAGAATTATAAACAAGTCTAAGTTTATGAAGAAGGTCGCTTTTGTGGGTTTTCTGTAGAGAAAGTTGACCCATGGTGATGGTTTCAGTGGCCCAATATGTCAGAAAAAAAAATAAAAAAAAAACCCAACAACAAACCACAGCTAGAAAATAAAGGGATCTCTAGATTTGCTCAGAATCAGACTCTTTGGAGCAGATCATTACCAAATTTGAATAAGGGAAAGGTCATAATGGGAAACAGGCTAACATTTTGGGACATAAAGAAAACGTAACCCAAAATTTATTAATTTATTATTTTTCAGTTCGTTTAGTCCTTTCATCATTCTTTCAAGTGTTTTGGTTTATGTCTTTTGAAGCAGTTGAAGTATAATTACCATGCTATATCAAATACAAAATAGGTATATCTCTGAATAAGGAAACTAATGCCTACTGGAGTAGAACAAAAAGCAAAAAAGGTAAACTTGTGAAATACAGAATATTGTGCATTTATATATTTCTATGCATTTTATTAGCAAACTGAATATTTTAAAGCTATTTGGATGCTGAAAAAAGACAAGGAAATTAATATTTTTGTAATATAGATGTCACCTTATATTTCATGCCTGATTCATTTAAAAATGTAGATTAATTTGAAAACAGTTTAGAGAGGTGAACTATTGAATTGAGTCCTATAAGATTTAGGATTTGTCATCTTTTAAAGTTGACACTCAGTGAGAGCTTGTCAATTACGAAGAAGTGAAATGAAGTGAAAATAAACCTCTTCCTCATCTTCTTGTTATATGCTTGGTTGGTTATAGAGAGACACCATTTAGAAGCTGAGAATAATTACTTGCAAGTATTTTCCCTTTAAACCAAAATTATTTATTATTTTATCTCCCTCCATGATGATACAGCAGCTACTGTAATTTCCTAATCTCATAACCAAAATAGTCTTTCAGTACACATGTGGCCACCTGAAATGCAAGTGTGTTTGAGTTGAAAATCAAAAGCACTGTTTGGAGTATGATTTTTTCTCAAACATTACTAATCCTTTTTTAAATGGGTTATACAGAATTTCTTCACTTTATAGATCAACAGCAGCATGTAATTTAACAAATATACATATGATACAGAGAGAATGGCAACAGTCTAAACCTTTTCTATTTACATGCAAACACATCAACATTCTCTTCCACCTGAAATTTTTATTCTGTTATCATTCTCTTGCTTCTAGATTTAATTTTTGCACAGCTGATTCTTTTACACCTTTCCTTAGGCTTTAATACAGTATTTCTGATGCGGTTTTCTCAGATTGAAGCGAGTTAGCATATTTTTTTCCTTATCAGTTTTATTCAGCACAACAAATGCTTAGAGGAGTCCTGTAATAAAATAACTTGAGTCATCCTGCCTTCTTGGCACCCAACATGCCTGCATTTCATGGTATTAAATACTAAATTAACTAAATCCACTGTCCATTTTAGAAGAAAGTATTCTTTAATTGAATTATTTTATTTTGAATTTAAAAAAAGTTGACATATCCAGCTCAAGGGTTGCCTTTGATTTATCAGGAGTTCAGAGCTGTGTTTTTTTTTCTTGCTTTTCCTAATTTGCCATCATGAACAACTGAAAACCTGAGAAACCAAATGATTTGTTTATGGTGATTAGAAAATGAGTAGCTCAGCCTGAACTAGAGGGAGTCATTTCCCAGCTCAGAGGCTTGTGTCCAGATCTCAGTGCTTCCCAACATGAAAAACTGCAGAAGGAGTGCTCAGGAAAACATAGCAACCTCTTCCTGAATGGAAAATGGTACTTGATGCCAGTCACTTTATTTGTAACTGTACAGAGAACTTAGTGAACACATATGCAAAATATTAGACGTCAAGTTTTAGTGAAAGTTTTTGAAGATATTTACCTTCTTTTTTGCCACACAGTAAATTTTCTTTATGAGTTGAGCTCTATAATTGTACTTGTGCATACTTCTTGTGGTAGTTGACACACAATGCATATCTTATAACACCTCTTGTATTATTTCAATTTTGTCTTACAGTACGCATGCTATTCCCTAGTAGAATTCAGTTATGCTATTTAAATGTGCAGTAGAGTATTTCCTTTTTATTGCAGAAAATGCTTTGATCTATCAAAAAGTTTAATTGCGTTTCATGCTATAGTTCCTATTTGTAATTAGGTGTATGTGTGGCAATTGCTAAGTGTTTCTTTCATGTCCTTCCATTCATTTTTAAAGCAAATTTTCTGTTACACCATCACGTATTGTGCAGTAGGTTCTTTGCTCAGATTCTGGAACTACACATGTATATCTGATTCCCCCAGTCATCCCTGAAGTGTTTTGGCAGCTTGGCCTTTGCTTATTTTAATTATACCTATCCTGATTATGACGGAAAAATGCATGGATTTATTTCATGTTAGATCTCTAACTCTGAACAGGGAAACAAAGACCAGTGAGGAATATGGTGGAGACTATATCACTTTCATATATTTTTTTCCTTTTTCTTATTTTACTAATCCCTGAAAAAGGAATTTGGGGTAAAAAAGAGGATATTGATAAAGGCAAACAAACAACAGATAATTTTGAGATTAAAACAGGCTGACATTGTACAATTCTTGTCCTACTAAGTAGTATGACACTTCACATGTGGTCCTATAGAAGTAGAGCTGTAAGGTAATAAAATTTTGAAAAACATTTTGAGAGTCTAGGGATTAATAACATATAGAGTATTAATAAAAATTTAGAAATACTTTCTGCAAAACTTAAAATGCTAATAAATGTATTTGGTTGAACTGAATTTTCTTTTTGTAATATCACACTCCCACCCATACTTATCATCCTTTCTCCCTGGCTGAAATAATCTTGCAGATTGCAACAGGTGTGGCAAACCAAAGTATGTTTGAATGTCTAGATAAATTATTTAAATATCATTTAAGTTACAAAATAAAATTAAAACTACTGATTGCTCACACTTAGCCAATACTTCTTTTTTTAATTTACTGTTTTTATATCTATGATCAAACTTTTTTGCTAGTTTTTTTCTTGTCTTTTCTTATAGTGCATTCTTATTCACACTTCTGTTCATTTATGTTGACATGTTCCTTTTCCCAATGTATTTTCTCACTCCTATGTTTCAACCATGATGCCCAAAATTTGCTGTCTAAGGCATTTCTCAGTATTCTGTCATCTACAACCTTTATGCCTCTTTGTGGCTGCTCAGCCATTATTTCAAACAAAGCTGTTAGTTGAATAAGGTGTGAAAGAAAGCGGAATGAAAAAAATGGGAGCACACTCAACTGAATCTGTGAATCTCTGAAGAAAACTGGCATGGGTGGCACACTAGGATGAGGAATTCCAGAGCTTAGCAATCAGTGTCTTTGGTACTTATCCTGGTAATTTTTTAGAATATAAACTTTGCAGTTACAAAGTATTATGCAAAGCAGCAGGACTATATTAACCTCTCTCATCTGCTGTACTGGGGCTACCATAAAAGAAGGAAGTTGTTGCCAAAGTGCACCTTCATTGATAAAAAATAGTTTGCCACTGCAAATACCATTATCTCTTCTTTCAGTTAAACTATTTAGATTAAGCTTAGATCCAAATGAGAGAAAAGTCTTGCTTGGGACAGCTGAATATACAACCAAATTTGGACTGCAGCCAAAGAAACTGGCTTGTCTGAGAAACATGGATCAGGTTAAACTGTGGTGCTCAGTAGCTGCCCAACTGATCAGTCAGCCGGCTTATTTGACTCTTGATATCAGAACAAAGGATGGAATGGAATATCAGCAAAAGTTATACGGTATATATGATGACTAAATAAATGGCCCATTACAAACCTCACAGTTTTAGTGGCTTTTGTGTTGGAAAAGACACAGAGTAGGAAAACTTCAGTTTTATTTTGAACTGAAGTTTTTCCTCAAAGCATTGATGCTTTAAAAGAATATTTTCATGTTCCTGAACAAAATTTGTGTCAGGCTGAAGGACTCCAGGGAATGTGCTTATATATTTCTTAGCAAAAAGGGCTCATGAAAAAAGAGCTTAACCTTTTGTTGCCAAGGTAAATAGGAAAATTTCTGTTCTAGTCGTAGGAAACAAAGTTCTCTTCAGTATTATTGCACTTTTATATCACTATTTTAATTTCAAAAAATGTTTCATGTCTTTCTTATATTCTTTTCTTTTGTAACACTGCTAATAATATCTGAGCAGTTCAATATTTTCCTAGAGGAACTAAAACTAGTTTCTTTGTTGCAGTGCATTAGATCCTGTTGATGAACTAGAGGCACTAATACTTCCTCCCCTTCCAAATCCTGCCTTAACATATAAAAAAGCAGCTGCAGAGTCAAGTGTAACATGAGTTACCTGAGAAGAAATGGAAGCAATTCCAAAAACAATATGTTTTTTTCATCCAGCTAAATGTTTTTATGTACAAAATTAAGTCAAATACTATAAATTAAGCACAAAAGAAATTAGAAAGTTCTAAGTAGGTTTTGAGTATACAATGTAGTTCCTATGCACCAAAGCTAATGATAAAAAAGGCTGAGATTATTTACTTCCTTATTTTTCTATTGAGTGAGCTAAATATGATGTGAAATGATTTAGCCATTTTGCAAGAATTTTATTTCAATGTGTTAAAATTTGTTCAATATATAAACATGTATTTAGAAGTTGTTTTTCAGACCCCTTCATTTTTTCCTTCCAAAATCTTAGATTAGGCTACTCAAATACCTATATATTCATGAAAGTATTATTTACTTTTTGATTGAAAAACACCAAGTCATTTCTATTTATGAACATTTTCTTGTAATGTGACCTGGCATTTCTCATCACTACCGCTTGCAGTCTAGTCTTATAAAATTTAATGGATGTCAAAAATGAGCACAGTATGAAAAATAAATAGACAAAAGAGAAATCCTTTACATATTAACAAATGTCACAGAAAGATCTCTTGAAGTTAAAATTCCTGTGGAG
The DNA here is from genome assembly GCF_047495875.1 of Pithys albifrons albifrons. Lineage (NCBI taxonomy): Eukaryota > Metazoa > Chordata > Aves > Passeriformes > Thamnophilidae > Pithys > Pithys albifrons. The sequence goes on from NC_092463.1 coordinate 32,038,998, forward strand.
AAAAATCATTTGGTCTTGTCTAAAAGAAGTAAATTTAAGATGTATAGCTGAGGGAAATCTTGGAATTTTCTCTCTTTTGAAAAGAGTAGACTTAATTTGTATGTCCTCTCAGTCTATACTTCATCTTTATTAGAGAAATCCTTCCTTTTCAATGGTTTTAGGCAGATTAACTGGCCTAATTGGACCTAAGCTGCTGTGAAGAGAGAGGGAAAAAAGGTGGAGGCACAGGCTCTCCAAGTCCTCAAGTCACATCCTCCTGGTTGACTGGTCTGCTTAGCCAAGCTGAAACTGGACTTATTGTCATGTTGGGTGCATTAATTGGAGTGCAGACTAATTTGCAAGAATGCTTTCGTACCCTTTAAAAGGTGATTTAAAATTCAAAGTGATGGAAATTGTATAAAAGCATGCTGATCTGATCATTACCCAGAATTCAGTTTGACATTTCCTCCATTTATGTGTTTTTATTGTTTAGACTTTAAATTTACTGTGAAAGACTTAGGAGACTGCAACATGATATTCCCTGGATTGGTTGATAACCCCTCCTTATTCTAGAGATTGCACTTAAAGTAAACTGGTTAAAACAAAAATGTCATGTTTGGGCATAATAAATTAAAGAATATATTTAGATCATACAATGTAATAATAAATACAGCAATGGATTTCTCTTATTTCCATGAAATATATGGAAATACACTCTTTGGAACATTCTTACCAACTAGAGACATTAGCACCTCATTAACATAGACTTGAATGGTAACAAGGATAATGATTTACATTTTCCAGGCAAAAGGGCACAAACACAAAACTTTGCACTGTTTTTGTAAACTCTGTAGGTATAGAGATATCCATTGCTGAAGTGCAACTATGTTCATGGGTGAAGAATGCTTTTTGCCAGCAGTACAAAGCAACTCTCCAGAACACTTAAAAGCATTAAAAGAGTATTAGTCATGTGAAATTATACAAGAAGCCTTAAGATGGCTCATAATTAAAGTATACAAATTAGACTCTCATGTAAGCAATGTAATAAACATGAAAAATTTCCAGAGACTTTTGAGTGTTGGACTGTAGGAAATCACAACTGGAAGATTTGTTTTGCATTTTACTCAGAGTCAGGAAATAGATTTTAGTCCTAACACAAAGCAAGTGATGCTTTTCTGAAGCAAAAGCAATTGATGTGATCCCTGAAGCATATTAGTCTGTACCAGAAACTGGTAACACTAATGCAAAATCCTTAGTAGCCAGTGCTATTTACTAAAACATTTGGATGTAATGCCCTGAAAACATACTTTTATTTCGACGTTGCCTTCTGTGATTCCTCCCATCAAGAGAGATTACGTTGGCAGAAATTTTGTGCAGCAATCAGCACATTTGGATTGCAGGTAATGTCTACCAATGACTAGCCAGGTAATGTCTCCAAGGCCATTGTCTTTAGTGGAAATGTGAGGATTTTGAATTCCATTATGCATGAAATAGTTTATTTTTGTATGTAACCAAGCAACTTGCATCAGTGGAAACAAGTGAGGTAGACAATCTTTCTTATTCTGCATAGAAGACACAGAAATTATTTCACTTTATAGCACGCTGCTCAGTCTTTTCAAACTTTGGGTTGAGAAACAAGCCCACATTAAAGCAGGCTGAAACAATGCAACTCTTCTTTAAAGAAACTTTTAGTGTTGCTTTGACCATTTTTCTGAAGCTGTAATTTGTTCAGGCTGAACAGTGAGGTTAGTATCCAGCTGTCTTGAGATTGTACTCGTGTCAAGTTTGCGGCACTACCTTCGGATGGTATAGTGAGGCAAATTAACTCTTGCCAGTAGCAATATGTCTGCAGGGACCAAAAGGAGGACATTCAGAACTTAAGTTGGGTTTCTAGCCTGACCACAAATGTCAGTTTTAGGATTGGTAAGTGTGAATATCGAAAGGAAAACATGGAAGTTCATGGTTCCATACGATGGAACCAGGTGACTTTCATCAAAGAATGAATGCTGAACTTTTGGCCTCTGTGTTAGCTGAATCAAGCTAGTTAGTACTTGTATGATGCATTAAATGCTTTCTATCACACTCCTAGTATATCTGTCTTTTGGCCATTTCAGCTATATTCCACTTGAGGAATTCCAAAGTTCCTTTGTTTCATTTTAATGGAATGAAGTATTGGGATTTATTTAGTTAAACACTTTGAAACACTGCCACACTCATAGCTTAAGATACTGTTTCCTAACATAGTGTTGCTTTTATTAAACCAATTTTGCATGTATTTGTTTCTCCATTTAATTTTATTCTCTCTTAAAGAAGAAAATATTTACCATGGTAACCTGGACTACATAAAATATGCATAATTTGTTCTAAGAGTCATGACGATGTGTGATGAAGTCTGTCCCTGAGATAATAATGTTTTCATATCATGAAATGTGGTCCCATTGCTAGTTGCACAAGATTATCCATGGACAAAAAGCAAAGCTTTACAAAAACTTAAACAATTGATTAGTTGTAATATCATACACTGAAGATGGACAGTCTGTATGATAGGTTGTCTTGTATGAGAGTTGCCTCCCTAATACACTCTACTTCTATTACGGCATTGAATAACAACAACAACATTAAATAATAAGATGCAGAGCACATCTCAGTGAATGCCTCAGCTTCTGTTAAGCAAACAGCACACACTTATTGTCTTTTCAACATCAAAAGAGTTTAGCAGGGAAGGGACCAAGGACAGGAAAATGACAATAATGCAACTTAAGGACAGGACATGTTACACTACTAAGAAATTAATGGTAGGAAAATGTGATAAATAGATGCACTTACAAGCAAAGATATAGTTCTCTGAAAAATTACTTAAGTAATCCATTCAGATATTCACTGAATTCTCTGTGTGAAAGGCATATATTAGCTATCCATACAATCTTGAACATGAAATCAGCTTTATGTTCTAAATTTGGTAGGCACATCTCAAGTGCCTAATGTTGAACAAACAATGAGAAACTCTGACCCCTTAGATTTGCTGTGATGTCAGGGAGCTGACTGAGAAAAATACCATCATTGATCTGCTGCTTGTCAGCAGAGTGGATCTTGTGAGTGAAGTGAAATTGGCAGCAATCTTGGTCCTTGCGACCACAAAGTGATCGAGTTGAAAATCTCTTTTGACAGAATGAAAAGCACCAGCAAAATCTCAGCTCTGGACATGAAGAGAGCAGGCTTCAGGCTACTCAGGGAACTAGTAGGTAAAGTTTCCTGGAAAAATGTTTTTGCAGGTGCTGGGGTCTATCTGTGCTGGTCACTTTTTAAACATCACCTCCTAATGGCATGAGAGCAGGCAACTCCCAAATGTCAGAAGTCAAGCAGGCGAGACTCAAGAGTAATGCAAAAAAGGAAGATGTATGCCCAGTGGAAGTAAGATCAAGTGATATGGGAAGAATACAAAGATTCTGCTTGCTACTGTAGGGAGAACATGTAGAGGAAGTTTAGGTTAGATATCAGGAAAAAATTTTCACCCAGAGGGTGGTTGGGCACTGGTACAGGCTCCCCAGGGAAGTGGTCACAACATCAAGCCTGACAGAGTTCAAGAAGCATTTGGACAATACCCTCAGGCACATGGTGTGACTCTTGGGAATGGTCCTGTGCAGGGCTAAGGGTTAGACTCACTGATCCTTGTGGTTCCCTTCTAACTCAGCATATTCAGTGATTTTTGAATTTTCCCATTATGTCTTTCATTTGTAAGGGGGTTAACATAAATTTTTAACTCACAGTATTAAACTCTGGAATTTTTACAGCTGTTTGACCTAGTGGTAAACAGTGCTTTCTGTGTTTTCACCTGAACAGATTGAAAACTGTACATTATTCTGATATTCTCCATGCAAGCACTCCTATGTTTGCTTTTTTGCATTATTTGGAAGAGCTAACTTCTGAAGAAGCTAGTCTGGTATTTGTGCTTGTTCCCTTTGGAGTACCCTTGGAATTGTACCTTTTGGGAGTCAAACACTAGGACACACAGCTGGTACATCCAGGCTACACAGGTGATCACTATAAGAGAAACTGAGATGGAGAAATCCTCCTTGCTGTGCACTGCAGCACAAAGTCAGCACCACTACACTGATGCTGCAGCCACTTGCTCAAACTAGTGCATTGCACAGTGATGTCAGGGAGTAGCAGATGAGTTGATTTAGTCTCAGGCCAGTTGGACATGCCAGCTCTACTTCTCAAGCCCCAGCCTCAAACTGCAGAACTGATATCTCAGAGTACCTCCTAGGTCTCCAAATTTAGGACTTTTTCTTTACTTTGACAACCCCTCTGCCAGGAGTTTATCTGCATTCATGGCCAACCAATAAGAGCTCTTGGCCTGTTTAAAAAATGTGGCTGCTCAGCACTACTATGGCCTCAGAATGCTAAGCATGGCATTTTCTTTGCTGGAGAAAATCTAGAGAACAAAAACAGTAATGCCTCTATGGGATAGGTTTTCATCATACTGGAAGGAAAACAGCTACTTATACCTAGAAGGGTACTGCAGCAGTAGAGACACTATCTGTCCACAATGTCCTTAGTAGAAAGGATAAGAAGTAAAGGGATTAAATTATTGAAAAAATATTCAGAATAAGTTTTGAAAAAAATTTCTAATAGTAGTGATAATGAAGTTCTGGCCATGAGTGTCTGAGGAGGTTTCAAAAATATCCACCTTGGATAGTTTTTAAGAATAGATTCAACAAGCAATTGTCAGGAATAATAAAGGAATTTTTTGATCTTGTCTTAGGCAGTGGGTGAACTAGATGGCTTCTTGAATAAATGAACCAAATTAGCTTGTTGTCCATGTAGTGACAAAGACTAGTTGGTGTTAAAGGGCAATTCACACAAGTTACCTGAAAATTAAATAAATATTCAGGACGTTCATGGTTTGAAATGCTTTATATTTTTTATATTTTATTAATAAATATTATAGTAAAAGAACCGAGTACTCAGTACTCAGGGACTAGAGGTTGCCTTCTACAAAACCTATTACACAGCCTGTGTTTCCTGGGAACAGCTTTTTTTGTGAAATTGTATGGGGTTTGAATTGATATTTAAAGTAAATAGTTATGAAGCTACTAGAATATCAATCACTCACTAAAAGAAAAAAATAATGTGATTAAAAGAACAAGTTATCTCACACTGTGTAGTCTACTATTTCTGCATGTGCACATTGTACATATTAAAATACTTAGAAAAAATAGTGGCCATAATTTTAAAAAGATGAAATGCATTAAAATCAGTTTACTGAAAAAACCACACAGATAGTATAAGATCATAACATCAGAAAGAGCTTTCTGAAATTCATCTTCTATCTCTCTTACTGTAGTTTTTACCTCCAAGCATAGGCAGGTCTTGACAGTGCAGCAAGAAAGATAGATGGTAAGCATATCAGTTGCATCACTGAATAAAAAAAAAAATTAGAGTAAAGTACAGGTAGGGGAGCATTAGGATGCAATGTCAGTAGCTAATGTAATGTGACTACATATGAAACCAACTAACATTAAACATTTTGTTTCTTATAAATTGAATAACTAGTTCACTGAAAAAAAAAACAGTTGACATCACTTTTCAGCAATAATAGTGCAATCACTTTATGAGATTAAAATCAGTAGAAACTTTAAAAATAAGTATGAACATTTACTGAAAGTCTCTTAAAAATATTACATACCATGACAAATTTCCATAGCTACTATATTTTGGAGAACCTATCTGGGTAGGATATTTCAATATATATGCTGTTACTACGCGAACGGTGCTGCATCACTCATTCTACAAGTGCTTGGAAAAGGAAGGTTTGTTAATATTTGACATATTAGGTCAGTTCTGGCCATGGAAGATCTCAAGGCCTGACAAGTGACATAATGCTAGGAGATGAATGTTGTGTGCCAAAAATTAGCAAGTGCTGTGTTCGTCTTGAGGGAACATAATACCTCCCCCACTCATATATTTTTTAACTAAAAAAGGTTTTAGATACATCTTTACCCACATGGGTGCATAGAAATCAGGTGTAGCAGCCAAGCTAACAATACTGGCAAGTACTCTTAAAATGTACCTGAGTGTCCTCAGTAAAATATTTAACCCATCATAACAGGCTAGAATCAAAAATAAGTGTGTTTTAACATCAGTATTACAAAGGTTATAGTAGTTAGTAGACTCTATAAAGCTGTAATACTGCTTCTTAAATTATTTGAATAGAACATAATCTAAAATACATGATAAAAAATTGGAAGGGCAAAATGTAGCTTGTGTGGCTTGTGTCCATTTCTGTTAGCTGATATATATACATATAAATATATATATATATATATATATTCACTAGCATATATATTCACAGCATATATATATAAATATATATATATTTATATATGGATATATTTTAAAAACTTTGATATCTGGAGGGAATCTGGAAAGATGGTTAAAGTGTTAAGACAGTGTTTGGTAAAGTAAGGGGATTATCATGGAAAATATTGTGACAGTAAGGTTTTTCACCTTTTATTTTGAATTGGAAAATTATTTGAAAGCTAAAAAAAACCACCAGAGGACCAAAAATGAAACCTCCAGAAAATTATTTAATAGACTATGATCTTTGCATGTAGGTTTTGCTGTTAGGGCAACTACTGAAGTTTTTGAGGTTTTGCCACTGCATTTAATATTGATCGTAATTAAAGGAAAACCTGTAGAAGGAGAATAAACGTAAAATAAATTTGTTCTTCCCACTATTTGAATAGCTTGTAAGAATTCAGATGCTTTTCAAGTTTATATTTTAATAGAAATAACACACATGCACACACACACACACAAGAAAAAAGCAGAGCTAAGGATGGTAGGGAAAGTAATTTTTAACTTAAATCTAATATTGCAAGAATTTTGCAATTGGTTCACTCATTGGACAAACTATTACATTTAGAGGAAGAGGATCTTGCCCTGTGGACGAAATACTAGTTTAAGATTAATCAGTTTTGGCACAGAATAACACAGTCTGTTGGCTATATTGTTCCACCAGAAGGGGACAAATTTCAAAATCTAGCAGGACAAAAAGATGAATGTCTGTTTATGCATTACCATTAAGTGTTCTAAAGATGGAGAAATTGACTGTACTACAGAGACAGGTACAGCTGTATGTACAAGCAGTCAAGTGGCTTGCATGCTATAAGAACTCTTCTCATAAGCTTGTCACTAAATCTGGGCAAACTAAAGGCTGCATATATCATCCAGAACAGTTCCAAAATCCAGAACATCAGAAACAGATTTCAACTGTGTTTATGTCAGGTAAAGTTAAACTGTTAAATTTGCTTGTCATTTGTTTAGGTGTACTGGGTTCACAGGGCCAGGTTCTTGTAGGTAGGGGAACTACAGAGGTGTCTTCTCCAAGAAGCTGCTGGAAGCTTCCCCAGTTTATTACACAGCCTAAGTCAGGCAGCTCCAGGATGGACCTGCCAATGGCCAAGGCTGAGTCAATCAGGAATGACAGTAATGCTACTATGATGAAATATTTAAGGAAAAAATAGTTATTATGAAGAAGGTAATTGCAAACAGAGAAGATCAGAGTGAAAACATGTGAGTGCAACAACTCCACAGACACCAAGGCTGATTGAGAATGAGCGGGAGGAGGTGCTTCAGATCCCAGAGCTGAAGTTCCTCTGCAGCCCATGATGCAGACCACGGTGAGGCAGCTGTGCCCCTATAGCACGGGGAGGTCCATGGAGCAGCAGAGATCCACCTGAAGCCTGTGGAAGAGGCCCACTCCAGAGTAGGTGGGTGCCTGAAAAGAAGGCTGTGAATCCGTGGGAAACCTGTGCTGGCACAGGCTCTGGCAGTGTCCTGGGGACCAGTGGAGAGAGGAGCCCATGCTGGAGCAGGTTTTCTGCTAGGACTTGTGGCCCAGTGCAGGAGCCACGCTAGAGCAGGCTGTTTTTTTAAAGACTGAACCCTGTGGAAAAGTGATCCATGTTGGAGCAATCTGTGAAGAACTGTTGCCTGTGGGATCAATTCAAATCAAAGAAGTTCATGGAGGGCTGTCTCCCATAGGAGAGATCCCACCCTAGAGCATAGGAAGGACTGTTCTCCTGGGGCAGTGGCACAGTCAATTTGTGATAAACTGACTATAACTCCCATTTCCACTCTCACTTGCACCTCTGGGTGGGAGGAGGTAGAGCCTGGGAATGAGGGAGGGGTGGGGAAAAGATTTTTTTAATGTTTATTTCATTTTTCATTATCGTGCTAATATTTTGATTGGTAATAAATTCAGTTAATTTCCTCAGTTTGAGTCTGTTATAGACATGATGGTAATTGATTAGTGATTTCTCCCAGTCCTTATCTGAACTCATGAACCTTTCATTATACTTTCTCTCCACTGTCCAGTTGCAGAGGGGGAGTGATCGAGTGACTTTTTTGGGAACTTTGCATCCAGCCAGGGTCAAACCACCATATTAGGGAAATCAAAAAGTCACTTTGAGCTACCTCTCCCATCAAGATATCTGTCTCCTGAAAATTTCAAACAAGTATGAGGCATTTGGAGGAGTTAATAGAGTGAATTTTCCTTGTAATGCCTGTAATTCCCTTTAATCACTGGCCTTTCCTGAGATCTGATTCTACCTTTAGTTTTGATCAGAACTTTCAACTTGTTGCAAAGACTCCTACCAAAAGCCTCAGTTCTGGAAAAACTTGGTAAGACTCTATCTTTTTAGAAAATGTCTGACTAGCACTAATGTTCATTTCTTAGGCTACACTGAAAGGAAGCTGGTAGTGTTGAATATTCCCATTATATTCCTGAGTATCAGGTGCTTAAAATTTGCCAAACTTGTGATTTGAAAAATTATATGCTCTACAGACAAAAATATATCTGAAGGAATTTTCTCCTAAAACATTAGATATTTCCAAAGAATTTTTTTTAGTAACCCTTTTTAACTGGCTTTGTATGCAAAAAAAATTATAGCTGACAAAACTAATGCTGATGTTTGATTTCATTGCAGTGTCACAGATCCATCTCTTAAATGATTCTTTGAAGCCAATTATCTTTTTAGAGTAAAGAACCTGAATACTTACTACAATCTTAGATGTGATAGGAGGACACAAACACAGGAGGTTGAAAAGAGCTGTGGATGAGCCAGGCATCCTCATCCAAGCAAAAGTTATTCATTGGTCTTGGCATAGACTGCAGCAGCCTACACACTGCTTTAATTTATGCTAAATGACTGTTGACCCACGGTGTCATTTGGCAACTAGCATTGCACATTCTGTCACAATCTTTTCTGTCTCAAATAACTCTTCTTTCTAGGGTGAGCTGACTAGTAGGATGAGTTGACTAGTTTGACCCTATTGCACAAAATAGGGCCTAAGAATCCATTTTCATTCTCAAGAGTTTAAAGCATTATTTTAAATAATAATTTAAAATATTAAAACATTTATTTTCATGCAAGAATAAAATATGTTTAACATGAATAATATGTAGGATAGGAAATGATTAATTGAAATAAATTATCCTTTTCAGCTCCATAAATTCATTTCCTTAGCCTGCAGTAAAAATAAGCTTTGAGTAGTAATATAGGAAAAAATCAAGTGGATTTCTTCATGTAAAGATTTCTTCATTGTGATGAAGAATCTACTTGACTCTTCAAGTGGATTTCCTCATTGAGAGAAGATTTTTTTGTTAGAACTGGCAGATAATATCAAAAATTTGCACAAAAGTATAGGTTGCGGCTGTGCTACCAAAAAGTATGAGCAGAAGTATGATATGCTATAGAGTCCAGTTACAGAAGGACATTGAAAGAAAATTCTCATGGCCCACACTTTGGTCTTTCCTACCGGATTACAGGAATTATCAGTTTCTGTCTTCAGAGACATAGAATAAGTCTAATATTTTGTGTATCTTGGTGACAGATCTAGCCCAGGTAAACTTCTTATGATTGGGAATAATAAGGGATAAGTTTATTTTAATTTCACTTGTTCTTTCATTTTCTTCCAAGTCCTCTGTTTTTCTCCCAAAGTCCTGTTGTAACCCAGATTTTTTAAATCCAAAAATCTGATAAAGTAATCACCAACTACTGAAGAAGATCTCTGACTTCTAGATTTTAATATCAGCTAGGAAGGCAATGGCAGCATTCTAAACTGAAAGAGGTTATAAATGCTTTATTAGTATTTAATAGTATTTAATAAGTGATTGCAAAATGTTGCTATATACTTTAAAAGGACATCAAAAAAGACATTAGAAGCTTTACTATCAAAGCATTTTTGAAAGAATTCTATTTTAAGACCTTCTTAAGAAAAGTGAGTTAAAACAAATAAGATAAAAAAATTGAGTTAAAACAAATAGGACACACTATGCCTTATTCTGCAGACATTAGCATGTGACTACTCAAATGAAGAGTCAGTGGATAAAAGTGTAGACATGCATAAGAATTTATAGGGAAAAGAAGCCATAGTTCCATTAAGGCGGATTAAATTGTTAGGGACTTATTTCATGGCATCTGTAAAACATTTTAGAAGAGAAACATGTAAATGTAATCTTTCTATCAAATATATTTAGAAGACTATACTTGCAATTTTTTAGCACATAGGCACTTAGCATGCAGTTTGCCCTTAAAGCAAATGAAATTTAACAGAATACATATCTACCATCATGAGATAGCAATGACCTTGTGGCATCTACATACAACCTTTAACCCTGAATCCCAATGGTAAATGAGCTCATGATACCCACTCTCCCTGAAACTGCTTTGCTACTCATATAGCAATATTACTATAGGGGGGAAATGTCTTTTCTAGTGGAAAGATGAACTTGGAAAACTGAAATGTTAAATGATAATGTCAGTACTTTCATCATAGTTGTGTGATTTGTGTCAATAATTGTGTTTACCAGCCAGTTTGAATTCTGCCTCTAGTCTAAACAATTCAGTAATTTTATTCTCTCAACTTAATTCTACACTAATCTTAAAACTGGGTTCAAAAGATGCTCTTTGATTTTTGTAAAAGACAATTTTATTCAAGTGGACTTATTTTTTCATTTAACAGCCACTCAGATTTAGTCATCAATAAAATGCAGAAAAACTAAGGACGTTAATAACCTGGAATTACCAAAAATAACAATGCTAACAACCTAATAATTAATGAGAATTACTAGTCTTGTTACTATAGAAACAAGACTGAAGCAAATAGAAATTATGTGCAATTTCTCATTCCCAAAAGTGACACATAACTATGTCATTACCATAGTAATGATATTATTACCCTAAATGTAATAAACTTAAAAGCTACTTACCATGAGAGGACACCTCCACACCTGAAAAAGCTGACATGTACATTCTGCTGGTGATCTTCATTGAAGCTCCACAAATAAATAACTGAAAGTCAACTGACAAATTTATGAAGCAGTGGAGTCATCTCAGGACAATTGCCAATGGTTTGCTCTTTTATGGCAAACCCAGATTTAGCTGTCAACCAGCGTAGATGATAATAGGACAAAGGTAAAATTCAGTCTAGTCTGCTGTCCTTTTTTGGTGCTGACTCAGACTGAAAAACAAGACAAAACTTCACTCACAAAAGGCTTGGACATCGCCACTGTAGACACAACTAGGAGAAAAGAATGTCTGTTTGCTTGTTTACTTTACCTCTAACTGTATTGGAAAGCCAAACTCAGTGTTTCTGTAGGAATGGCAATATATGTGTTTTGGATGTGATGTGTTAGATAAGTATAGGAAATGTTTTCTGATAGTGAGATTAAAAAAAGATTACCTTGGATAAAGAAACCACTGGAAACTTCTCTAGCAACCACAACTAGCCTTACCATTCCCCATCAGGTTGTTTTTTCTGGATGTGATGAAGTATCTTGGAGGGTAAACATTTTGAGGATTGTATCTTCTACCGTCGTTGCTGTTTGTTGTCCTCTCTGTAATCATTTTTTCAGTGCCATGCAAAGGATAAAACCCCTTATGCTAGGAAGCAGCAGTCACTGTGGGTAAGATTTGACAGTGAAGTTGCCTCACACATTTAGCAGAGGAAAGAGGAATAATCACACATGTGTTGCCATTGAGTCATTCATCAGGTGACTCAGGCAATGAGTTTGATGTTATTTGCTTAATAATTTTTATTAAGACTTTTACATTGCTCTAGGACTTGACACGAACCTATAGCCACTAACCTAGAAGTGATCACAGAGAACCTGAGAGTATTCACTCCTAATTTACATTTCTCCTCATCACCACTTGTTAATTACTTAATACTATTTTTCTTAAAGAACAATCATCTTTTACTATGAGAGTGACTGAGCACTGTCACAGATAATGGGTTGTGTAGTCTCTGTCCTTGTAAATATTCAAAAGACATCTCAACATAGTCCTGTGAAATCTGCTCGAGGTGAGCATGCTTGAACAAGAAGAGGTTGAACCAGATGACTTCCAAAGGTCTCTTCCAACCTCAGTCATCATTCAGTGATTTTTGAGATTTCTAGAAAAACTGGGACAGTAGTTGATTGCTATCTAGATTTTTCTTTTGAGGTGTCTCAACATGTTGTGGTAACTCATGTCTCTTATTGATTCAAGTTGGAAGCTATTATTATTAGTTTGGTAAATCAGGCTGATCATAAATTATTAACTCATTTTTTGGTGCAGAGTGCTGAAGAGGCTCTTGTCACAAACTGACTTGCCTGAGGCTAAGGGTATGAAAGCAAGCAAGCCTCCAGAGCTACATGAAAGCAAAAGTATTAAGCATTTTACGACCTCTTTAGAAGTTTTTTAAAAACACATTTGCAACAGCCAATAATAAAGAATAAATAGAATAGAATGTCATAACTGATGAGTTCCTGAAGATATTTTAACAGTTCCAAAAGGAGTTTACAGTGTCATTGCTTCTAATAACATGGTAAAGCTGTTACAAGAAGGGATATAAACCCAGGTCTCATTCTTGATTTCTATTACTTTTGCTTGTTGTACCCATACAATTTGAGAAAATCTGCACTAAAAAGCCTCAATATGCTTAGAGAAATGATATGCAATACAGTTCCAAGTGAACATTCTGTTTATGATGATAGAAAACAATTACACAAAGCATCCAGGTGTTTTCTGTTATCATTTTGTCTTAAAATGCCAGAAGATTTAAATACAACTACACATAACATTTTTATATGCCTCTACTTGAACTGAAGAATGTACACTTTCTACTTATACCGAATACAATGAATTTAGCAAATATATAGCCTTGTACTTTGCAACAGCACAAGGCAATGCAGATTTTTACTTATAGACTTTACATACACAAATGTGTGGTTGCTTTCCTCAAGCTGTATGCTTAAAACTCATGCAAGACAGCTTTTGTTGCAGAGCTGTGTTGATCTGTCTTACGGTTTGATGTGCTACCAAAACTGCAAATCATCTTCAGTAGTACCTTTGCTCCTGAAAAGCAGAGGAGTAAAATGAATGAGAAAAAAGACAATTTTGCTCAGAGCACTGTAAGGGAAAAAGCCAAAAATCCAGGCCTTGAGCAAGCAAATGGTGTTTAGAGCTCACCGTACATCAGTGAGTTACAAAAACAAGAGACATGATGAGTATGTAAGTATGAATGGAACTTGGAAAAAAGCCCTAGTGACTGACAGCAAGCGTTTTACTAATTATAATAATACAGCTCTGGTGTAAAGTTGCATGAAGATACGTGCACACAGTATCTTCTGTCACCACTCTTCACATAGTGGCTAGCTAATAATTAATGAAGCAGCAATTCCTGTCTAATGGCATAAACAGTTGGTTATTCCATTGAATAAAAATCTGAGTTTAATTGACCCAGATCCACTGTTTCCAACCTCATAAAACTACAATCATGAGCAATAATTGATTTATTCACTTCTTCAGTTGGCAATAATATACTGAGAAACACTGAAGTCCGTAAGTGCCTCTTATATACAGCTTACAGAGTGGATTAAGGTCATAACGTCTATTTATGAATTAAAAGACAATGTTATATTTTTCAGTAATACATCTTTCAATGGAAGAAATCTTGAGGAAAGACCACTGAAATCACAAAAAGCACCTATAATATTTAAATTTTCTGCTAACCTGGGTATTTCACTAACCAGCTACATCTTTTGTGACACATCTGAACTTTTTCATTTTGCTGATCATGTTACAGGTTCTGGTTAAAACCATGTTCTAATATTTCACTGTTGTTGAAAGTTTTCTAAAAGACTTACATATATAAATCTGCTGATTTCTTGTCTGATGTTTGAGATAATTTACTACTTTATGAAACTTTTAAAGATGCATTTAAGTAGTAACTTCTACTTTTATCAAATAAATAGGTTTAATCATGAATAACACTGCCATGTATATCAGTAACTTACTGATGCCAAGAGACTGTAGATAGTGAACCAGGAAGACTCACCTTTATGCAAGATACAGATGAAGGTTTGTAAATACTTGATTTTGACTGATAACTCAATCATCCACAATCTGATTCTCTAGCTCAGAGAGGGCTAGTTTTGTCTTCTATGGGCATATACATTTCTGATCTACAAAGGTATTTAATGCAGAGTGTGAACAAATTTCCTCTTTGGGGCAAAATTTACAGTAGACAAAATAAAGTAAGCCGTTGCAGGCCAGGAGAAACAAGAAAATTATATATTTAAAAGGTGGGGCTATATTAGTCTTATCCACATATGTCAGTCTTGCAAAACTACTACAAAATTCTAACAATGCAAGGCACAAAATCGACTTACCACACTTTTGAATGAGGAGGAGTGACATGATGTCATTGTGCTTATCAAAGAAAAAACAAACCAACACTTTCCGGGGAGAATGCCATTTACATCTTCTGTATCTTCTAGATTTTCATGTCAGTGCTACAATTACTGAGATTGCAGAGTCTATTATTCTGGTGTTAGGAAATACCAGTTGCACAGCTGCACACTAAATGTGAATTATATTCTATGGTGTAATGCATTATTATGCAGGTTTTAATTATAGGATAATTGACTGGTCTTTTCCCCAAAACTCTGACCTCATTTACTTTGATTCTAAATATTTGCAAAACTGGCTTTGAAACAATCAAGAAATATCTATGTTACTTTGAAGTGTGTGACCTCAAGAAAGACTTGCCTGACCCAAAATGTTTACATTTTCTGGCCATCCTGTTTGGCCTAATTCATTATTACATTTTTTTTTACAACCTGCTCCTGCCTATGTGCTTAGAAGATGATGGTAACAAAGGAAACCCCTCTTAATAGAACAATTTTCTTGTCTTTGGAATAAGAAGACTCTTGCATGTTTGCTTAGTGTTTCACCCCAATGCCTCAGTTTAAGACTGAAGCATAAAGGCACTGTCTTAAAAAAGTATTAAATTTCAGTCTTATATTTGTCTTGGACATGAATTCAGTCAGTTCATTACATGGCTTTTAAATGGATGTTTTCCTTCAGTCTCCTAATATAGTACAGTTTTGGAAAATATTTTTTTAGGTTCTCTTTTCAATTTGCAGAACTGATTCCTTTCTCCACTTAAACAAGTAAATCAGAATTATGAGCTTCAGGAGTCTAAGTCATGAGAACTGTCATTAAAGGAAAATAAAACTAAGAATCCAGTTCTGGATGTGACAATATCTAAAACTTCCTGTATGTTATTACCTAGCAAAAGCTGTTGAACAAAGAATTAGTCTCATCTGCATCTGTACAGATTTTCAAAGTGAAAGATTTTTGCTTGGTATTCATTTCAGACTAGAAGACAAACACCTATATATCATAAAGATTTGTTCTTTAATGATTTGTTCCTAGGTTTTTGAATTCTTGAATTTTTTTCTCATTGCTGCTTTTGGCTGGGTTAAATATTTCTTCACTTAAATATAATATTTTCACATTGCTGAGTAGATCAAAATACATTTTATCTGTAATAATAGTCCTTAAGTCAGCAATATTAAAAGCTTTTTTTCATATTGGTAGTCAGCACTCAGTTACTCTTAAAATATCCTCCTTTTATTAAAGACACAAAACCTACCCTAATCTAGAAGAAGCTAAATACTATGAGACAACTAGACAGATTAAGATTTTTTTTTTAAAGTTAGAACTCAGGATGACAAGTAGGCTTGGAGAGAAAGGAGATTAAACAAATCCTATTCCTTACAAGGAGTCAGGAAAGCAAGGAATCACAGTGACATTAATAAAAAGTAATATTTGAAATAGAGTTGAAAGACCATATAGCATAGGCTGGCTGTTCTTTTTGAGAATAAAAATATGAAGAAAGCTACAGCACTTTTTTGAAAACTACTCTCCACTTTAAATATATTGAAATTTCTTTCCAGTTTTATTTGAAACAGAGCATTTATCTAAGTAATATCTCTTCACACAATACGGCATATTGTAAGAATGCCAAAACCCTAGATGAAATTTTTGGTCACAGTTGGAAAGAGGTTGTCTCCAGAAACTTGTGTCATTTTCCCCTATTCTTCTGACTATCGTACTTCATCTCATTGTCACATTCTTTGTTTTTATTTTTTTTTCTTTCAGAAAATCTTTGGAGACTTCACTTTTTCTTAATGAGAGCAGGCTTATGCTTCTGTAGCAAAAGAGACTGTGAAAATTCACTTTTTCCGAGGATAAGAATAAAATAAATTGCATCATCTGTGGAAGTAGAAAATTCAAAAATTCAAAGCCTGAAGAGATGTTAGCCAGTACTCGGGAGTAAAAACCAAAAGTCTTTTGGTGGAAAGTAAATTGAGAAGAGAATGGATAATGCATCTTGGAAAGTCAGGAACATTTTAGGGGACTGATGGGAGAGATGGAAAAACCACATAACTCATGCACCAGTTTGTGTCTACTGTCCTTCCTTTACAAGTAGTCCTTCCTGTGCACACTCCTGTGTGCCCAAGCTAGAGGGAGAGAGTGGCACAGAGAGAAGAGGAAGGAAGGAGACCTGGGAAAGGGAGAATGCCTGGATAATCTTGCCCCAAGATGAGGTTCAAGAGCAAGCTGGTCTCTGACAATGGTACAAGATGTTTCCGCCACCATGCTTCCTTTAGCAAGACCTATCATTTTATCCAGCCCTACTGTTTCCTTGCAAGGCTGTCTGTCCAGTTGTTGAGAAAGAAAGTGAGTGCTAACTGTTTGGGGGTGCACAGTACTTGAGCACTGGCAAAGGGGTCATCAGGGATATGTACACTTTTTAGAAAAATGGGTTTGCTATCCCAAGAGGTGAGGACACTGGTTATTTCTCATGGAACTAAACTTAGCTCTAATCCTAGAGCAGAAAAGGAAAGAAAAAAAATCTTAAAAATTATTTCTCAGGTTCATAACAGAGTTTCCTGACTGGCTTGGTTAAACTCTCATGTGATGACCAATCCTAAGCTTTAAAGCAAATCCTAAGCCTTAAAACCACTTTAACCACTAAATAATACCTAATCCATGATATGAACACTGGCCAAAGATCTAAAATGCTTAGGACTGTACCATATCTCTACATATGTATTACTCTGTGGAAAGCTGTACAAACAGGAACAGTCTGCCTAACCATTTTCATAAGAAGTGTTTTTTTAATCTGTTAAAGAGCACACATATGCAGATTAATAGAACTCAGGGACAGAGCTGATGAATGAGCATTTTTTCCTGCAAAATAAAATGCATACAAATATGACCTTATTGCTCTGGTGGGGGTTGAATTTCAATTCAGTGTGAAAATCTGAGAAAGCAGCTTCTTAAACAGATAGTTTTAAATAGAATTCTCTTTGTTCACTGAAACTGTGAAATAACATTGAAGATTTTTTTTTAATGCTATGATCTTCTCCCAGACAACTATCCTGTCCTCCCACTTGTATCTGTTATGACCTACAGGAAACTCAGCAGTGGCATGCATGGAAAACATTCATCACTGACTCACAATAAAAATCATACTCATTTTCTTCCTTCTAAAAGAAAAATCACCACAAAAGACTCTTGCCATTTAGTGTTCCCTTTCCTAGTAGCTGAGTGCTGTGAGCAATACCATTGCCACATCTCAACGGTAAGACATTCTGTCCATATTTTTCAAGAGACATTGGAGATTCTGTTGACTTTACCCAGATTTTTTTTTATTTATTTGTTTAAAATATTGTTATTGTGGATTTCATAATCATTCTTTCCTCCTGACAATCAGACATGGGTTGGTAATCTGCACAAACCCCCAGATATAACCGGAGAGGAAATGCAGGCAGTGTGTGAAAGAAATATTTGGGAGCTTTGGGTAAAAAGCCTTAATAGACATCAGGTAGCAAGTTGAATTAAATTAAAATTCAGATAAATAAAAATAGAATGAAAGCTCAACGTTTCCCAGGTCTCCTGAGACCCTGAGTTATAACTCAGCTTAGTGAATATGGGAGCTTAGCTACAACTGCACACATTGCATAGGGGTGGGCCCAAAGTGCTGGTCTTGAGAGACAGTTCAGTCCTGCCTTTTCATCTTAATCTGTATTTCCTTAAAAATTTCATATATCTCTGTGGACCTTCAGGTAGACACAGTTGTGTTTTATCAGGTGTTAGATAATTGCCCTTACTAAGCCCAAAGCTGGACTGAACCAGAAAATCCAATATGCTTGATATATGCACTCAGATTTTCTGATATAATACTGCTTTCAAAGTAAAAGAAAACTACCTAAATGTCTTATTTACTTCTGTGTTTGGGACTAAAGATACGTGACTTTGTCATCAAAGGAACTTGTGATGTTGAAGTGAAATTAAATTTGTGCCTAAAATGCCTAGACAGTATACAAGATTTTCAAAGACAGCCTGAAAAGTTTTCTTTTCTTTCTTCTTTACTTGTGCTAAGGACAAGTGACTTCACTATCAATGATGCTTATTAGAATCCTGTAATATAATGAAAATGAAATGCATTGTGCCCAATATGCCTTAGTTTTCATAATAATGACAACACATACGCTGTATTTCTTTCTTTGTCTTCTTTGTGTCACCGATATAAACTGTCTTTCTGCCATCACAAACTGTGAATAATGTATGAAATAAATAAAAAAAATAAAAAAATGTGAAATATGAATAGAAATAAGCTGTGCAAGAGACCCATATGTTTTGCTTGGGGATGGGCTTGAATCATAGCCTATCAAAGTCAATGCCAAGACTACCATGGAACTTAACAGGCTTTGATCAGGCTCTGTAGTCATATATTTTGGACCCTGGATTCTTAAATACTAAGAAAAGACACAACTTGTCAATGAACAGTATTCTTTCCCTTTGTCTTGCTCTTCAGGTGCCAAGAGCTCTTGTGACACCAGAAGTTTGTCTTTGTTGCACTCTTGGTCCTGTTACCTGTAGAAAGTCTGGGTCTAAACATATTTAGATCCAGTATTCAGATACAAGGTAGGGGAATTGAGCAGCTGGTGCCAGAATGGCTCCTGAGCTTAAAGGATGATTGGTAGTTAAATGAGATCTATTACCATCTAACTCCATGTTTATTAGAGAAACGAGTTTTGATTTGCTAGTCCCTTGAGTCATTACTTAACACACAGTTGACATTTAAAAATAGTACGTCTTGCTCAAGGGGCCAGCTTGGGAACACTGGGCTTGGAGAGCATCGTGGCTGCTTGGAGCTCCCACCCACGGTCATAGCAGTGTTAATGAGTAACACAGTAATGCCAGCTCCTATGAATTAGGGATGAGTAATGGGCTTCTGGCCGAGATTGCAAGATGACATGGGAACCTCCAGGCCTCTGAAAACTTTTGGCTCACAAGGAAAGCCTTTCATATTACCTGCCTTCCAAGCTCACACACTTCCTGAGGAAAGGAGACAGTGTAGCCTACTGTGGGAGGGCTTTCTCTTTTCCTCTTAGCAACCTGATGCTGCTCTGGAGAAAGAAGAGAGCTGGAAAAGCATGTTGTGATTAGGACTGTGCTTGTCGATCTGTCTGTCGGAGTGCTGGGCACATGAGGGTTCAAGTGGGGCCAGCCTGATGGAGAAACAGACCAGGCTTGTGCAAAGCTCTGGGAGCTGATTGAAGAATCATTTGCTCAGAAGCTCCACAGACCGTTCTATGTTGCTGTGTAGTACCAGGTGCTTAAAATCACATAGCTCATTTTCCATGTTTCTGCCTTACAAGGATACAATCCAGACAGAGGGAATTTGGAAAAAGAAACATATATCAAAATCCCCAATACTATATTTTTATTATTTTAAACAAATCATAACAACACCAATGTACCATATTTCTGTTTTCTGAGGAGGAATATAGAGAGGAACTCTTGGAGTTGTCAGTAATGCAAAATTTTGTTTCTGAATAAAATACAGAAACTCACTGTTTTTTAAATATATATTTACGGTTTTGTATATTTATTATTTTCCATGTAAAACCATTCTGACTCAGAAATGGGGTGGACTGAGCCATTAGCAGTCCAGGAACTCTCACTGCATTTAAAATAGCTATCTGAGGAGTATAGTAATAGAAAGGAGCCTCACAGAAGGTGCTAGACAAGGCTGACCAGACACTCTCAGCAGTTGGGAAGTGCTGTTTAGATCATAAGTGAAATGTTACTAAAGGAAACCTACACCTGACGCTATTCATATCTCACTCCCCTTTCTGGTTAGATGAAAGCATTTTTGGTTAGATGAAAGAATTTTGGTTTATGCAACAAATTAAAGCAGATCAAAACATTTAATTTAGGATATTGAACTTCATGAATAAGAGAACTTACCTTCAAATGGTACTAGATGTGGAATCATCCTACATAGTCTTACTTATAGGTGAGGCTTTTTGTTTTTTTTTTTTTTATTTCCAGTGGGAAAGTGGAGATGAAGAGTACTAGTGTGGATTTGTGGTATACACATAGGACAACTAAGAATTTTTGTATTTTCTTAAATATTCAGTTATAACTTCTTCTGCTGCTCATTTGCAGAGTTTTTAGCTAACAGTGATGAAAATAGAGGAAAATTTTTCATGGAAAATAAGAAATGCAAAATTAACCGAATTTGTAATTTTTTTTGTACATGATTTTTTGCTTTTTAAACAGAAAAGTACCATTCAGTAACTCATAAAATTGCATTTTCTTTCCATATGAGTAGTGTACTGATAGTTACAACAAAATATACCTGAGTAGCCGGTAGAAAAAAAAAAGAATCATAAAATACAGAGGACATTCCCTAGGTATTTGGTAGGAAAGAACCATTCTTGTCCATATAAATTCTTTGTGTAAGAGTATTTCTCAGATGCAAAGTAAAGAAAGCCTTTCAGAGTAAATAGACCACATTTAATGAAAATATTACTTAAAATCTCTAGGAACTTAGACAGAAAACTTTTCTGGACCATTTGTCCTCTCTCAAAACCAATCTCTAGTCAGACATACACCCACTTCTCTTCTAAAATCAGTAACTTGCTAAAGCTACTTGTGTGTGCTTTTGGACCGAATCTTTTTTTTACATGATACAGAGGGAATATGGATGTAAAACAAATTAATGGATGACACCTATAAGGGAAAGAACTCACAAAATAAAGATACTCATATAGCTGATTTGGCATTAGTTACATGAGTATAGATGATTTTAACAAATGGATAGAGAAAGTGGACAGAAAGAGAAACTATTATCAGAAAAAATTCTGATAAAATATGTTTTTAACTTTAATTATCTCTAAGCCATAGACTGTTTGGTTAGTATAAAGTGGACCATGCTTTGGGGTTTTTTGGTTGTTGTTGTTTGGGTTGGGTTGGGTTTTTTGTGGAAAATGTTTACCTTTTTTTAATCATGTACAAATGATTTACTGCATACTCACACACAGTCACACATACAAATACCATCGGCATGCAGACCTGACAAATTTATAAAAAGAAGCATTGTATAAATATTTATTACTCAGTAAGTACCATGGAAGAGGTATACAGTAATGAATACAGACTATTTTAAACCTATACAGTCAGTTAGATCTACTAAGGTGTTAAAATCCAGCAATGCTGATGAAAACTGACAGTGATAAAAGAAGGCTGAATTCAGCCTACATAAGCATTTTACTTGCAGTCCTTAGTTTAAGCAAACAAGGCTGTAAGCTAAACTTTCATATAGGACAGATATCTTAGTATCTAGGCTAAACATGGGGTATTTGGGCATGGGATGTAAGTGGTAACTTTTCACTGTGGCTCTTAAACAGTGTCATATAGCAAGTATCAGCTGTGTCTAGTGTATTTAGATCTCTGTGGATTAACTCCATATTGAAATGGAGTATAAGCCAACCGGTTCCTCTGCAAGGGTGGCATGAATGTTGATATACAGTTGAATCTTATTTGATGAGTTTTGCATTTTTTGATGGGCTGCATTTGAAACCATGCTGCAAGACATCTAAATTCTTTAATATTCCTTATGACAAGCACAGCAAATATATGCCTATTATAGATATTTTATATAAATATATACAAATATAAAAAAAGAGTAATTTATAAAAACTGAGACTAATATGCAAAAGAAGTTTTAATACTTTATTGGGAATTGCAGGCACTATATCTGATTTACAGAAGGTAGCTTGTAAGTCATAACAGAAGTGGTGCATTGTTAAAAATAGTCAATAACCCATCTATAACAGCATTTTGATTTTTATTTCAGAGTGAAAAACTGTAAATTGTTTCTTCTTAGCAAGCAAATATGTACCCTGTCTCCTGGTCCCCAGGTCACAAAAGAGGGTTATCCTGTCACCACCACTGATTTTTTAAAAGTGTGACATGTATTTAGTTGTCAGTTCCGATCAGCAGCATTCACGAATCAACATTACATCAGCAGCAAAGCACATCATTTTATGCTCTTTTGGAAGATAATTAGAGTTCTCTTTTGTTGCAAATAAGATGTAAAACAGCTATAACTGCTGGTGAACGTGATTAAAGTAACCTCTATAGAACCCCATTATTCTAGACAGATTCCTTCAGATGCATAATTTCCCCATTTTAAGAAAACATAATGCATGCATATAAAATTCAAATTGTCGAGACACCTCTAACAAAAATTAGTTGTCTATTAAGGCATTCTTAGTAGCTGGTTAACATGTAAAACTCTCTAAGTGTATTTTAAAATAATCATGAAATAATAGTACATGTCATTAAAGGTAAACATTTTACAGTGAGAGGTTTGTTCAGGCGAGAGCTGTGTATTAAACTTTTTCTTACAAAACTCCCATTAGAAGCGTATGAAGAATATACCACATTCTCATCTCTGTATCAGGTATGTACTAGAATATCTCCCTTCCCCATAGCTTCATAATGGTGCATCATTGTACACAGAAAAATTAGAGAACATTGTCTTTTTTCAGCACATAAATTATAGCTGAAATGCCTTCATTGGACTTAATCTAATATTGCAAAAATTTTGTTCATAGAAAAAGTATTCATGTGTAGTTGGACAACACACATGACTTTTTTATTTGGCACATATAGTCTGATCTTCTACAGAGATAGCTGAATAGTGGAAAAATTGCTCATGAATAATCTTTTTTAACAAGATATAGGAAAAGTTGATCAAATAAGGTAGTCAATATTGATCCAAAGGTTCTCACTATAATCCCATTTACCTGTTTTAGAAGGATTTTGAAAAACTCTGAATATCTAGCTTTCAAATATTAATTGTGATTTTACAGCTGAGAAAGAAATTGTTTTAAAACACACGGATGATGTTGCTAAAAATCTAATATTTAATTGTTTTTTAGCAAAAATTGGCAAGTTTCTCCTCACTGTAGCTTTATGCTACTGTGCTTTGTAGTATGGAGAGCTGGGTATAGGGACTGGTTCCCAAATGATGCAGAACACCTCAGGGCAGCTGTTGAGCAATCTGATTTCAGAACTAAATAGAGTTTGACTCTAAACATACAAGGGCACTATTCAGTGTAGGACCCAGAATTAGGTCTTTGATGATAGTTTACCTCTGAATTATGCAACAGATAATAGTTTATTTGAAATTTTCAGAAGAATATAAACAAATTAGGAAAAGAGTGACCATTACTTTTTCTGAATCATTATAATTATAAAATCAAATCCTGGTTTGCTCTGTTGGGTATCTCAACATCTAAAGGAAATGTTATTAAAGAAGCTTGCAAATGAATAATTATTCCCAACAACTCACAGCAGCACTCACAGCATGAAAGTATGAGAAATAGGGAAAGTTTACAAGGAGGGAACTGATTAGGGTGAGGAGGATTCTCTGTCAGAAGAATGTATTCTGCAAGTGTCCTCTAGAGAAAAAATTTTCACCTGAAAAGAAACAGCATTATGAACACTACAGAACTGTAGATTGCAGGACACTGATCTTATTAAGAGCCAATGCTAATTTGCACAATGTCTCCCGCTGAACTAGACACAAGTTTACCACTGGGTTTGTTAATTTACGCAGGACACCATTATCTTTGGTTGGACTTAATGTATCAGAGCAGAGGTCATTAGCTGTTGGGTTCATGATTATCTAGCATGAATAACAGACAGTATCACAAAAATGTACTTGCTCTGAATCTTCATTTCTCTTCGTGTGATTTTTTTTCCCCATTGCTTTTTAATTCCATTTGCAAAACCTTAGACATTGTACACATACACACACACTGCTGGTCTTTTGTTTTTTCTTCATTACCATTCAGAAAAGTAATGCAATTCTTAATAAAAATAAAGTGCAATAATATGAACTTTGCATTTAATAGAAGTAATAAACAGTCAGCTTGAATTTTTAAAGTTGCAATAGCAGGCATAATTACAATGGAAGTTGTAAGATACCCATTTTAAGTAAATCACTGATTTAGCTAGCTCAATATTTGGGAATCAAGTGGGTAAATCTCTCCCTTAGATGCTATACTATTGGTTTATCTTAATTGTCCATTGGAATTCTGAAGTTTCTCCTGTACCCTAAAATGTTGTCAGAGAAAGAGATTATAGACTGTCATTAGAACACTTTTTTTAAATATAGCTCCATAAAATCTTATATTCACAAGAAAACAAGAATTTTGAGTTAAAATTGAAAGCCTGTTTAATAGAAATATTTGTTTTCTGGCTAAGTAAACACATTTTCATAAAGATATATGCTCAGTCTCTTTTGCTTAAATGTAACCAACCATCTACACATTCATTTACAATTTTTAGATCCGTACAAGCACATTTCTAATAGCAGGGAACACTTATGTCTCGGCATGATATCTTTAGAAAGAGGTGAATTTTCATTTATTTAATGCAAATACTCATACAAGGTAAACTGCTTAGGCATATGGGGAGTGTATTTTCATGGAAGCTTTGTGGCAACAGGAAAATAATAGCGCATAATTGTACAATAAATGGAATGCTACAGTTTCAAAATTACTCATGCTATGGTGCAATGACTAAAAAGAATATAGAAAGATTGAGATACTGTTTGCTGGGTTTTGATCTGCTTTGCTTACAAATTATTTCATTCTAGTTTTATGTGTAATTTAGGAATATCTCTTCTTTTTCACTAGGCAAATATCAACAGGAAGATACACCTGATCTCTGAATACTGTTAAATCTCTAGATACTGAAAGTTATTTGCATTGTTATCAGAGCTTGCTGAACTATATAAACTACTTGCAGCAGCTCTGTTCTTTAATAAATTTAGAACATTTCCAGTTCACAGCTTCTATATAAATAAGGGTTTTCCATTTTGAAAGTGATTTTGAGTCCAAGTTGTTTCTTGTCTTTATACAAACAATTTAAGTCTTATGGTTTTTCATGAATTACCTGCTATGACTATAGTTTTGATTATTTCTGCCTCTTGTTATTCACTTGATCTTACTGGTTACTTGAATAACAGGATAATTTTTCCTTCTATCTGAATGGTTGACATATTCATGAGGAAGAGAAAGACTTGAAAAATTAGGCACAGTAAGCACATATGTGCAGGCGTTCATGCACCCAAAAACATTCTGAGAAACAGAGTATCTTGTAAATGTAGTTGTGAAAAATAAATAGCTTGCATACTTATCAAATTGAGTTTGTGGCTTGACTTATTGCACCCCTAGACTTCTGTGTTTACCTGGTTTAACTTTGATGTACATAGTACTTCAGTACCATTCTGTCAGGTCACAGGCAATATAAGAACTGCTCTTCAGTTAGGGTATGACCATGGCAAGCAATACCATTTAGGAAGAGATTATTCACAGTGCTACATGCTCTCTATACCATCATGATAATTTATAGCAACTGGAATGTTCTCTAAACAGAGAAGTAGATCGGGAGTAATTCTGCTTCCCGAGGCCACTTTAATTCTTTGATTTTTCAGCATACGGATGTGTTAGGTTAGAGCACATGTCTATGCTACAGTCTGTGTTGTAAACTCTACCGAACTCAAGAAGAAATTTGCTGATGTCCTAGATAATTCTCCAGATAATAGACTCTCCAATATAGATTAATGAATATAAAACTAGTTAACTGCTAGCTGAGACACTATCTTGTTCTGTTATTTCATAACTTTTTTACAAGACCTTTTGAACAATCTATGCTAATATACCATTTTTACGTACCATTTCTAGACCAGTATCCCTCATATAAAATAGATAAAATCCAGTCAGTTATGTGGTTACAGCATTTTAAGTGTTACAGAATGTGATATGCCATTTTGAATAACTCATTACTAAAATCTTATACTTCTAATAATAAGTCAAGATTAAAAATCTCAACCATCAGCTTTCAAAATGAAATATTATTGGAAGTAAAGATATTTTTCTTGCACATGGTGCTTAGTTAGCATTTAATTTGCCTTAATCTCTTTGGGATATGTCATCCCCACATTTTGGTTCTTTGCTAGACCTTTCAAGAAGGTTCTCTCTGCAGTTAACCTTAATAGCCACCACCTTACACTGCCTCTTTCCCATTACAGATCCTCCCTATCACCTTTACCTTCTATACTGAGTTGTATTCGTTCCTCTATGGATCTCTTGGCCCAAGGCCTTTGAATAAAATATCTTTATATGAGGCAGCACTGGAGAAAACAAGGCTGTTATCTGTATAATCAATAATTAAAGATCGAAGAATACTAGATATTAACAAGGCTGCCAACAAAAGAAAAAGCCATGAATGGAGGTAGCAGTGCACCAGACATGATAGTGCATGGATAAAGATGTGGCTGAAGACTGAATATTCAAGCCTGAGCTCTTTTATGCACATAGAAAAATGTTATTTTTACTTCTTTTTACTTTTGAAACAGTTCAGATGAAGAAAGAAGGTATGAAAAAAGAAGGACTTTTCATACCGTCAGATCTCAGTCAGATGCTTAGTATTCACACATATTCATTGATATGGTAGTGCCCATCTTTTTCATATTGGCAAAAAATTTGCTACAATTGAAAAAGAAGTTCAGAAGGCCCAGATATGTCTTTTTTTACAGAAAGAAGGAATTCTTAGGCTATATTTTGTTGAACTGTCACTAAATATTCTAGTGACCACAACTACCAGGATATAAAAATGTGCCCCAAGTAACTCATTTACTCAAATTATCTACCTCAGGGGAAACAATGTAAAACTAAATTAGATGAGTTTCTCTGTTAAAGAAACAGGAAACTCACAGAAGAGACCTATTATTGGTATTGTGTGATATGCCATCTAAAATAGCTCTGCTAAAATTGACCTTGCAGAAATAGGTTTGAATATATCTGTGTTATTTCATATCATGGTGCATAGAATAGAGTGCTGAGCTCTTTTCCATTTAAGAACACACCATATTTGTTTTGCTGTAGATACCCAACCCAATAAAAATGCTTACTGCATGGGAATGCAAAAATGATTGCCAAGAGTGATTTATCTACCCTGTCTTTGCAGACTTAAATAAGAGTTGAAGGTTTTCAAAAGACATAGAGAATAAATTTGAGGAAGTGCTTATAAACATCACAGAGTTTACAGACAAGTTTTGTGCTATTGTACAACAGCAAAAAAGAAAAAAAAAGTCTTCTGGCATAAGTACTGACAGATTATGTTACTATCCACAATTGCAAAATTAAAAGGACAGAGGCCAAATGGTACAGAACATGTAGGTGATGTCATTCCTCCTGTCCAGGAGGAGGTCACTCTACTTGTGGAGGAAGTGCTGACAGGATGTTTATATGGGATTGAAGTCAGATATAATTCGGGTAAATGGGGGCAGGAAAGAGGGTGCGTAAATAGGAAGTCCCTTAATTTTTTAAAATTTTCTTTATTCTCTTTTTATTGTAAATTCTCTCATACCTGAAAAATTAACTTCTATCCATGCAAGAATGATAAAAACATAAAACAAATGAGTTGTCTTCATACACTTCAGCCACTTGAATGAACAGATACTTTAGTTTTCCCTTCTTTATTTATTTTATAATTTAGGGAAATGTAAGCATAAATTTCACTGTCCCTTGACTGTATTTATTTATTAATTTGTTCCAAGGGGTTGGTGTAACTTCACCTAATCTTAAATTGTGAATCGATTGATTTTTTAAAAGGAAAAAAGATGACACTTCATATAACATTATTAGCATGGCTGTTCAAAGATGCAAAGGAAGATTTATTGAGAATGATTTTAACCGTAGTCACTCAGAAACTGACATATCGCCCTCACATAGTTACAGTATAAAACATGTAAATGCTTTGTTATAGGTGATGAGTTAGAGGAGAAAAAAAGTTGTGTAGTAATTGCAATACCTATAATGAAACCATAATGATAGTTTATTCCTCATTTCTCCCTCCACTTCATTAATTTATTTATTTGAAATATATAAAAACACCTAAAGCAAGATAAGCATTTTAATGAATGTTTTCTCCTGCTTCCAGAGAATTATACAAATGACATTGTGCATAATTTGCTGTGTTACGTAATGAAAGAGCACAACACAAAGAATAATAGAGTTATTGTGTAAGTCTCCATATTTGCAGGTATTCACAAGAAAATCACAACAAGAAATTCCAGACACTTTTCATAAATTGTCCACATTAAAACACTGGCCGGTATTTCATTGACTAAAACATTTGTAACAAAAAATATCATTTACATATATTAGATGGTAAATAGTCAAAAGCAAATAAGTTAGCTATTGTGAAACTTCAGCGCTTGGTCTCTGCATATTTCATATTAAAAAAAATCATTGCATACTTAGAAAGAAAATATAGACAAATAATGCAAAGAGGGACTGTGAAGGTAACTTCACAAAAGGAAATCTGGTCCAGCTTTGCTTTCCTTTTTTTTTCTTCCCTGCCCTGCACTTTCCACTTTTCCATTCTCCCTTTTTCCATTTTCCTTTCCTTAAATTAGTCTGTAGCTACCTTACATTGTATTCTAGCACAGGTTGTTATTTTTGTCCCCTGTAAATATACACAATGGAATGATACTTTAAAGTTTCTGTAAGAGACAGGGCACTCCCTTGGTTTCACAGAAAGTTTCAGTAGAGAGGGATACTTACATAAATGTCCTTGGTGGCTAACATAAATGTTCCTAACAATCTAATATCTTAAAACTGGAAATTGGTCCTGCAATCAGACACCATGTTTCTGAATCCTGGTGTACGTGAGCAGGTAAAAGTCTGGCAGAGTCTGGTTACAGGAAAATAGCTTGCCATGTTAAATAATAATACTCTACAGAAGAGGAAACCTTGTCAGAGTTTTCATGACCAAAGTTTAATTTTCCTACTTTACTGCATTGAATTATTTACAGATTTTTTGGTTAATCACTGAATCTCTTTTTTAAATATTGCTTTACTTGGTCATTCCTAGGAGTATCAATGTATTAATTTATAGTGTTTGTACATAAAATCATTTACATTAACATGTTCCCACTGTCTTAGGGTTGTCTTTTAAAAGTAAGACACTAAAGAGATTTTTGCAAATAAAAACTATTCTTCTGAAAAAGACAAGGATCATATGGTAGTAGCACTGTTCCCTAAGACAAGTAGAAAAATTTTAAAGCTTCTCTCAACAGCTTCATGATCAAGAAGAAGCATTAGGTTACTGGAAAGCTAGCATTGCTGATTTCAAGTCATTTCCTCCTGCCCTCAGCTGTAGAAAATTGGTGGCACCACCACAAGGAGGTGGTGTCATATACTGACTAATCATAACAGGAGGTTGGCTTGGCAGTTGACTTACTGGTGACAAACAGCTCCAGCAAACAGAGAAATTCTGAAGACCATTTTCAACTGTCACCTGTTCTTTCATCATTTATTTCAAGTTCTTACCTGAAGACCTTAGTGCCAGGATGTAACAACATGGTATAGCTACTGATTAGCAGTCTACAAACCTGAAGAAGACACCTGGGCTTTCTGATTTCTTCTGTGCCAACACATGTCCCTTATCACTGAGGGAGTTTGTCTGAAAATCAGCCCTTTTTTGATCAGTATGCTTTGTAAGGAAGTAGGTATTTTTTTCCAATGAAGAGTCTTAACTTGAAATATGTAACTCAAAGTAGGGTTATAACCCCATTCTTGAAAAGAATAAGTGTGGAAAGTGAAGGAAAATATTTCCCTCCTGAAGAAATGTCAATGATGACACTTTGTTTCTACCAAGACAATAGTTTT
This sequence comes from Pithys albifrons albifrons, assembly GCF_047495875.1. Classification (NCBI taxonomy): domain Eukaryota; kingdom Metazoa; phylum Chordata; class Aves; order Passeriformes; family Thamnophilidae; genus Pithys; species Pithys albifrons. Next base: position 32,069,431 of record NC_092463.1, read on the forward strand.
GGTAGTTTGTGCAGTCATCCATGACATTCATGTTTCCAGTGTCCCATCAGTTCAACAGGGGCCTTATGCCTCAAACCATATATATTCTTTTGAAAAGAGGTGGGAATTTCTGTCCTGTTGAATCTTCTCCCATTTTCATACAATACTTGTCTCACAGAGACTAAATGTCATTCTTTAGTCTTGTGATTACAACACTCGCCTGGCAGTGAGGAGGCTAGAACTCAGTTCTTTTGCTAGTTAGTTTGACTGGTTTCCTCAGCAGAATCTGAGCTAGTCTTTTCTGCTTTCACAGTGTCTCTCTCTGGCCCACTGAATAGTTTTTTACCAACTCCAGTTGAATATATTTTGTGTGCCTCAGTGGAGCCAGGTGGGCTATGAGCAGGTCAGACTCAAAACTGTACAGTGCTATTGCATCACTGTACAGCATAACCCTTCATCTGGTGTAGTGGCCAAATATAATGAGGAGAAGTCATAATAAGGAACGATAATTGGCTCAACATGAAGCAATCATTTGCTAATTCAAAAATGGTTAAAAAAACTTAAACAAAACACTGGTGTTTACATCAGTGATCTGACATTCCTGACAAAAACATATGATCAGAATGCATCATATATTACCCAGGCTGGGGCTAGTCATTAGTTAATTCTTTTTCAAAAGTGTGTTTATATATGTGCTTGAAGGTTCTATTCAACACTCCATACTAGGATTAAAAACACAGTGCTTCTGAGTCCCTCTGTAGAATCAAGGGTTAATCAATTAGCGCTATACTACTGCAATAAAATTTTGTAATAAGGACAGTGACTCTTTTTAATGAATTTCATATTACAAGACAAATGCAGGTGCATTTGTTTTGTCCTTATGTATGGAATCTGACCTGGACTCAAATGTTGCCTTTTGTTATCTTCTGCTGATGTCTGGATATTGTACTAACACGAGTAAAATTAACTTCATTGCAGAATTAACCCTGAAGCGATAAATGAAAAGTTTAAATAAGAGTTTTGCCTTGAGCTGGATTAAAAAAAAATAAATTCCTGCATCAATCCTCTTTCTGTCCATTCAGGCATATTCTATTTAAAATAATGGTGCTATACTTGAATGAGCAAAACTTGCCCCTGCCAGAGGATCTAATTATTAAAAAAGAACAAGATCTGCAACATTAGAAGTACACAGGAGTAACTGAAATCAGTGAAACTATCAGTAAGAACTAGAGCTTGCAAAATTAGATGCTTTGTTTCTGAGGAAAAGGAGAAAAATAGATAAAGGAAGTAAAATAATAGAATATTTACCACTCCTTTACTGAGCATAAATATGTTTTGGAAATAAAACATTTTCCCTATATCTGATTTGTCTGGCATGGCAGAAGCATTTACACAACAAAAGACAAATGCTTTTAATAAAATTAAATGCAACGTGCATTTACAAAGTGGACATTTCCTCTTGTCCCAGTGAAAAAACATAAGGATCTTGTATATCATTTTGGTTCACAACACCTGTGATGAATTATTTGTAAATGTAATGAATAACATTACTAGGAACATGTCAAATTATACGTTGATAATGAATTTTTGGATGCATCTGCTATGTAATTGTTCCCAGCGGATGTGTATTCATCTTCACCTGGCATTATTTTCCTGATTTTGGGGTTTGTTTTTTATTATGCATTTTCATTTCTATCATAATTGTTACAGTGATCCCTGTTCCTTTGTTCTAATCAGGTCCCTTTGATGGTGTTGCACATTCTGAACAAAAGAGGAGGGGAAAACACACCAGGCTATTGGCAAAACAAAACACTGGTCTTTATTTGTGACTTTTTAAGTGCCTGCTTGGCCTCAGAAGGTTGGGTGGTGTTGACAGCGACCAGTTGTTTCCCTGAATGCATCTGCCAGCTGCTCCGGGCATGTGTTCCGCAGAATAGGAGGTGAATAAACACTAAAGGCTGCTCTGCTGACAGACAGGTACATGCTGCTTTTACTAAGTGCATCTGAAATTTTTCTTAAAAAGGTAAATGAAGCAAATTAGTAGCAGTAGATGTTATATACAGAAACGTTCACAATGAAAATATCTGTCATCAGTTTAGGCTCTTAGTAAGCAATCCTGCATTAATTGTGTTTATGCAAACTTTCTGTATGATGTACTTTTTCTCATCCAGAGGTCATTTTTACTTTACAGAGTACACTTGTCTCTGAATACTAATAATTTCAAAAAGCTGCCAAAATCAACTGATCATATATTATATCTATAACTGCAGCACTCAAGCTTTTATTAGTTTATTATTATTATTTGGTAAATCATTTACTGCATCTGCCTGAATTATCTGCTCTGCACTTTATACCCTTTTGGCTTCTATATTGGTACATGCAGCAGCTGACATTTCTCTGTCTCACTGGATTGAACTACATGAACAATTTAAACCACTGTAAAAAGAACAGTACGGTAATGGTCTTTTCCAGATACTCAGGATTTCTGTTCCATTACTATTTTCAAAATAAAGGAAATCATTGAGCTTTATATCTAGATGTGAATTTTAAACAAACTTTGGTAAAAAAGACCTTCCTTCCTTCCTTCCTTTCTTTTTCTCTTTCTTTCTTTCTTTCTTTCTTTCTTTCTTTCTTTCTTTCTTTCTTTCTTTCTTTCTTTCTTTCTTTCTTTCTTTCTTTCTTTCTTTCTTTCTTTCTTTCTTTCTTTCTTTCTTTCTTTCTTTCTTTCTTTCTTTCTTTCTTTCTTTCTTTCCTTTCTTTCTTTCTTTCTTTCTTTCTTTCTTTCTTTCTTTCTTTCTTTCTTTCTTTCTTTCTTTCTTTCTTTCTTTCTTTCTTTCTTTCTTGACAGGCCACATTTGCCCTGATAGTTTCATGCAGCCTCATTATAATAACTTTTAAGAATCATAGGATTATAGAATTATTTGTATTGGAATGACCTTAAATATCATCTAGTTCCAAATACCCTGCCAATCAAAAATCATACAAATATTTGACTCTATGGCATGATACAATATGAAGGTAAAATACAACTGGTCTCTTTAATCAACTGGGAAATGTTTGTATTCAGAATAATTTTAAACTATTTTTCCCCCAGCATTTCAACATCAGTCTCCCTGCATGCAGCACAGCATGCAGCAACACAAAATGCACTTAGATTTTTTTTCTTTAATTATAAATGTGAAAAATAAACTTAAGGTTACATCATGCCAATTAGTTTACAGTAATTTTTAAAGGGCTACAAACATGCCTTCAAAAAGAGCATTCCATGAATGCAGATTATATTACATTCATTTACATTAAATAATTAGAAAATTAATATAAAACTGACAGTAATGTAGAAAGGTGTGTATTTACAAGGCTTAATAGCTACAATACCATATCTCTATTTTGTGTATGGACAGCACCTCTTAACAAGGAGTGTTTTCAAAACATTAATGAGCTAAATATTAGGAACAGACAGAACTAAATTTTTGTGTTTATTATACTCACCTGTGCTAAGAAAACAAATGCGTTTAACCTCATATCTACTTCATTAACAGTGGGAGCAGAATCCAGTATGACCTGCTTAATATCAGTGCAACTGAATTTGGTTTGTACTTATAGAATAAGTTTGCATTTCACATGCAGATATAATTGTTTTTCTCTTCACTATCATTTTGTGTCAGTAGGTCTAATAGAATCAACAATAAAAATATCTATTCACAGTGATTTAGCAAATTACAGCAGCTCTTCCTGATGAAATCTGAACTTTGAATTTCTTCAAAGAAAAGATTACAGCTACTGTCTCATGTACATTGGGCAGTTAGCCTAATTGGACCAATAGGCATATGAAGCAAAATATTTAATTATGCATTAGTCTAAAATGCTTGTTCCTCCTCTGATCCTGCAAATTTCTAATGAGACAGTTGAACATCCTCAATTTCTGTTCCTCTGGGATTTTTTCATCTGCCAAGAGAGTTTTGCCCAACTATTTCCAAAAAATTATGAAAATGAAGTTCAAGTATCTGAGTTTATAAAAGCTATAATAAAATAAATGCCACTTTCTTCATTATGCTAAACCAAATAAATCTAATTTTTCTTCTGTTTCCATACATGATCAACAGCTGTACATGCCATCCATCGGTAACTAATTGCTTCCAACTGCCTCCCAGTGAAAGTGGGATTTCTTTACACTGGTGACACAACACAACACTAGCTTCTAAGTACATCAGAGCACATCAGATCATGAAACTTGTGTGACATGTAATAAGGCATATGTTTCTGCACATACAGATGAAGAGTGGTACATGCTGCTGCAGTCGGTGCTCTGGAGGCAGTCTCTGCTGCAGAATGACCGCTGACACTTTGGTGGCCCAGCACACAAACTGCCCATAGGTCATCCCACAGGGCTGGACAGCAGATGTCATGGCTTGTACCACTCAAACAGGTAAGATGTACAGTGCCTTTCCATGGTGCCTCTGCTGCCAAACACAGCCTCCTTCAATCAGCAGGGATCTATTGTTTGGAAGAGTGGCTTGCCATTTGAGAAGGATTAATACAGGTTTTTGCCAACATTTAACAGTAGCTGAAGTTCCATAAGAAAATGGAGTGAACTGTGAAATGAAGCAGGAGTTAGTGTCCCAGATGTGCCTTATTAACCACTTGCCTCCCCAGTGGGTAAGGTAAATGATTTTCTTCCAGAAGAGGACATATAGCCTAAGAACCTACAGCTATAACTGAATTGTGTTGGGTCTGGGTTGTTACAGAAATGAGTTTATTTAATCTGCAGTTAGCAAGGTAGCCATGTAGCTCATGGTTAATAATAAATGACATTTTTATTCTTTTTTTCTGTTTGAAAAGTTCATCATAAAGATTTCATGTAACAAGAGATTTTTTTCCATGTCTATTAGGGAAAAATGAAAGATATTTGAGGAGAAGGTGGGTGACAGATGGAAACAGCTTCTATTGTTTACACTTGAAGTTCAAAAGAAATAGTGTGTGTGTCAAGTCTTTGTAAAAGTAAACAATAAACAAGCATTTTTCAGTGAAAAAATAAAGGAAAATGCAAGGATTTTTAAAAAGGTACATTGGTTTTTCAGGCTTAAGCCACTGAGTTAAAACTTTTACTCTCTTTATTCTGACATGTTTCTCTTAATTTCAATTTTCAAGTTTTGTGCTCTGTATGCATGGGTACAACAAGTTTTAAAATTCTGTATATGAAAGAGAGGATAGCAGACCTGATCTACCTTTTAGATACACTGATATGAAGTAGAAGAGAAAACACTGAAGTCTTTGTAACTACACAAAAAGGTAAAACTTGAGTAAATGAGAAGCAAATTAGACACGTGAAATAAAATTAAGACATGTTAAGAATATTAGAACAGCCCAACTGGTTCAGACCCATGGTCAAAATACCTCAGTATTCTGTCTCTGACAGTAGTGCAGGAGACACTATCAGGACAACACACAAGTCCATAACTTTCTACAGTCATTTGCCCTCACACTCCCCCAGTATTCAGAACTGCTGTTATAAGAATATTAGAAGGCCTGTCTAGTCTTTGTAAAAGCCATTTGTGGACCTGTTGTTTTTCTAATTGTTTTCTGAACCTGCTTATACCATCTGTCCTCTGTAGCCTTCTGTAGAAGTAAGTTTCTGAAGTGATCTACTCTCTGCACAAAGTACTTTCTTTAATTAGTTTTTCAGAATACTCCTTAGAAAGTTCAGTGAGCAGTCCTTGCTCTCATATTGTGGAACTTGTTGAACAGTTCTACAACCAGATTACCCACTTGGCAATAAATCACTATTCTCCTCAGATATCTCTCCAATCACAGGCTTCTTAGTCTCCTTATACGCAGCTGATCCACCTTCTTTGTGATTTTAATTGCCTGCTCTGTTCCTCCTTCAGTTTCACAGCATCTCTCTTGAGACACAGAGACCAAAGCATCACACAGCACCAAAAAAGTGGGCACACATTTGTTTTTATACAGCAGCAAAATTATGTCTTCTGTCTTGTCTGAAAAACTTTTTCTGTTGATGTCCTCCATTTTGTTGATTTTGCCTGTGCTTGTGACCTCAGAGACTTGACAGGAAGGATTCCAATATACTTTTCCTGACTGCTGGATGATCATTCTGAGTTCAGGATCATGAGGCACAGCTCAGATTATTCTTCCCTAATGCATTGCCTTAGATTTACCTACACTGGAGTTCATTTGACATATAACTTCTCTGCTCAGTTTTGCCACCTTTCTTCTCAGCTCTTAAATTCCTTCAGCCAGCTGGCAATGGCATTTGAACACCCAGAATGAGTTCATATTATCCTCAGACCTCGAGATTTCACTGCACACCCTCTTCTCCAGGCCATCGATGAAAATATTTAATAAAACCAGTGTCCGTGTCTATTCCCTCAGGGATCTCGCTGCTGAAAATGAACTATCCATTCTGTAAAACAACCAAAGACCTCTAGTCTTTGCTTTCTGTTCCTTAACCAGTTTGCAATCCATAAAAGACTTTTTCAACACTTGTGGTGATTGGGTTTCTTTACTAACCCTGTCAAAGGCTTTTGGAAAATCCAAATATATTATAGCTCTTGTATCCTCTTAATCCATGTGCTTACTGACAGGACTCCAGCAGGTTAGAGAGGCAGTATTTCCTGTTGTAGAAGTCATGCTGCCTCTACACAGTTTCTATCCATGTGCTCAGGAATCTTACTCTTTATTACAGAGTCTGCACTCTTGCAAGGAACAGAAGGATACGAGAACTGCTCATGATTCTTGAAAGGCTTACTGAAAGATCTGTACATTTTTTTGTAAATCATGTCATGCACATGCTCTTTGTAATATGTCTGTGGAATGCAGCTTTTTAATATCATAAGCATTATTTATTATTACAAATTCATTAAGAATGGAAGTTTTCTACTTGCCAGTTTTCATTTCCTGCTGCAGAATCATCAATTATTTAGCGAACTCTTATGAAGGAGTTGGAATAAAAAGGTATGGACATGGAAAGAATTTGGTTGTATATTATCTGTGCACTCCAGGTCTTTTGTCTTTTCCAGAACCCAGTCCTGCACTCTGTCTGGCAATTGGAAATCTGGACTGTGTGAGGATAACAAACTCTGGCACCCTCCAATTGTTTTGCAGAAAGGCATAGTAGCATATTGGTGCTGGTTAATAACTTTAGCCCTTTTATCCTGCTTTTCCTTTAATAAGAATACTTCTAAGATTTTCTATAAAAATTATACTTACAAATCTGTATTCATGGCTACATTTTTGAGCCTATACAGTTTTTAACTTGACACTTCAAACACCAAGTTCAGTATTTCTTCTTTAGTACAATCAATGAAACAAATGCCTGACCTTCCCTACTCAAGGTTCTAAAATACAGAACTTCTCAAAAGTGCATTTAAACCAAAGAATGTGATCAATAATTTGGTATATTGCAAAGTCGATTATGAATATATTAAATACACTGCATATGCACAATAAAAATATACTCACTCCCTATAAATTCTATGCTGTGTGTACATATAAACCAGAGCAATTTAGTTATTTACTGGGTACTACAAGAGCTATAAAATGCCACTTTCTAAGAATACAACTGAGGCTTAAGTCAGCATTTTTATGATATCATCTGTACTGGGAAAACATTAAAGGCTCAATATTTAATAAACATAATAAACATCCCCATGAAACAAATTGTTCATAAACTACCTGTTTAATTTTTCAGGGCTCCTGAACCACATATTTTCTTATTAGTTGTGAGCCTGCTGGGTTGCACGATAGATAGGGCCTGTCAGGGATAGAATATAATGTAGCGGTTTTATGAATTATTTCTGTGAGGAAAAGCCTATTACAGCTGACAAGAGGATGATGATATTAGCCCATCATCATTCAGATGGCACCACCCTTCCCCCTTTCATCCATCAGACCTCTTGTATGGAGGCTGAAAGCCATACAGTCTTTGCATAGCCAACACAAAGACAAATACTGCTCTTTTTCTGCATCCATGAAACTTTTAGTATTTCATTTTGAATCATAGCAGACGACAGTAACAAATGGCCTAATGAATCTCCCTTATTGTCCCTTCTGAATCTGAAGATGAGCTAAAAGTAAAATCTCTGTTCCTTTTTTTGGACATGCTCATTTGGGATTAAAAGGTTTTTCCTGCATTCTAAATAGCATTGCTCAGTAACTGAAAACTAGACCAATAAACAAACAAGCAACTTGCAAACCACACAGCTATACCACTATAGACCATTCTTCACCCTATACCTTGCAAATAATAATTTTTGGAAAGTGCTTCAATCAACTTTAGTGCAATAATTTAAGTCAATATACATATGTAAAAAAAACAAACAAACAAAACCAAAACAAAAAAAACCACAATAATGAAACCACATAATGAAGTTCTCTGTATTAGACAACAATAGTAATATATCAGTAGGCATCATGAATTATAGACCAATTATTACCACCTTTTATTTTATTTAAAATAAAATACACTAACAACGCCCACACTTTACTGCAAGAATATGTTTAAATTTATAAGATCTGATTATGTTCATTTGCATATGAAGGACATTTTACAGGTAGAAATTAATAATGTGGCTAGAAATTGTTTAGTGAACACTGTGTCAGAAAGACCTGGCTCTCCTTGATCCAATTGTTACGTGAGCTTTTCTTTCAGCTCTATAAGTGACTGTTGCACTTGCATCTAACCCCCTGCTGTAACTGTCTTAGGCACAAGTTTGGCATGCACCTAGGTTACTCTGGGCTGCATGGTGACTCCCAGCCACTCAGGACAACTGCATCCCAAATTTGTGTCAGCCACATCTGCCCCGCTGGGTCAGTATGCTTGGTGTGGGCCATGTGCCTTTAGTCACAGAGTATTCTGAGTTGGAAGGGACCCACAAGGATCACTGAGTCCAATTCTAAAATGAATGGCCCATAAGGACATTGCATCCTTGACACTGGCATTATTAGCACTATGCTATAACCAACTGAGATAATCTGTAGCAGTTCCCTCTCTGCATCATGACTCCAGGCCAGAAATGGAAATGTGAGTTCAGCCCCTCAGTGTGCTTTGGTCTTGTTTCTGCGGACACCTAGATAAACAAGAACAGAGGGAGCTGCAATGTTCTGCAGTAACGTCCACCAATCTGGCTGATGAGGAAACTAAGCCTACAGCCTGCATTTATCCTATAGCACAGGCAGGAAACCTTATTCTCATTGGCCCCATTTATGCTTCACTCCAGCTCCAAGATGTTTTGATGTTCTGTACATGCATCTATAATATGACTAAAGTTGTTGAGGTGTAACCTGTTTGCTCAGTCTTACCAAAGAAGCATCATTATTCCCTTCATGAATGTATATAACAATAGCAAAATCACATTTCCTCCCTTCACTTGATTAACTCTTCCCTTCTCTTTATTTCATTTTCTTTTTTCCCTTTAAAACTGGTTTCATCTATCCCTGAAACACTGTGATTCATTGAACTTTGCTCTTCAGTAATGTCTCCCCTGATTCCCTCTCATGCAACACTCAAGCTTTCCTTCAGCAAAGCTAAAGACAGAGGAATGGCAGGAACTTCTTTTCATTTATTATGTAAAGTTATGAAATTACTTGAGCAGCAAATGCTCATTTTGTTTTGTCAGGAAAGATAAACAAAGTGGCTTGCTTTATGTTGGAAACTTTTGCACATCTTCGTTTGTATCTACTGTAGGCACATGTGCATTTTTGACATGACAGATCATAATGGCTCTTTTAGAGCCATTACAGTTACCAAGTAAATCCTTCTTAGTTCAAGTACATATAATTGATTCCCATAGACTGTAATAGTTCCAAAACCAAGGCAATACCCTTACCAAACATAAAAGCAGTGTCAGGACTAATACATAATAGCAGTCAGTTTTTACCACTATAGTATTAGAAAATGATGCAGTGTTAACAATATGGCTTTTTTATTTTCTGATTTTTGGCATTAAAAAAAAAGGGCAATAATTCCTTAGTATTACAGTGGTATCATTCCTGAATAGTGCTGGTAAAGCTGTAAATCCTCAAATATCACCGTAATCTCAGTCTTCATATGGAACATAAATTAAGGGCTTGCCCATTCAACTTGTTTGGATATAAATATTCTGGTACAATTTACTCAGACAACTGAGTTTGTTTTGGTTTTTCTCTTACCAATTAGGGATGAAGAATAAAAGCAGTCCTCTTCTGCACTCAGAAAGCTGTAGATTTGTATTGCTCATGGAGGAATCATGCAAAACCCTTAACCAAGCAGCTGGATGGGTAGTGGTTGCACAGAGCAGGCATTACATTTTTTAATGGTATTGTCTGCTCTTCAGCATGTCTGATAGATTCAATTAACAGCTTGGCAACATACATCGCTGCCTGCCTACTGGATAAGGGTATTCAAAAGGTTAATGTCTGTGCTCATGAACATAGATGACCAATGACCCTAAAAGGAAGGAGAGCACCAAATGATATATTGACAAAAGTGCCATTTTCTTTCACACAGAGAAAATAAGTAAAGTGCAATAAGAACCTTCTCTCTTTTTTTTTTTTATAATGACTTTTGAAGTAAAGGCAAGTTTTTACCCTTTTTTGTGTTCTGAAAGAGTTTATATGACAATAGAAAAAGGTGCTGTAAACTTCAAGGAGCTAATGTATCTTCTCTAAAGAAGAGATCATAGAAATTTCACTACTCCTATATGTTAATAATGTTTTTGAATATAAAATCCAAATTAAAAACTGGAGCTGAATAAAACACTTCTGTTAAAGGTAACATTTTGAAATGCTGTCAGTAACTATCATAAATATTTGAGAAGTTAATTTTTTAATCTTCAACTATAGCTCTGAAAACACTTTTAGTGACAGACAGTGCTTCATTAATAGAGTTCTGTATGTCTAATTGCTTTAGGCAAAGTGGGTTGCATTATTTTGACACATGACATGCAATTAGTACATGGTCACACGGCTAAAGGAAGATTTTACACCTTTTTTCCTTCTACATTCAGAGTGGATAATTAGCATATTTTTCCTGCTTAGAATAGTCATCAGAGCCTTGGATCAGAAATTGCCTAATGAGGTAAAATTCCAGTTGTTGACATTAATACATGTGACATTTTTCTCAGTTGTAAAAGTAAACCTACTGCTGCTATTTCATTTAGATTTTCCAGTGCATTACGATTCAACTATGGGGTTTCTCAAGCCATTGAATACTTGTATCATTTCAAGAGAGAGAGATGAATGATGTTTTTATATTTTACTATATTTATTTGATAATGATATTTTAAGATTAAATTTGGCTATAACCTCCAGCCATCCTAGATAAAGTGAAGTTCTGTTTACACAAAAGCACACCACAGTCACAATATTCAGATAACTTACTTACAAACCTCCTTGTTATACTATACAAAAAATGGGAACTCCCTTTGCTCAGCTATGAGACCCCCTCTAAGGCTGTATGCAACATTCCTACAACAAAAGTCTGTCTTTTTTCATAAAAAAATATTCTGATTGCCTTTTGTAGAAGAAATAATGAAGATTTATTACAGACAAACTGATCCAACAAAATACACTCGAGCTACAGAAATGTTTTCCTAGAGAAAAGATTTTGAAAACTTTAAAAAAGGATTATATTAGGTCCTTTTAAGTAGATTTTTTTCCCCTTTGCATTTAGCATGATTACATATAATCGCCTTTCATGTTCAATTTCTGAACATCATATTCATTTACAGCAAAGGAAGTGGGTTGGATTCTCATTTCTTCTCTCCTTATTCAAGAAAACATTCCTCTTAAACTTGCATGAGGTGTAGGATCTACAACTGAGGCAGATTTTCTGGATCCAAGTTCTGCTATGACCTCTGAGTATAGAATATGCAGAGAAATTTTCCAGAACTACTTTAGACACTTAATGTTACCTATAACAAAGAGCTGACTTAAACATGAGTTAAACACATTTTTTTGACTTTTAATTTCCTGCTATTTAATTAAATACATAGGAAAGAGGAATCACAGCCCAAACTCCTGGCTTATTTCAGATATTTTATATTTACCAGGCTTGAAACAGTAATAGGGCTAGCACTTAACATTGACAGGGAACAAAAAAAGACACAAGCATTTACCTTTTTCCCATTAATTGGGAGGTAAATGTGTTTAAAAAACCTTGCTAATCCCACAAGAAGTATGGGTTTGTAGAGTGACCTGACTACTTCATAGACATCACAAGAGCCCAGGATGTCCATCCTGCTTCAAATACATTTTTTTTCCTTTTTGTGTTTTTTTTTTTTAATTCAGTTAATTACAAATAAATAGTACTAAGTTAATAATAATTTTTTCTTTAGCATAGGTGTCCCTGGAATTATTTTCCTATTACTATTTACCTTGAGAGCAATGATTTCTTTAACATCACTTCCATTATTACAGTTTTCTAATTCTCTCTACATGTGTAGCGGTCACATTGATTTTACATCTTAGATAATCAACAGCTGCTGTTTTAAAGACTTTCAGTGCTAATCCACCTTGTAAAACTTCTGTAAAAAAAAAAAAAGCAAAAAAAAGAATGCAAAATTGTGCACTTCAGATCATTGTGTGTGTAATGCAGACCAGTTCTATTGAATGTGATGGAACAAGGCAAAACAATAAGGCAATAATTTCTGCTAGCAACTGACAGGGAACAAAGTAAAGCAAGTCTTTTCAATTCCTCTTAACTTATTTACAGCAAAAAATGTGGATGTCAAAGAAAGACAGGACAGAAGAAGACAAATTTAAGCTAGTCCAAAGTTCATTGCTGGTGACCAAATATTATGCTAATGGTGAAATGTCCACCTCTGACTCCCTACTCCAGTAATAGCCAGATGCTTGGAAGGTATGTTCCCAGTAGAATAACTCAATACATATTTTACTCTTCCCTTATTTTCTCCAGGTCATTTATCAGATGGGCTAGATGGGCTAGTTATTCTAATGTAGTCTGTTTATATATATTCCATTTATAGAGAATATATATATCTCCTATAGCATTCATAAAATGGTGCATAGAGATTGTTCAGAGATGATTTTTCATGAGTCTTAATTAGAACAGATAAGCTGTTGCATATGACCATTTTTATTCTGACCATGAGACGTGCAGTATTATTTTATTCATATACTTTCTTCCATACTATATGGTGATCATGCATCCCTGGTGCTACAGGTAGGACAGTAGCAAGCTCAGACTGCTCATGTTATTGGTGGGTATGTTGGTAGTTACTTCACTGCACTTTGGAATTATATTGTGCTGATATCTAGAAATGTGAAACTTCTGATAGGAAAGAAAAAGCTTTTCTAAACTACATTTACAGTTGTGATAGTGGAATTTCATGGGAAGATGCAGTCATTTAGCAGCAAGTTAATGAGAAACGAAATGTTCACAGATAATATTATACTGCCATAATCTGCCACATCACAGCACAACAATCAAGACCTGACTGGCAAACAGCAGTATCCAGGAAATCAAAAATACCAAACAGGGCATCTTTGTTATTTTTGTTTAAGCATACTTTCACTGATCCTGCTCATCTAAAAGCCTGAGACGCTAAATAAAAGAGAACAGAAATTCACAGACTAAACACAGATTTAGAAAGATCCTTACAACTGAAGAAATATTGCTACAAATTCTCAGAATTGCCTGAAACCAAACTGAACATATACCACTAGGATTTGTTTCAACAAGGCATACATGAGAAAAAAACCCAGATCCGCTCAATGTGTTTTAGATGGCTGTAGGTTGTATTGGGTTTGAGCTGCAAGGTTTTGATAGTTGCAGGGGGTAAGGGGTGTTCTGTGAGATGCTGACAGAAGCTTCCCCATGTCTGACAGAGCCAATGCCTGTCAGCTCCAAGATGGACCCGATGGTGGCCAAAGCCAAGACAATCAGAGATGGTAGTAACATCTCCGTAATGACATATTTGAGAAAGAAATAAAGCATTACTGCACAGAAGTAATTTAGGCTAGAGAAGAGAGAAGTGAGAATATGTGAAAGCATCAGTTCTGCATACCCAAGGTCAGTGGAGAAGGAGAGGGAGAAGGTGTTCCAGGCACTGGATCTGAGGTTCCCCTGCAACCCATGGTCCAGACCATGGTGAGGCAACTGTGCCCCTGAAGCCCTTGGGGGTAACGGGGAAACAGAGATCCACTTCAAGTCTGTAGAGGAGCCCCATACCAAAGCAGGTGGATGCCTGAGACAGGCTATGACCCCATGGGAAATCTGTGCTGGAGCAGGCTTCTGTCAGGGACCTACAGATCTCTGGAGATGGGAGTCCACAGTAGAGCAGGTTTCCTGGTAGGTCTTGTGACAGTGTGGGGAACTCATGCTGGTGCAGTTCATGAAGAATTGTAGCCCATGGGAAGGACTTAAGTTGGAGAATTTCATGGAGGACTGTCCCCGGCTGGAGGGACCCCATGCTGGAGCAGAGGAAGGAAGGGCTTCTCTACCTGAGGAGGTAGCAGCAGCAGAAACAGCATGGGATGAACTCACTGTAACACCCATTCCCCATCTTTCTGCATAGCTGTGTGAGAGAAGGTAGGAATAAAGTTAAGCCCAGGAAGGAGGTAGAGGTGGGGGAAAGGTGGGTTTAAGATTTGTTTCATTCCTTATTATCCTGCTCTGATTTTGATTGGTAATGCATTGAGTTCGAGTCTTAGTGGAGACCGTACCAGGCAGTTCAATGCCTCCCTGTCATCCAATCCCGTCAGATCTCGAATCCTCAGCAGAGTCAGCCCCGGTTAGTACCTGGTGCTGTAGACAGTCCTGAGGACTTCACTGTCACTGTCCAAGCTCGCTCAACCGTGACAAATGAACCTCAGGACTGAAACGGTGGGGCCAGTTCTGCGCACACTGTGCCACACCTAAAAAAATCCACTGCACAGGCTCGAAGGGCACACCCACGTGGGGAAAGCCCTTCCCAAATTTTCGTTTGCGAAGTTTGGCCATACAATACAATACAATTTCTCCAAGTTGCAATGGTTTTGCCTGTGATGTTAATCAGTAAGTGATCTCTCCCTGCCCTTATCTCAGCTTATGAGACTTTTTTTAAGTATTCTCTCCTGTGTCCAGCTGAGTAGGGTAGTGATCAGGAAGTTTAGGTGGGTACCTGGCAATCATCCAGAGTCCAGCCATCACAATGGTATTCAGCTAGGACCATGATATAAATTGGTAGATTTTTTGTAGCGTTGATCCTGATCCTGATCCTGATCAACATCACTACTTTTCTCATTTTCCTATTTTTATCACTGGTGACAGCTGGTAGATATTTGAAATTAGACCTGAACCAATAATTGGATGTTTTGGTTCACTGACACAACTGAAAAACTGGAAGTGGGGGAAGGGACTGATCATTTTAGACTGATTAGGAAGGATTATTTGTTTGGTTTTGGTTCTTAGCTACAGAACAATGAAGGGAAAAAAACTGCTTTTCATAGCATAAAATGATTATTTCATTTCGAGGTTGTGTGCTTTATTTTAATCTTTTAAATATTAACTTCGGTGAAAATATGTAGTATTACTTTAAAGAAGCTTTAAATGATTTTTTTCCCATTTTATTACTGACTGAATTTCATAATTTTAAAAGGCATTTATATCAACAAAATTTTTTATTCATTGAATACAGTATATGATCAAAAAAGTTTTCCTAGCTCTACTTGAAATATCACTGGATTCTGGCTCCAGAATTAATTAAGTAGAAATCATGTAGGAATGATTTTGTGTTTCTCTTATTCTTAGATTTCTAGGAGAGTCATTTCCCTGGGATGCATTAGAGAAGCTCTGGATGCTGCCATAATATCTACTGCCTATTCCTTGCTAGGGTTCCAGAAGGCATGTAACAGTAAAGAATCATTGAGACACATGGAAGACATTATACCTACACTATGACCTTTCTGGCTGGCTGTATCTGGCACAAAGAGCAGTAGGACAATGCTGAATCTTCGTTTTTCATAATCACATATAAACACTTCTCAGAAATATGATCAGTTGCACTAGGCAATGTTTAATGTACTTGCATATTTTAGCCTTTTAAGTAGGAAATTAGGTGTGTGGGGAAGTAGTGCACATGCTTTTCTGATTTTCTAGCTTTGATGAGTTTTTTTCTTTGACATTACCCATTTTAGGGTCACCACATGAATTCCTATACTCTCAGATAATGCACTTTGTGACTGTCTTGACTAAAGTTCTTTCAAGTAGAAGCTACAGAATTTAACTTCAGGATTATTTGTCTGAGAGTTCTGAGATTAAAAGTTAACAATTTGCCTTAACATACATTGCTTTCTATTTACCCAGTCTTTAAAATTCTGCAGTTATAAGATGGCAAGATCCTTATGAGAGAAATAAAAATGTCCCTTCCAATATTTGTTTGTATTGTTGTTCTGAGGAATGCTAATGTATGCTTGGTAGAGAGAAAATTAAGCCCTCATCTTGCAGAATACACTGAATTATACTAAATGTTTACCCTCAATTGTCTTTCTGCTTAACCTGTTCACCATAAAGATTCTTGCAATACATAATTTAACATGAGCATGTCACTTTATTTCTTTCAAGACAGCATAAAATTTTCTCCTATATTATGATCCTAATTTCCCTCTTCTACAGCTGAAGTTCTTTTTGAATATATCTTTCTCTTATCCTTCATGATGAGAATGCAACTTCTTCCTCAGTGACTTTTGTGTGACCTGGACAACCCTATGTCACCATGCCAAATTGTAACTTATGATAGAAAAGAACTCTTATGAAACTGAGTCAGCTTCTGTGTTTACATGCAGCAGGCACTAAGAGCCTTAGTATATTGTTTGGTACCTATATCCTATAGCCACACAACAGAAAAAGGTGCAAGGACACTAAATGGGCAAGGCTGTTTACTGGGCAAGGCTATTTACTGGTCAAGGGCTCAGGAAAACAGAAAGTTGCATACAAAACTTGTCAAAATTGCAGTCTCATGGATCAGTCAGAACTAAAGTTTTTTCTCAGTTGGAAACCTCAATCAAACTTTGCATGTTTTCAATCTTGCTTTTGGTTTGATAAAACTGGCTAGGTAGTTAAGATGTATAGAATAAAATAATTTTTTTGTAATTTTGGAATATCTTTTTCAATACCTTTATTCTCCAATACTGCCAGAAATTCCTATGAAGTAACTTTTAAGTATATGTGTACACACACACGTCCCTGTTCTTCTAAGGAAATTAGTCCTGCAAAACAAAAGGCATTTAAATCCAGAATCTTACTGTACAAGAAGAAATAACTGGCAGGTCTTTTTAAATTTGATAGGTCAGGCCTCTAATGAGAGTTAGAAGATGAGAATTGGAAAGTTCTCATAAAACTTTCAAGGTCACAGCATTCAAATTATTGTGCTATATAAATAGATGCACTAAATGTAAAGATGTGTATCCAGTTGGCCTCCATTTACATTATTCGGAGAGCAATAATAACTTTAAAAATAACAAATGTGTGTACACCAGGAAAGCAAGTGTCCTTCAGCAGGATGCACTAGTATAGTATTTTGCAAAAAAAGACAACTGTTTAATAGGATAGGGGAAACATAGAGACAGAAAAAACCTATGCCAGCATAGTATCATTAATAACGTTTATTTTAGTCCTATTTTGAGTAACAATTTTTAAAATCAACAACACATTCATAATTTCAGGATCTCTCAGTTCATGTTTTGATTTTGATCTGCCACAATTGTTACATTAAATTAGATTGCAATTACTTCAACCAGAAACACAAAAAGGTTATGACTTTTTTGTTTAAAAAGTCAGAACTTATAGCTAAAGGGCCTATTCTTCTCTCAAAGAGCACACATAACACTAATTAAGGGTAATGGGAATGACATGTCTCTACTAAGAGGAAAATGTAAAATTTCATTAAAATATTTCTTAGCAATAATGCCAATTATTAAAGATTATAGTCTCAATTTAAAAGAACTAGGTCATTTTGAGAACTTTTAGTAATACTAGTTTTAATGTAAATTTAAAAAAAAAATCTGCAAATCATTTACATAGTAGTGAAAAAGTAGAGTGGGAAAAAGTACACTTAATCCACAAATAAATGTTAGAAAAGAGCTTTACAGCTATTTCCCCTTCAAATATTATTTAAGAAAATACATTTTGCTATTTATATTGTAAAAGACATGTCAGTATGCTGCTCATTGATACTGATGTATCATTATAGCATATTAAGTCCGAGTATCTTAGATTTCACAAATTACTATTTTTCATCTTTGTGTGATACAGTATTCATTAATATAATTAATAAGTAATCATAGTTTTTATTAAATGTTTAAATGCTTTCTCAATCCCTCAGTTATGAAATTTTATGCATTCAGTTTTTAATTTTACTTTAGATGTCAGTAGGAGAAATATAACTGCTTGAGGCAAACAAATTTCAGTTAGTTCAGTTTTAGCTTTTATTTTGTAACCCATAACTTGTTTAAAGGATGGATTTGAAATACTTTGTAATTAGGCATTTGGAAAGTTTTTGAAATACAATATTTCAGTAAGTTAAAACTTTCTGCATAACCTATTTATAAAGTATTTAATTCAATCATTTTATAAACTAGCCATAATCATGATGAGTATTTAATTAAGGCTTCTGTGGAACTTGACAACAATGCTAATAAAGCAATTGAGGAGACACAAGTAGTTGATCTTAATTGGAAGAGATGACACTATTTACAAGAGTAAATGACGGTAGCTAATCTCACATTCGCAATTATCAGTGATGGGCCTGCTTCAAAAAATGTTGTGGTTCTTGTCTGCTTTATCTTAGTCCCCCCAGTATATGTATTTATGCAGAGTTTGCATGTTTATCTGAATCGTAAAGATAGCAGTGTTTCATTTTTTCATTTTTTGGACTTGTACGCCATAATCTTGCAGTTTCCCAATGAAGAATGCATTTGATTATTTGGAGCAAATGATGCCTAGCTGCTCTATAGGAAAACACTGAGTAACTGTATACTCTGACACCATCTGTCTGCACCTTGCCTGGTGGAGCTCCATGCATTCTCTGGAATACTGATGTCTCTGTCTCTTTCTCTCCCTTCAGACCTGGCTGACAAGCCTAGTACATCGAAAATAGGGCCTTCCCTATAGTTCCTTGTATGCAGTCATTCCCTCTACAGAAACTCCAAACATGACCAGAGGTCCAGGAGATGATGTCACCACGTGAGTAATTTCAAGATTAACTACTTTACTTAAACTATCAGATTCAGGGGAAGATAATCTTATGAGCTATTTTTTAATTCTTTACAAAGTACAAACTTCATGCTGTGCTTTTAACAAGGTCCTGAAAATACATATAATAAAGCAAATACTCATATCAACATACTGGCTGAAACAATGCTTAGTGAGAAGCATATACCTCACTATAATTATGTTTCTCGCTGTTTCCAAACAAAGAGTTTATGAGATCCTTTGGTTCTTGGCTACTCATTGCTGGGCATTTTGGGCTAATCAAGACATTTGAATTGCCATAACTTTCTGTCACACTCTGTTACAGATAGTCAGGCTTTATTTTGGTTAGGTTTATGGCAGCAGGGTAAAAAGTATTCCAGAACTGAAAACTTCAACTATTGTTATTTGTGAGTATTACAGGAAAAGTGAATCAAGGAATTTAAGTTTTTATATTTTAGCATGAATACTATGCTCCCCACACCTTTTTTCTGAGAGCTGGACTTCCACTGATCAGCAAATACTGTAAGTGAAAACTTAAAAAAACATTGGTAGTATATTTTCTACTTGGAAAGCATATGATTCTTCTTTGGATGACTATATTCTCTGCAACAAAATATGGCAGCAGATCAAGAGCAAACAGTTTTACTCCTCTAGTCTCACTGATGACTTTGATAATAATTATTTCTGGAAACCTCTGGTGATTTTCTCATTGAATCTCTTCTATAAAGATAGTTTGTCTTCATGCAGTCCCACTTGTTCATCTCTTGCTTGATGGCACACAAAGACCTGGAGGAATAATAGTAGCAGTGCTGGCATTTGATAACTAGTGACACTATGACTGAACTGTGATATGTCTAGTACAAAGCAAGAAGAACCATTCCACTTCCTGTAGTAATTTTTCAGTTATTGTTCACAGTATACATTGCGTATATAGAATTTTGTTTTCCACTAAGGATGTTCTCTATATCGCACAGAAAACCAGAGGATCTAAGATCATAATGCCTCTGCAAGGAGAAGAGGCTGCAGCTGAAACTGAGGCTGCAATTCGTACCTTTTTTTTTTTAGAAAAAAAGGCCTTCAGAAAATTTTTCATGCAGGAAATGCAAAAAGAAAACAAAGAAGCAGAAAAGTTCAGACTACAGTCTAAATCACCTTAAAACATTTTCTTAGAGTCAGGTTCCCAGTGAATAGCATGTGAAATGCTTTGTGAACAATAGTCAAGCAAATAAGTTTTAATCCTAATAAATGTGCCTATCAAGCACATTTTAAAAATGGTGATGGATCCACAGACATTGTTGTTTTCCTTCCTCCTTATTAGACTCCTTCTTTTGTTCTTAGTATTTGATTGCTTTCCATACAAGGAATGTGTATACCTCCCTTCTGCACATCTTTCTGTGGTTTGCATTAGTGTTTTCTAAACAACTTATCACATGCTATTTATCATGGGAATGGCTTTGATATCTTTGTGTGAGCTCCAGACCCACTCATCTGATGATTAAATCATGGTGCCTATTCCATTACATCATATTCATAATGAATCATTTTATCCATCAATTATTGCAGAACTGTTCTCATATCATGTGATAATGATATGGACTTTCTGCCTCATTCAAAACAGAGTGGTTAGCAAACAACCCTGCCTTCAACTAAATATGAAAATGAAATTGAAACAGCAGAGCAGTCAGCAGGTGTGACATCTATAGATGTACTGCCTATAGTTAATCACTGTAAGAAATTACACACTTTCCTCCACCAACACAAATACTGTATATGCAGGAAATGACAAAACAAAAAGGTACAACATGCAATAGCACTACATTCTACAGGTATCTGCCTATCCTGACATATACTTTTATAGTGCTAGTAGATATTCATTGCTTTAGATACAGAAAATAGCCATTTAATAGAAGTTAAAGTGCAAAATTAGTTTTCCAGAGCCCTGACTTATTTTGTCCTACAAACGTTTTTGATTTTTTTAACAGTTCTGAGACAGAAACAATTTGGGGATATTTTCACAGAATCATAAAAGTGCTGGGTTGACACTGACCTTTAGCAATATCTAAGCCTCTCCTCTGCTGGTAGCAAACATATGTGTCCAAATGTTTGTCTACGTTATTTTCCATGGCCTCTAGCTGACCTATCCTAGTTAAGTTATTCTTTTTGCCAAAACAGTTTTCCTTACATATTTCCCCTAAAACTCTGCCATTACAGATTAGCTCGTTTTTAATTCACGCAGTCTATCTTTACAGGTATTATATTCCACAAAGTGTCCCCTAATTTTGCTTTCTCTTCTTTAGAGTTCCTATTCCCTTTTAAACTTTATTTCATAGCTTTAACCCTGTGCTACTCAAAACTGGACATAGAATTCTAGTTGTGAAGTTTTTGGTGTTTAGAAGAGAGTAATAATTACTTCTTGTCTTAAATGCAACAATATTAATGGCACATGATAGGATGATGTTTAGGGGAGTATTGTTTTTTGTGTTTGGTTTGGTTTTATTTTTCCCAATAGCATTACTTTCTTTTTCAGCTTGGGTTCAGTTTCATTACAGTTTCTAGTTTTGTCCCCATTTTTACTGAGGCAATCCACAGAGGTAAGATTTCCCCTTAGTATTTTGCAGTTATTAGTACTGAATTATATCTTATTGCTTTCAGATCCTTCTTACAATTTATCAAGGTCTCTTTGAATCCAAACCATATTCTCCAGAATACTCAAAACTCTCCTTGGCTCAATGTAATTTTCAAATTTTAAAAGTAAAGTTTCCATGCAGTCACTCAAATTGTTAATCAGAATACAAATGCCTGGATAATGGGATAGATGGTGCCCTCTTTCTACAGATTGAGTGGGATTCTATGGAGAATCACACCATGATGTACATTCGATTTCTATTTTGCTTTAACATCCTTTGAAAACTGATTCTTACATATTCTTCTTACATATTCTGTGGTCAATCACACTGACTTGATTGACACAGCACCCTGCAATGAGCATTCCGTGTCCAGGAGCCCTGTAACTGTGGTTCATGCCTAAGGGGTTAAGCTTAATAGCACAATGATGTTGAGTCCAGCACCACTGCATCCATTAAAAACACTATCTATATTTTAGTAGGTGATAGCAGCAGACATAATACTTGTCATCGATTTTATAGGTTGAGTTTGTATCATAATATATTGACAATGTACTTTTATATAAGACTTGCTTCAGGGTGTAGCTGCATTCAACACTGAATAACAGGCTACTAAAAACTGTAGCAGAAACAGCTTTACGACCCACCATTGACTTGTGTTTTACATTGTATTATCTTTTTGCAGACATCTGAATTAAAGGTTAACAAACACTATTTAATGGGTTGTCGGAATGAATGTACAGTACATGAATACATGCCTAGCAATGTCTATCAGTTCCCATATACTATACATGCATTGTGATTTGGATGAAGACAAGACAGTAAAAGGGTGATGGTTCCTGCCTGACTCTTTTTAGTAGTATGAAATAGCACATTTTGTTATACTTCCTCCAATTAAGTGCATATCTACCATTAAAGCAATCTGTCATCATTTTAACAATGTCATTAACTTCTACAGTGTCTCACAGATGCTTTGTTCTTCCTTCAGAATTAGCAGTACATACATTTATGTAGAAACTTAGAAATGCAAAATAGGGAAAACAAGTTTAAGAAGTTATCTGTAAATTATATAAATAATAAAAAGTGGTTACAGAGGAAACGTGACTGCTTTAAAAAGAAAAAAATGCAAAGTACTTAATCTGCAGAAAATGTACAGTAATAAAAATGTACTAACCTATAAAAATATAAATTATTTTTCTCTCTCTGGTAATTATAAGGAAATATGGTTTACCATACTATAAAAATGTACTACCCTATAAAAATATACTAAATTATTTGTCTATCTATAGTAATTATCAGGAAATATGGTTTACAATAGAACAAAAAGTACTAAGCCTGTAAAAATACACTAAATTACACTTCTAGCTATAGCAATTATTAGGAAATATGGTTTACAACTCATAAAAGTAGCATTTTAAATATAATAAGGTTGTCTACAGAGCTACAGAATCAAAAATGAGATTGATTCTTTCCTATTTTATTCTCAAAAAAGAGAAACTTACTGGATATGGCTCCAATAAACACAGAAAGAGCTATTAAATGCCCTGCTCAGCAATAGCTGTTTAAAACAATTGATGGATAATACATGAACACATTAAAAAAAGGTTATTTATTTCCTGAAATTTTCACATTCAAATTAATAGTGATATGTCAGGCTGATGAATTATCAGCTCTAGAAACTAGGTTTGTTAGTACAACACTATATTTTTCTAAATATAGTTAAGATGCTATCCTTTTAAATTTGATTTCAAACAATATAAATCAAGCATCCTATTTATCTAAAACTAAACCACAAAAAATTAATCTTGATTGCAATTTTTAATTCCTTTCAACTAAAATGGAGCAATGATACAAAAACTGCTTTAAAATATATTGTGTTTTGCCAATACTTTGCTTAATGTACAGGGATATCAAAGGAAAAAAATTCAAAAGCATCCAAAACAATTAGGACTGTAAGTTCTAATTTCAGAAGTGACTTAGGACTAGATCTTTAAAACTGTGAACCCTATAACTCCTTCATCATAGGTGCTTTAATGCCTAAAAACCATCTAATATAGATAAGTACATAAATTTACTAACTTTTTGTAAGGTTTCTGTCCCTCTGTGTCGCCACTTCAAACAACAGCACACAGAATCTCAGGTCAATTTAGGTAACTTGCAAAATATTAGCCTTGGTTCCAGCAGTAGCCAGTCTTTTCAGTCTAGCACCACTTTGTGTTATCATCAGCTTCTTTAAGTACTCTTGTCAAACAAACTGTTAGTCTTTTATTCCTCCATACAATTTAATGGTGCAACTGTTACAGTCAGGGAACTGGCATTGTTGCATTACTTCAAATGATTTTTTGTAATATAGATATTTGTAATTCTCTGTATTGGAAGTCTTTCATAGCCTAAAATAATGTTCTTCCTGAAAGCCCAGAAGAACTCAAAATATTCTTGTTACATAAAAAGTATATAATAGTTTCTTTCCATGTAGTGATGATCTGATGTGATAAGAACATTGTGTTCTCTTAATTACAACCTACAGATTTCACAAGACATGGAAAGGAATTTATATTTTAAAAAAATATCATAGGACACATGTTAGGCATGCATTTCTCATTTATAATTCTGTGATGAATAGTTGTTTCCATCTTACTTTACTATCTTGGGCATTGTTTCTTTATTCATGAGTGCAACTCTAGTTATTTCTTACCATTTCATTTCAAGCAGTGAAAATGAGAAGCTAATCAGGTAGAAGGAGGAATTAGAGAAGGTCTTATGTACCAGGAGTGTGAGAATATCCTAATTCCATGCTAACAGAAGTAACAGACCAGTCCTACATATGAGAAGAGTTACCTAGGTCAGTACTGAAAATCTAGTACCGGTTCCATTTCTACCAGGTTGAGATCCTCTGGAGAGGAGAAAAAGAGTAAGAATCTTTTGCATGAAGTGTTTCAATTTCCACATAAAAAAAAAGGATACCCTGCTGCGTACTCTCCTCCACAGAAGCTAAGGGAAACAGAATGGCCTTGTCATTATCTTGACATAGACCCAGAAAATTCAAGGGTATGTGCCAGTAATTCTACAAGAGCCTATTCTTTGGCTTTCATCCAGCTTGATCCTACAGAAGTTTTGACACCAGTCCAGCAAGACAGAAGGCCTGAGTCAGTTCTCCAGAGAGGCCTGTGCCTTGACATCACTGCGCTATTCAATACACTGATGAGCTGGTGACTTCAAGGGCACGTGACAAAGTCTACCACTTTTAGATGCACTAGGCTAGAGACCTCAGAGAAACTTATGCTTTCAAATTAGCAAGGCAAGATAATGTTTCTGACCCGGTCACTTCATCGTTACTCACCACTTGGCAGAAAATGAGAAAGTTACGGAAAACAAGCCAGAGACTTCATAGTAGTTTTTCTATATTTCAAACTGTTCTTGGTTCTTCAGGGAAATTGCTAAAAGGGCTCTGCCTTGTCTAACCTCCAAACTTGTATGTTCTAACATTGTGGCTTCTCAAATGCTTATTCTTTCCCATGTAGTTAACAAAGTAGGGCTGCTGAGTAAGACGGTGCAAGACAGCTTTGACCTTCATGTAAGGCTAGTAAAATAGATCTGGAAACTGCAGTTTCACTGAGAAAAGTGACTGTTTCACATAGGAATTCAATATCTAGCATAACCTCTGTTATTGTCCCAGGTACCCAGATGTGCTGAGCTATTAACTCCATATTCACCAAGACAGAGATCTTCAGAATGATTTTTGCAGAAAGGCAAGAACTCCATACAACAGTGATGACTTGATATGAATGTGGCATAAAACTGCTAAACTTTTCTATTTATGCTTTGGAAAAGTTGCATGTCCTTGATTTCAACTATTTGTTGTTGCTGTTGTTCCTTTAACACTTTGAAGCAAACTAGATTAGAAAAAAATTGAGTGGGTACGCCTTCCCTGATAATGAAGATTGTATCATAGGGAAAAGGACATGGAAGATAAAGGAAACTGCTAAATGTGAAATCTGCTGAGGATGATTCAATGTATGTAGATAGTATGCGATGCCAAGGAGGTTGGAGTAGCAATAAAATAGTGTCAGTCAGTTGGGTAGGCAGCAGGATTTGGTTGAGTCAGAAAATATAATAAAATTTTTTTCAGCATTGTGGCTGTCTTTCATCCTGGTACCTATCCAAGAGGAAGACCGTATGACTGCGTTAGCAAGGGTTCCCTCTTACCCCATTTTCTAAAAAGCCAAAGCCTTCTCAGAGCTGTTGTTTTCCTTCATTGCTGTCTAACCAGGTTACTTCCTTCTAACTGCATGCATTACTTTCAGCTTCTCTTAGAGACACATTTCATGGCTGGTATGTACCTAGATTTGCATTCAGTTTTTGCATCATGGGAAGTAGGTACAATGTGAACACAAGTGTGCTGAGGGAGTGAGGAACAACTTGTCCCCTCTTCCTCCACCCCAACCTGCTAATTTAGAATAATGCAGGATCCTGTTTGGTTCTTGAGGTAACAGCTTTCATCAGTCGAAATGACAGCTCTCCTGCAATGATTGCTAATTTAGGAAAGAGTACAAGACATGTGGAAGCATGTTGTATTATTGCCTTGATGTGTACTCCTAACTTCTAGACATTTCATTCTAACATAGTTTCATCTATCAAGATGCACCAGAAATGGAATTTAAGATAATGAGGACCCATACCCTTGTTTTGCTACTGTTCCTCCTGTATTTGCCTGTAAAGGATACATGGGATTGTCTGAGTAGCATTACTGTGGTACCTTTTGAAAAGGTAGAACAGGGAACAAAAATGTATCTGTTAATACTAGAAAGATTGACATTGCATCTTTGGCAGTAACTTGTAAAAATTGAAAATTTTTTGCTGTTTTCTAGATGAATGAAAAAATGGAGTTCAATATATGTTTATTCTAAGTATTTATTATGTTATTAATTATATGCGTATGGCACTATGAAATAATATGTTTCTGTCCATTTTCCTAGCCACATGACTGAATTCACCTATACTGCATTACCCTGTTGAGGATATGGTGTGACAGTCAGTACTAAATGATATATGATGAACTTCAAATAACCAGACATCATGTCCTATTGATTGACATGTCAAGAGCACATCAGCTTAAAAAATTGTAGACAATGCAAATTTCTATCTTCCTGCAAATTCACTTAATTATCTTTATGTTGAGGTCATTAAACTGAAGAAGCATCTGAAATCAAACAAGTTATAGATTTGAAATAAATGCCCTATAAAGATTGTAGAAGACTTTTGAAGTTACATTTTGTGGCTCTTTTATTTCTTCACATGTTACTGAGTTCAGTGAATCAGATGCATTTTTTGGTTTATGGACTTTTATTGTCCTCTGTTGCTAAATATTTTAAATATTAGGTTACATTTTGAGTGATAATGTTGAAGTTTTCCCTTAGTGGAATGTTCTTCTGGTATGTGAGTTAAGCTGCTCCACTTATAAAATCTTGCTATTATAAAATCTTTGCACAGATTATGGATTTGACTGATTACATGTAGAGGGCAAAAAGGCATAAAGGGGGTAAAATGGGTCAGAAATAGCTCTAGTTAAATGAAGCAATTGTTTCAGCTGTTACTGAAAGTTCATGTATAAGACCAGGTAAGTTTCTTAGTTGACAAACATTATGTCATTGAGAAGAGCTTACAGAAGAAACACTTTGCTAAAATGATATCTCACATTCTGGACCATACTGCATACACAAAAAATTCTCTGTGACTGTCTAACTACTATTATGATGCACAAGGCAGGGGTGGGACAAGGAGAAATTAAAAAAAAATCACAGCTTCGAAGTTAAAAGACACAAACTCAATGCAGGAAATATATACAAAAAGACTTTGTATGTTAATTTCATTTCTTGGATTCCGTAGTGCACAAATCATGTTACAATTTCAGTCCATTCAACTGCTTTACCAATCACAGAGTTTAATTGGCCACAGTGACACATTGCAGTAATACCCAGAACAGTGAAAGCTTTCTTTAGCTATTATCTTCCTTCCACTAGACCATATATGCATTAATCCACTGCTTATATTGAGGCCTGATATACTGCCCTTCAAAGTCACTGGGCATCTTTCAACTCATTTTGATGGGTCACTTGCACTAAAAATCCTTGTTCATAATCATGAAGTTATTCCAAGCATAGGACAGTAGCAGATAGGTTTAAGAGGAAACAGTGAATAAAGATGGAACAGAACAGGTAAAAAATGAGAACTGAGGATGGGATCTAATCTTCAGTGCTTAATTTTGCTATAATATAGTGTGAAAAAGAAGAAGAAACTACTCAAAGTGCCATGGAGTTAATGAATAACTACTCCTTAGAACTTGTGGGTATGAGTATGTATCAGGCAGACAAGTTGAGGACCTCATTTATGCCAATACACACTGTAATCTTACAGGTTTTGTACAAGTGTTTCTAAAACATACATCTAAATTTTTGTACTTAAGTGTGCAAGTATCCTATTTATAAATTAAGAAAAGCATGATAAACATAAAACTGAAGTTATATTTTTTGAGCTTCTTTTGTGTATGCAGTTAAGACTGGTAGTGATGTCTATCTTTTTCATTTATTAAATGCCTTTCTTTAAGGTTATGTGACTTGACATAACAATAATTTTTTGTTCCATTCTGGTGTAGCAATGGTCCTTTGGAATAACAACATCATTAGCAGATGATTTAATGCAGTCTATTTTAAAGCAAACAAACTAGCTGAAGTGTGTGTGTGTGGCTCAGCTTCGCGAATGAAGATTTGGGAAGGGCTGTCCCCACATGGGTGTGCCCTTCCAGCCTGTGCAGTGGATTTTAGGTGAGGCTCAGCGTGCGCAGAACTGGCCCCACCGTTTAAGTCCTGAGGTTCATCTGCCACGGCCGGGCAAGCTTGGACAGTGACAGTGAAGTCCTCAGGACTAGAACCTACAGCACCTGGTATTTCCCAGGAGGTCTCCCATCCAAGTACTAATCCGGGGCTGACCGCGCTTAGCTTCCGAGATCTGATGGGATCGGAAGTCAGGGAGGCATTTAACTGAAGGGATGCTGAAGCAATTCTACAAGACTGTGGTATTAAACCAGCTGTCTTCTCCATTTCCTATAAAGTGATGTCAACTGCTCCTGGAAGAACACAATAAAAGGTATTCAGTTACTTAAGAGGTTCTATTTCATTACATGGTAGAGAAAGACAAAATGGAAAACTTTATCAGTTCTTGTTTAAAAATACATTCTCAGGTATGTGGTCAGTGCACACCTGCCCAGATGTTTATACAGAAACATTTTGAACGCTCTTTCAGAAGAATGGCACCTAGCCAGCTCACCTGCCTCATGGGGAAAATGCACACGCATAACTCAGCTAAATAGACTATGTAAACTGTGTTAAAGACAGAAAAAGGCAGTGTATCTAGCCCACAGAAGTCTGACCCTGTAAGGCATTCCAGTGACTGATTAATGAAAAGGCCATCAAACTGCTGTATAAATATACCCTTTCTGTAAATGGTCACAGCCAGCACAGCTTCACAAGAGGAAAGTTCAGCTTATCGAACCTGATTTCCTTCTATGACAAGGTGACGCACCTAGTTGATCAAGGGAAGCCAGTTGATGCAATTTTTCTGGATTTCAGTAGAGTTTTCAATAGTGTCTCTCACAGGGTCCTGCTGGACAAAATGTCCAGCACATGTCTCGATGAGCACATCGTGGTGGGTAAGTAATTGTCTCATGAGTTGAGCACAGGGGCTAATAGTGAATGCAGTGATGTCAGACTGGTGACCAGTCACTAGTGAGGTCCCGCAGGGGTGCATCTTAGACCCTGTGCTCTTCAATATCTTCATAAATTACTTGGATGCAGGACTGGAAAGGGTATTGTATTGGGTCTGACTGAAATGGAGTTAATTTCCTCATAGCAGCCCTCACAGTGCTGTGCTTTACCTTGGTAGCTAAAAGGATGTTAACACACCAGTGTTTTGGCTACTGCTGAGCACAGCATCAGCACTGTAACATTCCTTGCCCTGTCAAGGGCAAGATTCTGGGAGGAGACACAAGTAATCCAACTGACCCAAATTAACCAAAGGGATATTCCATACCATATGATGTCAGCTCAGATATAAAAGCTAAGGAAAGGTGCAGGAAGGGGCACATTTATTGTTTCCAATGGCTGCCCGCTAAGAAACCATTACATGTGCTGAAGCCCTGTTTCTCGGGAATTGGCTGGACATCACTGCTGATGGGAAGTAGAGAATAATCCTTTTTATTTTTTATTTTCCTTTTGTGCATGTAAGCATTTGCTCTGCTTTTGCTTTGTTTTTGCCTTATCAAACTGCCTTATCCCAACCCACAAGTCATTTTCTATCTTATTCTCTCTCCCCTTTATGGCTGGGAAGTGATAGAGTGGCTTGTTTGGCACCAGGCGTCCAACCAAGGTCAACCCACCACATAGTACTAAGCAAGTTTGCAGACAAAAAGCTGGGAAACTGGGAGGAGTTGTTGACTTCCTCCAAGTCAGGGAGGCCTTGCAGAGAGACCTTGACAAATTAGAGGACTGGGCGATCACCAACCATATGTTGGGAAAAAGGGAAAGTGCTTGATTCTGCACCTGGAATGTGTCAACCCTGAATGTATGGACAGACTGGAGAATGAGATGCTGGAAAGCAGTGCCATGGAAAGTGACTGGGGGGAGGAGGAGGGGGGGGGGGGGAAGGTGTTGTCCTGGTAGATGGCAAGTTGAATATGATTCAGCAGTACCCTGTCAGCCAGGAGGGCCAACCATGTCCTGGGAGGCATCAGGTAAAGCATCACCAGCTGGTTGAGGAAGGGGTTTGTCTCACTCTGCTCTGCACTGGGGTGGCCTCACCTTGAACATTGTTTGCAGTTTAGGGCACAACAATATGGGAAAGCTATTAAGCTCTTAGAGAGCATCCAAAAGAGGGCAAAGAATATGGTGAAGGGCCTCAAGGGAAAGCCATATAAGGAGCAGCTGAGGTCACTTGGAGTGTTCAGCCTGGAGCAAAGGAGGCTGAGGGGAGACCTCATTGCATTACAACTTCCTTGTGAGAGGAAGAGGAGGGGCAGGCACTGATTTCTTCTCTGCGGTGACCTGAGGGAATAGTCCAAAGTGCAAAAGGAGGTTTAGGATGAATATTAGAAAAAAGTTATTCACGCAAAACGTGGTTTGGAACTGGAACAGGCTCCCAGGGAAGTGATCACAGCACCAAGCCCAACAGAGTTCAAGAAGTGTTCAGGCCCATAGTGTGACTCTCTGGGATGGTCCAGCCCAAGGCCAGGAGATGGACTTGATGATCTTTGTGGGTTCCTTTCAACTCTGCATATTCTGTGATTCTGTGATTTTTTCTTCTAACCTACTGATCAGTTGGAATATCTCTTCACCCACAAGAAACAGTGATTGGTGGCAGTAAGTAGTTAATCCTGGCACACAAGATTAAGGAAACAGTATTTTGGAGTATTTTTTGAATAGTAATAACAACCATGATATCTGCCAAGCAGGCAAAGTATAGGCTACCTTACTCCCAGGAAAGCTGAAAGTAGTTTGACTGATGATTTACTTTCTAAAAAACAGTTTCACACCAAATTTAGCCTAGATACACACTTGGTTATTAAGACCATGTTCAGGGACACATCGAGAGGGAAGGAAGGAGAGTCCTATCACTTTTGTTCACAACCAGAATCCTCCTTAGGTATGGAAACACCTGGGCCCATTTCTTTTACTCCTGTCACCCCCTTTTCTCCTGTGTATGTCAGCAGCTAACTTGAACGAGACAGGGTGGTGGAAGGAGCACAATGGGCAGGAGCAGGCAGGTGGCTGCCGGCTCCATCCCTGCCAGGGGTTGTATGGCTTTCTCCCTTTGACTGCCACCCTTCACGCTGAACAGAATTTTTTATTTTTTACTCAAAATTTAATATTAATTTTGTTGAGAAAACCAAATTATTGATTTTTATTTTTTTCTTTTCCCTTCAGTCCAGTATCTCTATCCCCCTCTGTAGAGTTGCTTAATGCTGGTAGTTTTCACATGATGAGATGGATACTCTAGGTCTGCTGAATTCTGTCATGCTGTTATATTTTACAGTCCTAGTCCTGGAAAAATGAATAATTTTTGAACCTCAAAAAATAACAATAAGAAATTAGTTCAATTCACATGCTGCTCTACTTTTCTGAGCACCAGATTCAGAAATTGAACTGGAAAATTAACAAAATTGCAGTTGTCCTTCCTTTATAGTGGCCCAGATCAAAAGCCTTGATTAAGGCATTGTTCATGGTTTGAGAGGTGAGAGCCACATGCTGCAGCTGGCATTTATCTCTCTTTTTACAACAAAGCAAATTTAATAACAGAAAAGTTGTTTGCAAGATCTCTTGAGTTTTTGCTAGCTGACAACTGATAAAACTGGCCCATAGATTTTTGAGAGAGTATCGTAAATTAAAGTCTTTTGCAAAACATACCAGTTGGCAAGGTATTCTCAGTTTAATTTTAAAATATGTTTATTTGGCCTACCCAGCTGTTAGTAGTTGCCAGCTCTCTTTCAGTTCTATGACAACATTCTACCTCATCCCAGTAGGTATGATGCTGTGCTGTCAGAGCTGCCATGGAAATTGCTGGTGCCTAGGGGGACAAGTAAATATATGCTGCTTTTTTAGTATATAACAGTTTTCCCAGTGCTGTATCCCAGAAAAGTGGGAGACAGCAAGCCACAATGCTGAAGGAATGAAAAGTGTGTACTTTCAAAAAAACAAGGTTGATGTTCTGAATGCTTTCCCCAATACTGCTGGAAGACTGGAGTTTAATAGACCTTTTCCAATTAAGAATTTTTCTTCGATACTAAGTTATGAAGGATCATATTCTTCATGTGTAACTCACAGCAATATTCCAGACTGAAACAGTAATGATGTGCATGCAGTATCTGAAAAATCTAGAGTGCAGTTTTCAAGTATTACATTTTGACCATAGCAATTTCAGTTATCTTAGCTAGAATCAGTAGTATTGGTGTGGCCATGATGTTATAAAGAAGAGAATAATGATTGTAGTGAAAAGTAAAATAATTAATAAACATAGTTGGAAAACAAAAAGGCAGAGAAGGCAGAGAAGAATCTGAGGAATGGCTTGTGCAGCTGAAGGTTCATTTGCTTTCTATGGCTACATTCAACGAGTCTCATAGAAGTATTTACCTTTCTTTATAGATTACGCCTCATTAAATTTGAAGCTCTTCATCAGCTTTTGGCTGCCTTTGAATCCACACTGTTGTATTGTTCTAAACATGTCCTAATAATTCTGTGTTTTGCATTGTGACATCAAAGAGCTATCAGTACAGCAAATATTTAATCTAGAGTGAATGGTGAGTTTGGGTGTATGAATAGAGATTGTGAGAGCGAAAAAAGAACAAAGAAATTCTTGAACTTTAAACAATTGGTAATTGTTTCTAATGTTTTAATATTTTAAATATTAGAGGACATTTACTTTCTCTAAAATATTTTCTGTTTAAGAAAAATTGTATTCACATGTTAAAAAATCAAAATTTTCACCTGACTTCTCTGGTGTGTTGAACTTGACCAATACTTAAGAGGTATGATTGTATGTGTATGTATGGCCGAACTTCGTGAACAAAGATTTGGGAAGGGCTCTCCTCTTTGAGCCTGCGCAGTGGCCTTTTTTTTCCTTTTTTTTTTTTTTTGGTGAGGCACAGCATGCACAGAACTGGCCCATCATTTAAGTCCTACGGTCCATTTGCCACTGCTGAGCAAGCTTGAACAGTGACAGTGACGTCCTCAGGACTGTCTACAGCACCTGGTACTAACCGGGGCTCACCCTGCTCAGCATCCGAGATCTGATGGGATCAGATGGCAGGGAGGCATTGAACTGCCAGAGGGCGGTCTCTACTGAGACTCGAACTCACAACCTTGGGATTTGGAGTCTGGAGTGCTCTCTGTTACACCATGGAACCGCCCAAAAGGTGTGATTACTACTTGGTTTTATGTGTTTATGGAGGCAACGTAAAATACAAAGAAAATAAGTGATCCAACTATGCCAATTTGAAAAAGAAAAGGAGTTTTCAAGTTCCGTGGCAATTTCCTACAGACAAACTGTAGCTGAAGAGAATGGCTGATGACCAAGGAGCTAGGATGGAGTGCTTTGGAAGTGCTAAGGGGTACCTGTCTATACAAAAGGCCTCCCCTATGAAAAATGCTAAATGATATTGTACCTTTGGTTGTACATAACTCTCTGTACTCCTTCCTCCAAAATAAATAGACTTTATGAATGTAAGATGGGTCTTAAAAACTTTACTGATCAAATCCTGCATGGCATATTCACCTCCAATAGGTGTTACGAAAAGGATTAATTTTTTTTTATTTGTTGTTATTTATTCAAATGATCAAGAAGGAGATAGAGAGAACAAGTGAGACTGCTAATGTATAACAAGAAACAATTGCACCCATCTCAGAAGTATAAAAGGACAAAATAGAAAAAATTATATGAGTAGCAGGAAAAAAACACAAACTCATTTAATAGAGGATTAATTAAACCCAATTGTTATCTGGGAGACCTAGACAGTGGGGAACTGCCTCAGGTTACTGCTGATAGATCTCCTTAATAAAACAGGTAAAATCTGGTGGGTGTTATACATAACCATAATATTTACTTTCTTAGAAAATATCAAATTGTGGTAATTTCCTATCTAAGAAATGAAAAAAACACAGATATGAGTTACTGCTGACAGTTGAAGAAGGTGAACTTCAGAGCTGCCCACAAAGGGCTGCCTGGGGTAGCCAGT
Organism: Pithys albifrons albifrons; assembly: GCF_047495875.1. Taxonomy (NCBI): domain Eukaryota; kingdom Metazoa; phylum Chordata; class Aves; order Passeriformes; family Thamnophilidae; genus Pithys; species Pithys albifrons. The sequence goes on from NC_092463.1 coordinate 32,103,998, forward strand.
CATGTGGTAGAGGCACCCAGTGCATGAGCTCCGTCCTCTCCAGTCCCCTTCAGATCTCCGACCAGTGCAAGAGGTACAGCCATCTTAACAGAGCATACTACTATTTTGAGTTTGACAGCAATATTTCTCTCTCTCCTAGTTGTCTATTCCGTAGTCGGCAGTGAGTCAGGAGAGCAGGCATGCTGCTCCTCTGCACAGGAGCCAGCAGTGCCAGTCAGGGGAGCCAGAGCTGCCACCCCACCTGCCACAGCAGACCCTGCCTGAATCCCTGCCACAACTGTGAAACCAAGAAGATACATGCAGAACTGGGCTAAATTTTTCCATAACATATTTGAATTGCTTGGAAGTGCAGATTTAAGCTGGCTACCGCTATTCACAAATTAGTGTGATTTTATAAAATTCTAAAACTCTGAAAATTTAAAAGAATAATAATCCTCCTCAGGAAAAAAAATGGAAAAAAACAACAAAAAATAATTTTATTTCTTAAAAAAACCCAGGAGTCAACATACTTTAAAGGATAAAGCAGCCCTCATGGCAGGAAAGCAAGATTTCATTTGGAAGTTGCTTAGTATTTTCTGTTGCAGACCTGCTTACAAAAGGCTAGTGGTATAATTTTAATAGTTTGTAAGGCAACACACATTCTCTGGAAAACAACAGTGTTCTGCTTCTTGTCTCATATACTTAGACTAACATGAACTACTGACACAACTGGTATTGTAATACTCAGCACTACTCCATATTTTAGTTATTTTCTAAGCTTTGCAAATACAATTAGGCTTTGAGAAAATTGTGGAAAGAGCCTCCTCCCAAAGAGAATGACTTCAGAAAAGCCACAATTCACTGAGCACACAGTAAAGGAATTAATTTTCATTACATTTAATGCATAAATGAGTTTCTTGAAAACCCTCTGAAAATTAATTTTTGTTTGAAGATTCTGTACTACATACTTGAGCACAATAAAATATTTCTAGGCAAACAGAGTGGGTGAATTCTCTTAGTTTGAAAGTCTTATATCACCCTGTTCAAGTCTTAGATTTATAGTTCCTGTGAAAATTTGACATCAGTTGTGATGATTTATGAATTAAATGACCTTGCGGTTGGGATAGTACTGTCAGATCTTTGATATGCTGGAATTACCCATATGACATTTAATTTAATAGAAACTTAATGGGGAAACAAAAAGGCAGCACAATCCTAAATATAGCAAGAATTAGTGAAATCTGTGCCCTAGATTTTAGCTAATAAGGTGTTATTTCGAGGATTACAACAGCATCACACAACTTCTTTCATCAGTGCTAGATACCACAAGACCAAAATGAACATGTAAATGTTAAGAAGTTGTGCTTTTGGGACTGAGAAGCTGTTGTATGCAGAGCAGAGTAACACCAATTGATGCAACAAGTCTGCTTTGCAAGGTACTTTTCTTAAACTCTGGTTTCTGCTGTGTTGGTCATTGTTTACAGTGTTAATATCACACAACAATTTGTGGTAGAAATCTATCTTTTAGTTGGATTAGCTCTTCAACATGAGCTTCCCAAAAAAGATTTGGAAGACTACAACTTGGAATACATATGCAGCATTTCACCTGAGGGTGAACTGGTTTGACTCATGGCACAGATCAGACCATTGCTTATAGTGGGATTTAGCACTGGCTCCTCTGTGGTGGCAGAGAAGCTGTGCCAGCCCCTCCTTGCTTCCTTCAGCAACATGGAACAGCTCCCAAGTTATGGTAGGTAGGGTTGCTGTAGCCCTGCTTTGTTGTTTCCAGGTGCTGGGGACAATGGAAATGGCTCCACAGATTGGGAGAGAGGGAGGCAGGGAAGGAATCTGAGTTTCTTGTGTTCCATATTATTTTCCCTCTGCTTGCAAAGTTGTCTCAGTAGGAACATATGTACTTATTGGGTAAGGACTCTGATCTAATAATTTGTTAAGGGCTCTAATAATTTGCTAAGCACTCTAATAATTGTTAAGGCCGTTGTTCTGATAGATTTTCTAGTAGAAAGACTGTATCATGTTCAACATGCCAGCTCTGTGGCCTATGAGTTTACTCTGAGTAAGAAACAATTTAAAAGGTATTGACTGAGTTCGCCACCTAAGGTTACATGATATGGAAAGTTGCCACCACTAGCTGATGTAGATTTTATAACAAACCCTTGTTTCTCAAATGTCGTGTTGTTGTTTAAACTGTGGTGACAGTGACTGAAACTGGTGGATTGCCTTCTGGTAATATTTCTATTGGACAACATGACAAGCTGAATTACTGCTGTATAACAAATTCTATGTGCTACCATAGCTTTTTGAAAATTGCTTTTGTCAGCTAAGAAATTATTGATTGAGTAAAAAATATATTTAAAGTCAAGCAGTGAGGAAACTGGTGAAAAGGTTAGGTATAGTATACTTTCCCAGAAATCACCCCTTAAATTCTCCTTTGATCATGACTAAACCCATACCACCTAAACTTCCAGGTAGTAATCTCTAGCTACAGAATGCATGCTCTAGGAAATTCAATTCTAGTAAAGAAAACAATAAATAAAACTTCTTACAGAATTAAAATTATATAAACCTGTTTATGTCTTTCTAAGCTGAAGGAAAATGAAAATCCCTCAGTAGTTAATTTACACATAAAATTAAAGACACTTTTTATGTGATGGGACAGCAAAGTTAAAGGAAAAATAGTGTACTTAGAAAAAAGCAGTGGATACTTGGCTTTCAGAGACATAAACATCCAGAATACTGCCAATCAAAGCCTTTTGCAAAACAAAAAACCCCATATTTTCTAAGGACAGTGAACAGACCTGGTTTAACTTTGTGGTTATTAAAGTGTGAAGCTATGGAGCAGTTCTTTTAGGTAAATTGTCCAGTTTAATGGAAAGTTCTATGAATAGGAAGAGCGTATAAAAGTAGCACAGGTGATACAGGGGGAGAAGAGTTGATTTGCAAGACATGGCGCAGTGAGAGCCATAGAGAGTCTGTTTGTTCAGACTCAGCATTGAATGCAACAGTTCTCTCTATGTTTAGTATGGAATGTAAGGATGCAAGCCTTCAGGAAAACAGAAGGATAGTTTCAATCAGGATATCTCATTAGTGCATTTTGTGGGCCATATCATATACAATAAATACATCTGTTATTATATAATGACATTAATTCTTACTTGTCCTATGAATAAAATTCCTTGAGACCTTGCAGCTTAGGGCCTGCAGATTCCCCCCTAGTTCCTGAGAAAAGTATCTTACTGTTTTAAGGAAACTGTAGAGAATCCCATCTGTCAAAAACAGTCAATTTGCAAACGAATCTTTCATTGCTTAATTTGCTTGTTCCATGTAGCCTGATTGTGCATTTATATAAAGTTTAAAACTTGTATTAACTTCCATGGAAGAAAGTACTGCAGAGCTATTGTTCTACAGCATTTTAAAGATTTCCTTGTGTGTGCCTCTCCTCTAGGATTCTCAGAGGTTTCTGATATGGCATGTATACTGAATGTGAGTTGTGTGAGCTATGTGAACAGTTTGAGCATAATGCTTCTTCTAGGTTCAGTTGCTTCCCACGTCTAGAAATTTATTTAGTTGCATAATCTAGCTCCAGATTTTTTTCTTTAACAATATGATAATATCAGGCTATCGATGTAAATACACATGCAATTGTCAGTTAACCTTATGCTATTATTTTCAGAGTGCCTGCGGCACTGTATCAGTACTGTCAGAGGAAAAATACCACAGAACAAGGTATTTCCACATTCTTTTCCATGAGCTAAGACACAAAATGGGCTCATTACCAACATGTGGTTTTTTGCAGTTCGATATTAGTATGTCTGCAACTATCCAAAAAGCTTAGCATATGTGTGTAATTCAATAAAGGGTAAACGTGTTCCTGAAGAGACCAGGTAATGCCAAAAAAGACATTTCATGTTTTTTTAATAGGGTATAAAAATTTTTGTGCAAAACTGTTCAGAAAGCCTTTAGCCTAATTTCAGTACAACTGTGCAGGATTCAGGAAAATTTCAGCTGCTGATGGCAGCTGACAGTGTGGCCCAGAATTGCTTAAAGACATTAGGTATCTTGTTGGTGTACTGCATCTGAGGACTGATGAGAAAAAAATAAAAGGTTCCAATTCTACCTTTGCTGCAAACATGTGGAAAGGACTTGTTTAAAATTATTTATGACACTTAACTAATCTGGCTAAATGTATCCATACTGTAGCTCATGTACAAAGTTGGTCTGTGCCAGCTTCACCACCTGTAAATGGTGATGATTATAGACACCTCACAGGGATGTTGACAGGATTCATTAGTTAATGCCTGTGCGGTGTCTCAAAAATGTTAAATGCCACATGCTGCAAAACAAGATATCATTAGAATGGTTTAAAAGGGCCATTTTAGAGATCTTTTCTCAATTTGTATATGTGTCTCTGTTGATAACAGAGACTTCTCATGTGCCTCAAGAAGGGAATAATACATAGGGTCTTAAACACTCTGGAACCATATCTTTTGTCATAAACCCTAAAAAAATCAGTCACAGGACATCTGTGTCATGCTATTTAAAGTTCTTATAACAAATTTTGAAGTTTAAGTAGACAAGATTGGATACAAATGACTATTACCATATCATATCAATTACCATACCTAATACCTATTTAAAATATCATTATGAATCAGTAGTAACTTTCTTTAATTGGTGTATATCCTCATGCTAGGGGTGGGGTTTTTATACCCGTAGTGCCATATGTGGTGTAATCACCTCTGCTAAAAGGCATTCCTGTTGTAGACATTGACAGACTGCCATTGTTATGAGACACATATGTTTTTATGCTGAGTAATGGTAGTCAGGTTCATTGTTAGCAATTCCAAAGTACCATAGGCCTCCTGGTATTTTATGAAGACAAATCTCCATTATACTTGCAAGGTAGATGAGAAAAGAGAGGTCAGAAGTTCTGTGTAAAAATAAAGACCTTCTGAGAGTTGTCTAGTACTCTATTCACTGAACCACAGTTCAGTGAAGTCAGTAAAGTTACACCAGCACAGTAAGTGCAGTCCTTTGTATTTACATTTATGGGATGTTTTTTTTACAGTCATATCTTACAAAAGTTTGAGTATCCTATATTTTGTAGAAGTCTTTACTTTTTTCAGATGAAAGTATCTAGTAAGTGTACATTGATCTGTACTGCAAGGGGAGCACTCTAACACAAAAAGTAATGCAATCTGGGGTGAGATTGTTCTTGACAAAACGACAATTCCATATTGGAATTCAGATACTATGGTGGTTAATCTCCTGCATGAAGTGTTACCAGGATTGTTCATGCAGTATGTGGGAAGACATGGGCTCTTAGCTGTTCTGCCAGACATGTAATGATAGCTTCCTGAGTGAAGTTGCTTCCATTCTTAACCATTACTCTGCCTTCCAAGAACATTTCCAGAGTAGGGAAACCTGATCAGTTCATTAACTGTCTCTCAGGGCGTTGCAAGTTTTCCTAATCAGTAGATTAGGAAAAGCAGAGCACAAAACTAGCAGCAACAAGTTTTTCATCTGTCCAGCTTTAATTTGTCATGTTTGTCTGTTGATTCCTCACAAAAATTCACACAGAAACTAATTGAATGAAGACCCACCCTGCTAACGAGCAAGATACACTGAAGATAAAGTGAGGTACTTAATAGCTATGTGAGTGCCTGATCTAGGTCTTCTATTTCTTATATTGAAAACAAATGGGGGGGAAATCCAGTAGCCAGTCACACACACAATTTCCACATGTCTTGTTGCAATCAGTAATCCTGTTAGGAGGGAAAAGACTGCAGGTTTGAGGATGTGGAAGAACAATATCAAAACATTTCACATGTCTGAGAATGTCAAACCATCACATAATTTTCTAGTTGTTTTCTCGAAGTCTTTTCTATTGAACTGCTTGACTTCAATAAATTAATGTTATTTTGAATAAAAACCTTAATCTGAGGTTCATACAGGCAGTAGAACCAGTATTTATCTTCTGTCTTTTTGGACAGTGTAGTCACATCAAAGATATAGAGAACAATACAGTTATCTTTGTGACACTATTACTCACTTACCTGTGTTTTTAGTGCTAAAGATCTGGCTGTCAAAAGCACATAACAAAAGTTTGACAGGTGTGATACTGCCACTCCTGCATCTCAGCGTTGGACTTGGGGGCCTAACATGACAGCAAAGTACTTTGTAATTTACCTGTAGCTGTTGACTGCTGGCTGGCTAAATGTTGGCACTGAGGCCGTGTTCTCAAAGGAAAGCATTGTACCCTTTATACTTACAAATATAGGACTCCCATTTTAATGGTCAGAGTGCAATTTGTTCCCTTTGTTTAAAAATAAAGCTTCTCATGATCAGGATGAGAAAACTCTCATGCCTCTGAGACAAAATAAGTTAACTCTGTGAGCACACTCAACTATGAATAGTAATACCCACCTGTCAGTCAGTCAAGGTAGTTTAAAATACCTGTGCTGCAAAAGCCTATGTGTCATTATAGATTTAACAGTACGAGCAATGTACTCTTTGTCAAACAATGAAGCAATATAACTAATTAACACTCACTAGGGAATCTGAAATAATGATCTCTCTCTCTTCCTAGAGCCAATTACCCCAAATATTCAGATTAGCTACCCACTATTTCTCTGAAAGAAATGTCTTGCTTTCTTTTTCTTTTTAATTTAAGGCATTATGTACCATGTAGCATCATGTTATAGGATGTTATGTCACATCCTGACAGCTTACAACTAGGGATATGCTGAATTTATTGGATAGTTAATACCTTCCTGAATTAACAAGATAACCAACTTCTCAGGAAAAGGAAATCTGGGAGATATTTGCAGTAATTCCTTCTATATCTGTAGGGAGAATCTAGCTGGCTGATTTAATAAGCTGTAGTATTTCATCATGACTTCCCATTAAGATAATGTTTAAATACATATGTTTATTTATGCAGACATTTAATTAAAGTAAGTGTATGATCTGATTTTACAAATACCTATAATAGCTATAAACATACATGATGGTCCAGCACTGTAACATAAAACTGTGATGTTTGAAAAATCCTTGATCAATAAGATATTTCCAAGATTACTATTTTGGTCAAAGTTACCAACTTCATAAGCACTTACCAAAGTCAATCATCTTTCTGTTATATGGTAATTGTAGAGCATTACATCAGCAACTTTGTTATTCTGCATGGAGAAAAGAAAGGATTTTATTATATATCCTCTCAGGTAAAGTGAGAAAGCAAAAAAGTGGTTAGACTTGGCACTCCTCAGTTTGCAACAGCTAAACCTCGGGCATCTGGGTATCACAGACAAAGCAGAATAGTGTTAGCTGGAAAGGCTACCAGACTTAATTAATTATAAGTAATACAATTAATACAGAAAATTAGTTTTCACAAATTAAGATCTGAAGTAAAGGAATAGAGTCCTAAAAACAGAAAATATTTTATATGTCACATATTTCCAGGACTTAATCAGGGCTGAAGAAAGATTTTTTTGTGAACCAATGCCTGAAGATCCTTTCCTGGAGGTAGAAGAATTTTATGCATTGGATTATAGAAATGGAGATGGCTTTTTTTATCCTCCAAGAAGAGAGATTGGTTGGGTGTGAAGCTTGTTAATACTAGTTGAGGGTTCCAAAATGGATTGAAAGCAAATTTTATCAAGGAATTCAAAGTATTCCTCAGCTGACCTGAGATTGTTCTGACTACATGGCTGTTTCAGTGTGTCTACATTGTCACTCCTATTGAAGATTTTCCACTGGACTGAAGAAAAATTATGAATCAGTGAGCTGAGAGGAGTGATGAGCATGATGAAATTATTTGGAACTTATGAGAGGCAAAAAGGAACAAAATTTGACTTTGTTCCATTCCTCTCTTCTTTATGTATTTTATCTACTAATTTTTTTATGTCATTGACACAGAGAGATTTCTGAGCCAAGAATGATGTGGATGACTTACCACCAAATTATAGTCATGTTCATTTAATAAATTGTGTACTTAAAAAGTAATTTTTATATCCCTGTATTGTATATTTTTTATATTTCCTTTCAAAAGTGGCAGAAATGCAGTAATGGTATGTGTTTTCCTTTTTAAATGAAAACTATTGAGAAGCACTTGTCTATCCTTGCAACTGCTAAAAAGTAAGAAAAGTAAGTTTACAAAATAACTGTCATGCATTTTGGAGTGAATTTACTGATCACATCTAGCTTTTAAATAATTGTCTTCTGTCTTGTTATGCAAGTTATGAAATGATCAGATTTGATTATCAAATACAACTTTCTTAAAATAGCATAAATTAGGTGACAAGAAAATTTTTTTTGCCACATCGCAGAAACTTAGAGAGCTGCTACACATACACACTTAAAGTGACATTGTAAGTGTTTTGAAAAATGTTATGGGAAATTCTTCATTTTCCGTGGAAAAATTAGAAAAGCTGTGCAACAAGATTTCTTGTGCAAACATTTCTTTCTGATTAAAAATACTTAGACTCATAAACATTCTTATTTCTGCTACTGTTTTAAAAATATTTTGTTGCCAGTGCTCTTTATATGTATTTAAATTTTACTGTCACTTACTTAGACTGTAAAATCATTCTCTAGGCCAGAGGTATGTGTAAGCCATTTTAGCAGGGCTTGACACTGATACACATGTATATATAGGGAAAAATGCTGTCTATTTTCTCAGTTGTACATATTACAACATGCAGTAAGCGTAATCAGGGCTTGTCAGTCTGATGTGATAGGATGGATTAACAGAAGTTATCCAGCTAAGGCTCAAGCATTTGTGCACTAACTACAAAAATAGTATCTGTATAAAGCTTTGAAAAGAACATATGTGGACATTTTTTTCTTTTATTTCTGCTTGTGACTGACAAAAATAAAACTGGCTGGGATTGACAGAGGTAGTGACATGAAGGTGACACATGAAGCTGTCAAGTGGGAAGTCAGTTTAAGACCAAAAAAAAAAAAGGCAGCTTCCATTGATTTGCCTGGAGTGCACACTATAGCTTCAAGCAAGGAAAGTGTGCGACATCCTCAGTGTTTACAAACTAAATCAGGGATACTTTTAAAGTTGTCCTGGATGTCAAATTTATAACAGTTTTAGAAAAAAGCCAGCAGAAATTACCGTTTCCCTTAAACTTGACTCAAATATAAGTCTTTGTCATATCTATGCTCATCTTGCCTCTAATTTACCAAAGTTTGGCATCCTACAACTGATGGGTCTTAGGGCAGATCTGTGAAAAGTCAGTTTTGTCAACTTTAGACTTCTTCACATGTGCTATTCTGCTGTACTTTTCTTACTTACAGTAACTTTTTCTAATCAAAAAGGTTGAGTCCAACAACACCATTTAAGTGGAACCATAAACCTGTTAACATGAACCTAAGCTGTTGGTACTGAGGGGCTGTCACTGCCTTGTATTTCTGTAACTTGTATTTGCTTTTCACTGGCTTTTCACAATTCGGGTCTTTCAGGTTTACTTATATAAAGTAACTAATAGCAGCTTGCCCTATTTAGGGATTTTTGGCTATCACAGTACCAGAAATTGCAAGACATTGTAATATCTATTTTATTAGAGATATTTAGTGATTATCTTCTTTGTCTCCTCTCACTTTCTCAAATGAAAGAAGGTTACTTAGCTGTTTCTTTGGATACTGTGCTTCACAGAAGGCTATTTGCTGGCTGGCATTGTAAATGGAATACTGATTCTCTGCAGCTTCCATCCCTTACTAGTGCTCCTGCTGCTCTCCTGTTCTATCTTTAGAAACTTCCTTTCTAGATGATGAAAACAGAAAAAAAAAAAAAGACAAAAATGTACTTAGTTTATTCATGAATTTCTTCAAGCTACATCATATGCCCCATATTATAATGACTAATGTGATAAATTACATGGCTTCAATGCTGAAACAAAGGTAAATACAGGAACTAGAAATACAGTTCCACAAATAATTTTTCATTGCCTTTTAAACTAAAAGCTCTGTAACAATTCTTGAAGATTCTAAGGATTCAGCAAATTGCAGCTAATGCATCCTTGTTCAGAGTTAAGTGAGATTTGGCCAAATGATTACAAACCAAATTAAGAGTAACCACTTCAGACTGTGTGTATGGGACCCTGATGAATCACATCACTGTTTCTGTGACTACTTTAAACCACAGAGAAATACTTGGAACTCCATGTAGCTACAGAACAGTATTTTTAAGTGACCAAGGTATATTAACACAGTTTTCTGCTCCATTCTGCAAAGCCAACAGGACAACCATTATTGACTAACCACAGAAATGTTTTCTAAAATTGTTATGGAGCTAGTTTTAGTTAGTCTCAGAAACGTAAAGGCCAAAGAGCAAAAAGCTACTTAGAAACAGCATATGAGACATGCATAAAAATATTATTTCTGAATTTTTATATGCTGATCTTCTTCAGTTCTTTCTGAACTCATTGCCATAGTCTCTTTAAAAGAATAAGCTTTTAGAACCATGACTCATTCAGATAGACGTTAGTTACTTGAGACTTTTGTGAGGAAGTATGAACAAAGGAGAATAGAGCAGGCACAGTCTTATGCAATTTAGAAAGAACATTTCTACAGTTTAGTTTGAAAACCCATATTACTGAAAATATTTCTGCCATTGAAGCTTTCCAGTATGATACAACTGAGACTGCAATGTTTTCCCTTGATAAAAGTCTAATCACTGCAGAATAGGAAATTATGTCTGAAACAGGTGTTTGCTGTCCTTTTCATCTTTTCATGTTTCTGTACAGGCTACCAGGGAATTACAGAGTGCAGGTTAAGCCAACTGTTGTTCTGCTACTCCAAATGAGAAATAGCTACTTCTACCAATGATAATTTTAGAGATTACCACTGTTAAGAAAAAATGCATCAGTGTTCTGCAGTTTATGAATACTTTTCAAATGGCCAAACCTTGTTAAGAGGACATAATTTTTCTTGGGTGTTTTCAGAGCTGCATCAACTTTCTTATTGGTACTTCTTTTAGTATCACCTTTGGTACAGTGTTTGGCTTTCTAGCTAAACCAATTCTGTAGACTTGCAGGGGTCTGCTAAGAGTGCACTGGAATCGAAGCTGATGCATGTCTCAAAAGTTAATTGTCAAATGAAAATGGTAGTTTTACTTCCTGTTATCCTGCCATTTGTGGCCAGTAAACTGCATACATGCGGGCCTTTGGGGCTGGAGAGTTGTTGAGTTAGGAGGATCAGGTGCTCCCACTGCTGGCTCTAGTTAGCATAAAGAAAAGAGAGGAAACGAGAAAATTCACTGCAGATTACTGCTGTTGTTGTACTCTGAGTTCCTGTCTCTGCTAATCCTGCTGCTGTGATTACAGTGTTTGCCCCTGCAACCTTTTTGGATCAGCAAAGTTACCTCTGTGGTAGTCTAGGGTAAACTTGCCCTGTTGGCTTGCATTTCCTGAGGTGTCACACCTTGTGGACTCATTTTAGCATTCACAAAACAGAGTTTTCTGTTTGGTGGTGTTTATTTCTATGCAACAATATAAGTTCTCTGACAGAGTTTACGCTGCATGCTATCACCCTGTGGAGTTTGTTTGTCTTTGAAGATCATTGAATCAAACAATTGAACTGTATTTTTTATCAGGGGATGAATACTTTTATTTGGATTATAAATTCATGTATTTCTCAAGACTCAATAACTGTAATGAGATGAGATGCTTCAGGGTATACATGTCACTACCTAGAGAGGTAAGGAAGGAGTGTGTTCCTCTAATGTACAACATCAAAAATTCAAGGTCTAGAAACTAAGGACAGTCATTCTAGACTAAGCATTGGTCTTTGCAGAATGCAAGAGATCAGCGATGGAAAAGATATATGTTGGATTCATTCATATGTTTCTGCTTATGTTCAGAATTATAAAAGTTAAGTGTGTGGAGTTTCAATTTACATTATTTCTTTGCAACCTCATCTTGATTAGTACCACTTCAGTAAAAACATTTTGAAGCAAACTGTGCATGCAGTAGAGATGACAGATGGAGAGGCAAATAAAGTTCTGCATGGAATCAGGTTTTAAGTGATTTATCTTGCTAAAGGCTAAATACTTAGTGCAGCTAACCACTTCAGTTAGATTGATACAGTTGTTGTTTTAGAGCTTGTCCAAATAGCCTTTTATGTTGCAATCAAGTAATAGATGCAAGATTGACAAGTTACAAAGAAAAGGAGCTTTCAGTCAACAAAAAGACTAAAATCCATTATTGTGGTGTGTACACTGTGTCCTGGACCTGTAAACACATCTTCATTGATCCCACAGAAAGATAGAAATATCTCCCCTTGTATAGTTCAATCAAGACCCTTTTCACAGAGGCAAAGTGCAAACAATATTGAAAAAGCAGAAAAGGACTGACATTACAGTCAAACAGTAAATAACGGTTGTGCTCAGGAAGCCTATCTATAACATTTCAAACTGCTGTCAGCTCAGATGAAATGTAAAACCTCTCTATTACAACCTTAAGAAAGATCAAAACACAAGTACTGTACATTCCCCTTACTGTCACACTCTTTTTACCAACTGACCAAATCAATAAGAAAAAGAATCTGGTTTGGGGGGTTTTTTTTAAGTTTTCCATGTTTGTAACTATCTCAGATCTGAAAAAATCATTGAGAAAAAAAAACTTTGTTGTCTGACTTTTTTTAATTTTCATCACTGTACTGTCTGACAAATAATGTTGAAGTTTTTTTAGCTCTTTCGTGTGGTTCAGCAAAGGCATATAAGACAGATGACTTGATAAGACATTGTTCCTTTTATTGTTTTTCAATATACTTTATAATCTATGTTAAGGTTATATTTAAAATTATATGTCCTTTCAGAGTCTATTTATATAAGTAATAAAAGACATATTCTATTACTTTGCATTTTTTGGTCTAGAAACCACACACAATGAGTTCACAGCAAGTGTACCACCCTGGTAAATGACTAGCTTACCACTCCTTTCACTCTGCATCACCAAATCCCATATAAATCCTTATTTGAAACCCTAAGTGGAATTGAAATCTAGTATAAGCTTTGGTCTGTCACAACAATGGCAGTGAATTTTATGCATATTGCACCAGGTGGTGCTAATAACTGTAAGATTCTGCCCAAGGATTAAACATGGTCTATGAAAAGATTAATTTGCTATTTAAAGTTAATATTGCTTATCTTCAACTGTCATCTAGACAGAGTGAATCTGGTCCTCACTTTCTTGAGCACTGGAAAGAGCCCTTTATGTAATGAAAAATTACAGCTTCTGGCTAAGGTCATTGGCAATCTGTCCTACAGGAAACTTGTGCAAATGCATGGAATTATGATATCTTTTGGAAATATTCTTTTATGAATTGGACTGGAGGGCAACAGTCATTGCTGGCTGACATCTTAGGAGGTACTGCAAGGAACTGTGATTACTCTGCTTTATTAATCTACTTCTGTAGATGTATTGCAGGCTCATTTTATTTGCAAGATCATGGTAAAAGTCTGACTGGCAGAATTTGGTAAGAAATAATATCATTTACTTGGGGCAAGTAGTCTAAATCCATTGGGCAAGTGTTACAGAATCACAGAGTGCTTGAGGCTGGGAGGGACCTCTGGAGTTCACTTAGTCCAGCCATGCAGCTCAAGCAGGTCCACCTGCAGCTGGTTGCCAAGGCCTATGTCCAGATAACTTTTGAATATCTCCAAGACCAGAAATACATCACAACCTCCCTGGGAAACCTGTTTCAGTGATCAGGCACCCTCATAGTAAAAATGTGTTTCCTGATGTTTAAAAGGAATCTCTTGCACTTCAGTTTGTACCCATTGCTCTGGCCCTGTCACATCATTATTTTTCATTATCTTTTTTCTTACTGTTGCTCACTTTATATCTAGAAACAGTAAGTATGTGATATCTTACAAAACAAGTCACTTTATTATGAGTTCCTTTTTGTTTCACAATTAAAGCGATTCAACTGTGGAAGGAAATTTCAGATTAACATTGGAGTGAAATCCTGGCTATGTTGACATTAAGGGTAATGAGACTGTTGCCAAGGTTGCAGTAGTGCTGAAAATCTTTGAATCACCAGATCCATCCTACTTGTCATTTCCTCATCAATATCTGATTTCCTCACAGGAATGAGGATATTGTGATCCTAGATTAAATTTTGAATATACCCAAATATTAAAAGTCTTTCCATTAGAACAAGAAATAGTAATTATGTTTATTATTATTATAAATAGAAGAATAAAAATATAACAGTACTTTCATTGTGACAATTTGTAGGAAAAAGTTTTAAGAAAATGATAGTGTATATTACATATGGCAATTCTTTAGAGGGAAGGAGGGGGAGGCAGTGAGAAAGAAATTTACCATTAAATTGGCAGAAATCTGGGTGAGTAGATGAGTGGATGGTTAAGTAACACATCAAGAATCTTGACCTAAAATACGGGGTGAGGATTCCTCGCCAGGTGTTGTATGAGTTACTGGTTGAGGTTGTGTGGCCTATGCCAGACAGAAGTCAGAGCAGGCTGCACTTAATGAGTCTAATTAATCCTGTACTTTGCACTAATGGTTCCTGTTTACTGTTTATTCATGGATGGGTCATAATAGCTCCCTCTTCTGTTCATTAGTAAATCCAATTGTTAAATCTAATAATTTTCTCCAGCACCTCTATACTGAAGGTAGTTCAGATGAAGGGAAATTTCCATAAAGTATAATAATTCCTACAGTTGCTTGCACAATAAATCTCTGGTTATTAAATTAAGGGACTTAATGGATTATGGCAACGTTTACTAAAAAATTATATGGGCAAATTGAGGCTATTAGAAGCTGATAGATTAGAGCCTTAGAATAGATGTTAAAAAAATAAAGGAAACAAAACAAAAAAGAAAAAAGATATGCAAAGTTAGAAACACACTTGCCTGCTTGCTATGTGGTATCTCTGATAGATGGAAGACCTAATTAAAGACCTTCTTAATTAAGCTGAATACGTCTCCTACATTTTGTGTAGGTGCAACAGTATATAGAATCTTTAACTTTTTACAAAATTGAGCTAATTGGCAAAGTTTTGTCCTGCTCAGCTATACACCAGGATAGTTAAAGAACTTACCTAGAACATGGGAGCCTAGGGTTTTTCAGAGCTGCATCAACTTTCTTATTGGTACTTTGTTCAGTATCACCTTTGGTACAGTGTTTGGCTTTCTAATTAAACCAGTTCTGTAGACTTGCAGGGGTCTGCTAAGAGTGCACTGGAATCAAAGCTGATGCTGAAGACTTGAACCAGTAATTCTCACAACCTACATGGATGTAATGAATACCATCTTACTGGTATTTGGAACTTGGTGATCTTTCCCTAATATTTTTTTATTTCTTTTGTTTGTTTGCTTGTTTCATTCCATGAAAGTCCTTGGAAATCTTTTGTTTCTTCACATAGTGTGGTAGTGTGGAGGGAGAACTGTTAAAATCAAGAAAAAGTGTCTATCCAATTCCACAGCTGTAGATCCCATTAAGAACCATATGGTACAGAACGGGTATGTAGTTTTGAGAACTGTGCTCTGCTTCCTTATTTGTTACCTTATCCTTCCATAAAAAGAAAAACAGAAAGACTTATCAGCCTTAGTTGAACACCAAGAACAGAAGTGCTGGAAATCTTAACTGGATGTTCAAGATGAAAATAACTTTGGTTAGCGAGAAGTGACCTTCAAAGTGTCAGATATGAATTATGTGCCCAAAAATATTTCATGGTAAATTCTGAAATCCAAATTTTGAATTGATATTGGATTGTTTTATAGTTTCATTCTTCTCTGTAAGCCTGTTATTGTAGGACATGTCAGAGTTAAATAGAATACAATTCCTGACTCAGGTCTAATATCTGTTTAGCAGTAATGTCCTTTATGCTTTTGTTAAGATACTCTTATTAGAAACTGCTCATTTTTCAGTTTCTTTGCTTGGGCATTAAAATTAACTTTGTGCTGGAATTAAATTGGTTTTGTAGCACTGATTGAATGATAATATGGGTTTACCATTTTTGATTCCAAAGTGGAAAAGAGTGTTCTCACTTATTTGGTTTTCTTCTATTGCTAAATATATATATTAAAATATCTTACTCTGTGTTTGTTTGGGGTTTTGGTGTTTTTTTACTTTTTTTCTATTTTTTTTCTTTTTTTTTTTTTTTTTTATATTCCATGTCTCGAACTCACCTAACTCCTTCTTTTAGGCCATTCTTATAGGTAACCTTTCTGGAAAAGCAAGAGAGTACCAAATAGTCTGCCTTTATGATCAGGATATAGAAATGTATACAATGTTTGATAGAGAGAGAGGACTGTTGAACTACAGGTACTTAAATTTACTGCATAAAGCAGTAACCATAATAGTTGAAAATGAAAACAAACAAAAACTCTCTCAAGAATATGTTCATTTTTTTGTCTACAAGTATTAAAAAAATTATATCCTGGATATTGTCAGGTCTTTTAAAATTTATATTCCATCTATGAAAACTACATTAATTTGTGATCTAGTGCAACAGCCATTCAAATATTGAAAGTTAAAAGGCAAAATTACCTATATTTTGTAGGACACCAGCTTCTCAGAAAATAAAGTGTCACACTGGCTGTGCCTACATTAGTGTTTGATTTTGGATAAGGAACATGTGAATACCCGGTAGTCTTTACTTACTGTGCTTTTGCTCACATCTTAGTGTGGTTTCTGACTGTGCCAGCTAGACTCTCTTAAAGTGAATGCCCAAGGAAGCAGGTTAGAGATAGCTGATATAAACTCACCTGAGACATGTTTGGTATATATAGTCTGCCTGTTCTGCTCCCAAAATCCATTTTTACTTGCTTGGTCTACTTGCTAGCACAGGCTCAGACACTGGACCACAACCTTTTCTCTGTCAGTTGCAAGGGGCAGAAGATGTCTCCAGAGGGGATGCCAAGAGAAAGGTGAACATAGTGTTATTTCTGTAATGTCCTCTCTCAGCCACCAGCAGTCAATGTCCCAGTGATTTTCTCTTCCTGATCTTGATAGTTTTATTCATGCTCAGTATAAAAAAACAAATTTAGCAGCTATGATACCAAATTCAGGTTGAAGTGCTTAACCTAGAAGATGCCTGGGAGATGCTGCAAGAGGTTTTAGATTAAAGTCTTAAAAAAGGTGTAGCCAGAATGGACAAAATCCTTTAATAAGCTCACTTAATCCATTAGCTTCTGGGGCTAGGTTGAAGTCACACTCCTGAGGCTGCCTTTCCAAAGCCAAGAGAGGCACTTGTTTATTTGAGACCAACATAGCTGCACCCTTCTGTAGCTAGCTGCCCAGGCTTCCACTTTCAAACCAGTAAACAGGGACTGGGTTTCCTTTAAAAATGGTGAGAATGGAGGACATGGCACTTCTTAATGCAGTAGTGCAGTGGATGCAACATGCACATGAATGCCTTGATTCAGTTTCTTAACATGACACTATTGATAACCAAGAACCAACAGATTACTCAGGGAGGGAGGGTTACTGAAAATCAGGAGATACTTTAGTTGATATCAGTGAGATTTATATCTAGAGTCTAAAGGAAAAAATCCACACCCTAGCGGTACTGAATGAAGAAGTTTTTGGGCATTCAATATTTATCAGTCCTGCATTGCTCCCCCACCCCACCAAAGTAGATCCCCCAAATAAAATACTTAATAGTCTGTTTGTAAAATATGAACGGGAAATGTAAAGTTATCAAATAAGCTTTTTGCCCATCTGTAATGAGGGTATCTGTGATTATTATGAAAATACCTTTAGACTACATTGAAAAAGAAAAAAATTAAGTTGATCAATGCCTGGATACATGAGACTGTATGAATTAGCTGATGTTGCTTCAGAAACAGCTGATTTCCAAGCTCTTATATTTTTTTTCAACTGCTTGTTGACTTTGTGCTCAGGAAATATTAGTTTTCTAATGTAATATTAAATCTTAACAATTTGAGAATATGTTTCCCCAGAGTGCATGTATAATATACACCCCAGACAACTTCAGCTCTTGGTTGAAGCATTGAGTGTAGAAACACACTTATCCTACACTACCTCTATGGAAAATGGAGACGGCAGACACCCCAAAGTGTAATTCCATTCATCTGAGATCTGATTTACCTTTTGGCAGTGTCTATCAGTCTTCATTGACAGTATAGAGAGCCTTGGGATAAATGTGCATCTAAATCTATCCACCTAACTTGGGTGTTCCAGTTAAACATTGAATGTTAAGTGGCATAAACCCGAGCACAGTGAATTGTGTAAATTTTCACTGATATTTAATTCAGTCCTGTCATACACCAAGGTCATTATAATAATAAAAGTGAATTACAGTCATTTTTCCATAGGCAACCATATCAGGTAGCCTCAAGCAGTACAATGTATAATAATTAAACAGATACTAACCAAAATAGCATATTCAGTTGGAAAAACAAGTAATGCAATGTATGAATATTATTGTTACATCAGATTTTATGTGCATATCTATTTTTTAATTAAGTGATAAAGAAATACATATGGATCTTAACATGAAGGGGTATTTTTATTACTTCTGGCCTTTCCACAATTTTTTTTTTAAATCAAATGATTGAAATGACTTCTAGCTCCGCTTCCTATTTTCTGTTACAATTTGTTTTTAATCAGGTAACAGTAAACCTTCCTGTATGTCAGATTTCATTCAATTTCTTCCAGCACTCTATTATTTATTGTTGTGTGACATAAACCTAGATAATGTATTTAGGATTTTAGCACTGGACCTGCACTGTAAAATACATAGTACAGTATGTTCAGCCTCTGCAAGAGAGACACTGACTTAAAATAATTAATAAACTATCTCTGCTGGGTTATCCTTTTTTGAGGTACAGTCACTGCTGCGCTCTGACAGTGGATAACCATGAAACAAAGTCCTTGAAAAATTACTTGGATTTTCATATAACACCCAAGAACAGTATGACTTCAAATAGTCAGCAATGCAGTAAGAATTTTTTGCTTGCTTTCTGTAAAAAATATCAATCACTTGTGATTGAAAAATGAATCTGTAAAGTTAACCTACTCTGTCAAATTTGATTTATTCTGAGGTAAACAACATTCCAAGAGGATTTAGTGAGCCTGTGTTTGGCAAAGGGGTACGTTCAGGTTATGGCACTACATAGATTGAATGTCCAAACATTTAAAAACTCTTTTATCACTGGCCTGAATACAAAAATGACAGCCTTCATTTGGTGACCTTAGAATGTCCCTGCTATTTGTTATGGGCTTTCTGTATTTAGTTTAACCTTCCATCATGCTGGGGTTAAATAAATGACAAGTTGTTATTTGTCTGATTTCTAGATTAATATTGAACCATTAAAGTATAAACATATTGAGCAAGATATCAAGCCAGTGCAAATCAGCATAGTTTCATTGTTTCCAATGAAGCTTTTCTAAAATGCATCAGCTGAAGAGCTATCCTGTTGTTTGGAACAGTGTTGTACACAGTGCTTTCCTACACAGCTTCTGGCTGGAATGTTTAATCTGTAAATCACA
The DNA here is from genome assembly GCF_047495875.1 of Pithys albifrons albifrons. Taxonomy (NCBI): domain Eukaryota; kingdom Metazoa; phylum Chordata; class Aves; order Passeriformes; family Thamnophilidae; genus Pithys; species Pithys albifrons. The sequence goes on from NC_092463.1 coordinate 32,123,485, forward strand.
ATATTGTCACTGTATTTCTTATCCTAAGCTCTGCCTGCTCCTTCAAACACGTCTTTATTCCTGCTTAACAGTTGTTCTCCGCTTCTCCTTTTCTTCATTTCTGAATATTTGGAAATCTGATAATAATCCAGATATATGCTGATATTTTTGAACATCAGAATTTTGGAGGGGTAAATCTAGTTGTGCTCTTATAAATGCGGGCCACATTTTAAAAACAATAATGAAGGCCTGAGGTCAATTTCCTCACTATATTTACAATTGTAATTACCATAAGTGTCCATGCAAATGGAGTGACTGCATGCAAAGCCAGGGAGATGGGTGTCTGTCTAAAACAGACAGATGGTAATTACATGCAGAAATGTCACAGAGCAACTGCGCACAGACCTGTAGCCTCCCTTTCAGCTGCATTTAACCTTTGAACTATCCTTCTTTTGCAGGCCACAATTCACCCTTATGATATAACTTGTTGGCCCGAGGAAAACAGGAAAACACTGATTTTTTTTATTCTTTCATTTTTTATTTTTGTTTGCAGCAGGCACAGCTGCTGTTACTGTCAGGAGAAAAGTAGCCGAAAATTTTACATACAGGTACACTTTCCCAAGTCTCTAGCACAATGTATACCTGTGTTCAATATCTCCAAGCTTTCAGGTACTGTTTCCAATTAATCTGGCATTGTGTCAGATCGCAAACAACACATGACGCTCTGATTCTTTAAAAGTGTATGCCTGGCCTCCTATGCTGAAATTACAACACTCTTGTGTCTTCAGCCTAATGGTTCAGGGAGTTGTGAAAGTAAGGTGTTTCTATCAAATGAAAACATCTATGAAATTGTCTTTGAAAGAACAAATAAGGAAATGTGTCAATTATTGTGTACATTTCATATTTTTGTGCTTTAAGTCATTAATATCAAACCACTAAGAAAGTTAGCAAGTTACATTGTTGTATTTACATTGATTTTTTTTTGTTTTTACAATTGCAATATTTCTGATAAATTATACAAGTTTATGCTACATTTAATTTTATCATTTTTATAAACCTGCCTTAATACATAAAGCAAATTTGCCTCACAGAGAAACATGTTACAAGTTTCTGGTTTTTTATAATCCTCGTTTCCTTCTTATCTCTATTACAAAACAGCCTGAGATCCTTTTTGAATACTGTATATGGTGAATGGCCAATACAAATCTCTAAAGCTAACTGGAAATACTTATCACAACATAACTTGCATTTTTTAATGTAAAAGTATTTCACAATTAAAATACAACTGTAAAAAGTTACTTCAAGGAAACCATTGGGTACAGTTTTAACACAGGTGTATAGGAGAACAAATACTACAGGCTTTTGAGGACATTTCTGTGAACTTCAAAAAGTGCATGAAATATAGAATAATAAATTTAAAAATTACACATTTATCAACTTTCTTCTATAGTTTTTTATTTGAGTGGATCTGCTTGTGCATCTGCTGAAGCACTGCTCAGTAAGGAACATGAGACGCTGCATGTTTTATATCACCACCCAATGATTGATAGGTCTTGGTCTGTGGACCTGCTGGAAAGACTCATTTTAGATGTTAATTCCAACTAGAAGCAGTTTCCAGACATCTCTGTGCCACCTGCCTAGTTCCCAGGGTGACACATAAACTTATCTTTTTGTTTTCCCAGTCACTGCACTTTTTATTTATTTGTTTTTAATCCAATCTAAGTACTCCATTCCTGTCATGTCTACTGTGCACTATAGTCATTACTGAGCTCCTAACTCCTGCAGGCCACTAAAAATATTTCAAAGAGAGAAAAAGACTTTTGAGGAGTTTCCATGTGCTATAGTCAATCTTCTGTGCGTGTGGGTCCTTGAAATGCATTCAGTTGCACAGCCCAATGCCAGATGCTCCTTTCGAGAAATGTCCAGGCATGGCTGGAAGGTCTCGTGGAGCAGTGTGCTGCCTGGATTTAGGAGCTAACCCAGGTTTCTTAAAAATATGTTTATTTTGCACATTGGTACAGTGTTATGTTATAGTGTTTGTATTATCTGTGAAAGAAAATAGATTTTAAAATAATGAATTCTTTTTTTTTCCAAAACATTTTGTTCTTTGGAGTGAAAAAAATTATGCTTGCCATTAACATGATATATTTTGATGTTTACCTGTCCAGAGTTTCCTTCATTGCAATTTAAGAAATACTCCATTTTAATGCACTGTTTATGAATACTGTAGGATTGTTTATAGACAAGCATTGTAAGATAGATCCCTGAAAAGTCTGTAGCTTTTGACCTGTGATACCATTGCTGTTCATATCCTGGACCTTTCATATGGAATAATACGAGCTAAGACATCAAAGCTCAGTTTCAACCTGACCTACACGAGGATTTATACTGCAGTATTTCTTAAACAATTAATGGATACTGTACTAAATTATTCTGCCACTAAATCCCTTTGCTCACTCCCTCAGGTGAAATTATGTACTAAAATTCAGTTATGGTATCATTTCCTTTATCAGCTTCAGAGTAGGTGGCTGAGTTGAGCTGAGACTCTGAACCATTCCAGATACAACATATGTTCCACCATCACATGCGGTGATAAGGCCTGTTGTAGTTGTGTCCCTAGGAGCACTAAGAAGCTGACCAGCCATCCACTTTGGGTCTTTCCACATAGCCTCAAAGCTCATGCTAAGATACTTTTCTGTTGTGATTTCCAGCCCCATTCAGCCACTCATTTCCAGCATGCAGTTTCTTGTTATGAATATTGATTTCTTGTTCTTCAGTGTATAAGTTTACATTTAGTTATGTTGATATTTTGCATGAATGGACCCAGCATACTCTGTCATCTTGAGTGCTAAACATGGCTTTCCTGATCTCTGTGTTACCTGCCAGTTTTATCAGCCTTGATATTTTATTTACTATAATGTGTTGAACACAAAATTTAAATAGAGTCAAGCCCATTGCCAGCTTCACACACAGAAACACCTTCACTTGGCAGTGGGACCTGTCAGCTGGTCAGTTATAGGGGTCACCCTTTATTGGGGTAATGTAGATTAGTGTTGTGGTGGTCAGAGGAGGCAGAGACAACTCAGGCTGCAGTGTGATCAGAAGGCTCACCGAAGACAAAGGGCTTTATTTTTAGTAACAGCTTCACTTTTATCTACTCCTGTATACAACATGCCAGTACACTATTGGTCAGTAGTTCACTTAACATACATGGAAAGATTCTACTGGTTACAAGGCATCCACATTCTACAGGTAGTTCTCTGGTCTTTAAGGATGCATTCATCAATCACCTCAGACCTTAAGAGATACACACACACACTGTCACCCCCAGTCAGTTCTTAGCCCACTTAACCACATATTTTACTCTGCCCTAAACCTTACTCTTTACTGGACGAAGCTTATTTAATTTAGTCTGTATGTATCAGTGATCTAATAGCTGTTCTTTGTGTTTGTAACAGTTGCCTAATTTCCTTTTGAAAACAGATTGCTTCCATTTTATCTGACTTTCTATCTGTGTCCTCCGTTAATCACTTCTGAGAACATTTTCTGACTTCTACTGAATTTCATAGACAGTATCTATTGGATACGACACCAAATAAAATAAAAAACTGTATTTGAAGTTCCAAGTGAAGAAGTAGGATGCTCTGATCATTCACATTTTAAAAGACAGCAGAATACACACCTGGGAGAGATGCTTATTTACCCCAGTGTAGATGAGGTGGGCACTTCCATTCATAGTAGAGTCAATACAAGAGAAATCTATGGAAAAGTGAGTTTCACTGCTTCAGATGATGAATAGTTTATAGGGATTTTTACCATTATTCCGGAGTCAAAAATAAAGACATTTCATAGATTATTGTTTTACCCTCTATCTGGGGGTCAGTTCTTAAAGAGTAAAACAAGTGTTCATATGGCAATGCAATGTTCTGCAGAAAAATCTTTTCAAATCAATCTGGGAAGCAGAAACAGTTTGACTACACTTGGTCAACACTTGACAGACTTAACAGATTTTTTGGCAAAGAAATGGGTGAATCCATAGACAAAGGGAGAATCTTATCTGTAGCAAACACAGGCGCATTCAACTAATACAGTTTGTAACTTCTATGGTTGAGGTTGCAAGTAGGATGCTTCTTTGAGTGCAGTATAAGCCTGAGCACTATACAGGCAGAAAAGAGGCAGAAACTGCAGATTACATGAAAGAAAAGTACATCAGCCATAAACCATGTCAGGCAAGAAACTGCTTGAAAAGAAGAACTGCTTCATATTTGAGGAAAAAAAATTGATTAAGAACTAATGCATAATCTTTGCTAAAGAGACATAACTGGCTAAATGACAGCGTAAAAGTGCTGTCTCTTAGCTGCTATGAGTCAGAAAAGGAGTTTAGTGTTTCAGAAGAAGAAATAACTACAAACTCGGACCCAGAGTCCAGTAATCTAAATTGCAGCCTCTACAATGTTTCATCTTATTGAAGCAGTTTTTATGACAGTGTAATTTATAGCTAGCTTTATCATATAAAGTGGAAATTTTCAAGACCACGTTGGATAGGGGTCTGAGCATCCTGGTCTAGTGGAAGATGACCCTACACACGCCAACAGGGTTGGAACCAGATGATCCTTAAGGTACCTTCGAAAGCCATTCTATGATTCTATGATTCAATATGTGCATACACAATGAGTTCAGTGTTTTCAACCTAGTCCTTCATGAACAGTAATCTATATCACAAAGCTATGGCATATAATTCACCTAAACTGGCAGTCTTTCCTCAGAAGAGTTTGGCTCAGACTTGACCTGAAGAAGCTGAACTACTTTTGCTTCACCTCTGTTGCTGCTTGTTTAAAGTGTGGTGTGCACTGAGTGAAGTTGAGGTCAGTGACAGGGTAGAGCAGATTAAGTGCTGTTACTCTGAGCTCATTCATTTCCCCCTTCTCAGATTTGAGGCTGGACATGCAACCTTTCGCAGTGACAGACTCTGTCAATGTATAGTCATTGTGTGTGTTAAGGAATATGAAATATTTTTTTCTGCTTATTTTTCATAATCATGAATTCTAATTCTGTGCTTGCAGTTTTAAAGTGGAAGGAGAATGCTGAGTGCTACTCAAAGGCTCTCTACTAGGTGGTTACTATTGGATATGTGAGGTCTTAATCTTTATCCTTCACACTTTCTTCATCATCACATATTTCACAGACTGTAAAGGGGATTCCAGAGTCTCTTTGCCTACCTCATGTTTCTGATGCAGGATGTCATGCTGGACAGGGGAGAGCAAATGGCCAGTGTTGTACCAAGGAACTGTGTACCTTGGTCTTGCCCTGGGCTGAAGCGGTATTAGGGCCCACCATTCCTCATATATTTGGGTGCAGTAGTCTTTCTACAATTGTGTTTATGTATGGGGTGCATCTCTTATTCCTCTTCCCACGTAGCTATGGTTCGTGTTTACCCCTACTCATGTGACATGGGGTATCATGCCTTGGCATGTTAGAAAGCTAAAAAGCCTACTTCTTATTTGTGGAAAATCATAGTTAATCGACTTCAGAACACTACTGTAGAGTATCTTACTACACTGGAGTGAGAAAAAGACTCAAATTTCAATAGGAGATGGGACAGAGCAGGGAACTCGAAGTGATGGGTCTGCTGCTGAAGGACAGGCTGCAGAGGCACAGCACAGAGTACAGGCTCCTGAGCTTGTCTAACAAAGCTGTGGTTAATACAACTCTGCTTGCTTGTCATGTCACCTAGGGCAATAATGGAACATATGTGAAGCCCCCAAACCTGCAGGGAGACCTGGAAATGTAACAGTAGATGACAGAGTGCTCACCCCACCATGCTGCTTTGGGAACCTCTGTCAAGTGCTAACACATCTATCAAGGAATCCATGTTGTAATTTAAATGTTCTTCTCTTCAGGGCTTCTTGGTAAGAGAGATGAAGAACTTAATAGCGTTTTTATCTGAAATAGATTCCATAGAGAGTTTTAGTGAGGAATATTAAGAAAAATGCACACAGGAAATCATATCTATCATGGAATAACCTACAGAGTATTAAATGTAAACACCATATTTTCTGGGTACTGATTTTCACTTCTTTTTGCTCTTTTGTTTTCTGTGTTAATATATATGATAGGTTTAGTTAGGTCAGGCTTTAGTTTCTTATAGTAGGCCCTATGTTTCTGTATTAGCAGATATAGGAAGGGATACAGGCTGTCAGCTGACTTTGGACATGGGTTGTCCTCTGAGTTGGAGGCACAGGCTGTCACTCGACTTTAACTAACCAAAAAGAATATTTCATCCCATATGACGCCAAAACAGGTATAAAAGAAAGGGAAGTGGTGCTCTCTGTTTTATGTCCACCACCCTTGGGAACTGCTGTCCTGCATGCCAGAGAGCTAGGGCCCTCATCACTGAATTTGTAGGGATGTAGATGCTTTTCTGTTAGCCTTACTCTTGTATGTGTGTGTTATTTCCATTTTTATTTCTTCTTTTTTTGTGTGTAAATATAATTTGCCTTATTGTAAAGTGTAGCTCTGCGGGTTTGTGGGATTTTTTCTTTCCTTCACCCTCTGGGTAAGAAGGAGGGAATTGCTGTTGACTAGGTGAATACTTGGCATTTTGCCAAAATCAAAACTGAAACTACCACAATATAGTACAACAGAACATGGACTTTAAGGGAGTCTACTTTGGTTTAACTTCCACCTCAACAGAAATCTTTTTTATACTCTTTGGGAACTATATATACCATAAAGTTCAAAGTACAATGCTTGCAGCAGTGACATGTTCATTGGCTTCAACAGAACCACAACTCTGGTTTCCTTTAGCTCGTGCTGTTTGTCAGGTTGTAGCCTTTTTTGGTGTTTTGAATATGCAAAATGTATCAAAAGTATGACTTGATCAAAGTAAAAATGTTGCCCAGATTTTTTGTGTGCAAAATAGTTGTGGATTTACATCTTTTGACTTTTTCCACACATAGATCACACCACCACTCTATAGAATATTTACAGAACACTCCTTGATCAATATTATAACAATTACAGAAAATGCATTGTAAATATAGTAGGGAAAGAGAGAACCAGACCATAAATTGAATGACTTTGTTTACTTGAATAGTCCCTGAGCAAATTGTAGTCCATGAAAAAAAATCCATAATTTCAAGCTATTTTGCACAATTGACAGCCCCAGGAGAGGAAAAGAATAAGGAACAGAAAGATTCCCTGCCTTGATAGTAGAGAAGACTCAGTTATTTTCCCTTTGCTTACCATCCTTAGCTTGGAGCTGCAGATTGTATTATTCAATTGTTGGATATATCTGGTAAATTACCTTGAAACGTCATGAGGTTTCAAAGCATTGTACAAACTGGATTTTGTGTTGTACAAGATAGTTTTTTTATTATTGTGCTTACCAAGTTTCTGTGTGGCAGGACCCAATGTGCAGTACTTGAAAAAATTGTAGACTTAGACCAACAATCTCTTGAGTGCATGGAGCAAGGCACATAGTGCAGGTGCATTCCATACAGTCTTGCAAATGGGAATCATGAGCTAAGGCATCCAGATTTTCTAGTAATAAGACATATTTTACAATTTTCTTTATTCTAGTACTGGTTTCTTGTAAAGCAGATCTACATTTTTTTTATCAAATCTGGGAACATCTTTTTAAACATAAGAAATAGATTCTTTCCTTTCAGATGTAGTATACTCTCCAGTACTTTCTATTTCCAATAGAAACAAATATACCTATACCCTAAAAGAAAAAAGGAAATGTCTACTTGTATAATTGAAAATTATTTTTGAACCTTCTACATTTTGTTGTTGTTGGAATGTATATACATTTTTTTTTTTTGTGAGAACAGTCTGAATATTGAATGCATCTGAGGGTGTAATTAAAGTCTAAAACAACTATGAAATCATTAAGTTCACTTGTACTAGGGCCTTATATTTGCAATTTTTGACAAATAGTAAAAGATACAAAACACTTTGTTGTTTAAAAAACACTTGATTTTCCTTGTTTTTAAGCAGTGGAAAATAAACATTGAATGAATGTTAGTCGTATGTCTTAGTACATATGTCGTAGCAGAAGAGACTGCCTAATACTCATTGAGTGACTACTATGACAAATACAGTATAACAGGAAACATGAATTGGAGAGAATGTTTTGAATAATTGCATTTGTATGAGGAAAATGCAGGTATGAACTTGCATAGCTGTTGTACACTGTTCTTAACTTGCTAGTCTTATGTCCAAACTATTTGAGTCATCAAAAGGAGATGCGGATTTAAAAATCTGACTTGAATGATCAGTCACACTGCAAAAAGTCAAAATTAATATATTGCAAATAATCTGTAATGATATATTAACTTAAATGAAAGTGAGTAGCATAATTCAGCTTTTCCTTTAGGACTAATATAAAGGTCTGTGTTACACAGTGAATAATCAACCCGAGTCTCATTTTTACATCCCTTTAATGCTTTCTGGCCCAGGCAATTTCATAAGGTAGACCATGTCACATGGTGAGTGGCAAGGCTGTGTTATTGTAGTAGGCAAAGAGTAGACAAAGGCAGCATCCCAGCTAGTTAGGATTTTTTAATACCATACCCTTGGAGAAGTTTGGTGAGTACAATGGTATGACCTCCAGTTTGAAAAAACAAGCAGAAACTGTATAAATTTTTTCCTAGTGTTGGGCAATTTATGAAGCTTCCCTTCATGTCAGAAGTATTTATTCAGCTGAGAGAGAGAGAGACAGAGACAGAGAGAGAGAGAGAGAGAGAGAGAGAGAGAGAGAGAGAGAGACGGGACAGGTCTTTCCCAGAATTAGATGTCCAAAGTGAAATCTAATCAGTGTAGGACAAAATCCCCATAGAATTTTAACATTTTGGAAGAACTTTTTGCACCTTTCTTAAAATCAAATTGCACAAGTCAGATATACTAACCGCAGAGGGGATGCACAAGTTATAGCAGCTGAGAATCTGGACTTGTGTATGACCAAAAAAAGTATTAGATTAAGTTTATTATTCTAAATGTCACTTTTACAATTAAAAAGAAATAACTTGACAATAACTGCATGACAAAACCTGCTATGAAAGGGTAATGAGGGGTAAAAGGCAAAGAAAGTCTAAATAAGTCCTTTTACCACAAAACCAGAAAATAATAGGCAGAAATTAAAATAGATGTAGGGGAGAAAGAAAAATCTACATTGAACAGGTTTTATGTTTGGAAAAGAGTTTTTTAATTTAACAGGGGTTAAATTCAATAAGTTTATATTTAGTCTGTGTAGGATTCTCTAAAATTATTGCAAGGGGAAAATATTTTAACACAAAGCATGTAAGTTGACAATGGCCTCTCATCAAGGTTGTAGTTTTGCTTTGTTTTGCCTGTATGTTGCTTGTCTTCTCTGACTTTTAAAGTGTATTCACAGAACTGGTCAGAGAACTTATTTCAGTCCAGATAGGCTTCTTCACCTACTTTTAATCTAGAGTGATTGACATTGGGTAAGAAGCAGTGACTTCACTTTTTTTCACAGGGTAGCCACCTCAATAAATATGTTGCATTTTTGGTATGCTAGAATGTTTCCCATGAGTCTTGGACCCCTTGATTGTAACCTTGTTTTTCATTTTAACGAAGAATATTCTGTCTTCTAGCTGCTATCTTTAACACCCACCAGTTGTGTTATTGTTTTTACACTGTCTTGCATTATCTATGGGAACCCATTCACAATGACAGAATAAAATAATTTTAATGATATTTAACACTATAATTACTGTTGATTTTCCTTTCCTTAAAAATATTATTAATGAAACCTAAAATGGGATTCCAAACTACTGTGGTAAAGACAGAAAATTGTGATGTTAGATTCCTGGGTAATCATGAGGGATGCTTTGTATTTTGTTATTTATTAGAATATGACCCCCAAAATAGAGAAAACAGAGAAATCTAGGTAAGGGGAATATTGTTCCCTGTTATTTGTATTTATTCAGTCCATGTAGTACCCGTTATCCTGTGGGAAAGTGATCTGAGATTAGTGGACTATTAAGCCCCAATGTACAAGGAGGGTAATGTGGATTCCCCTTTGAGAAATAAGTATTCCCATGATGAGTTCTTTATTTTAAGTCAGATACTTAGATTCTGGGCAATATATTGCTCATTGCAATGCCTATGGCATAGTTTGCATATAATGCAGATAGAAAAGCCTACCATATCGTTCTGATGAAACCAACCTACAAATCAGTTTCCCAGAAATGAGAATTAATAGAACAAGCAATAACATCCTAATTTCTACATGACAGCTAGAGTAACACTTAAAAACATTCTGCATTACAGATAAATACCCCATTCATTTTCACAAATGGAGTCTGTTTCAATTCTCAGCTGTTGGATGATGATTTGACTTGGAGCAAAGGCAACATAATTGGGTAACAGCTGAAATGTGCTTCATTGTAAAGGGTTGAAAGATCCATTGCTGGATTTCCAGGTGTGAATTACAATTTCAATAATATCAGAAGCAACTAATTCTATTCTTTAGGAGTGAGGACATAAAAGAAGTTTTAGGTTTTCTTATTTCAAGCTTTAATTGAGGCCTAGGTTGTAACTCATTTTCATCCCTGAATGGGTGGTAAAAACATACACAGTAGGTAATTCACACTACCTCAAAAACTGTTAGTGCTATAAGAAGACTAATCAGAGTAAGCTTCCAGTAGCAAATTATCAGCTACAAATTAAAACCTTGCCGCCTGTCTGCTAAAAGCAACCTTTCCCCCACCCCCCTAACATATTTGTCTGATCAGTAACTGTTGGATTACTACAGGATGTGAAAAGTAGGGGGTGATCTGAGAAAACCTTCAAAATGTTATGTTTCAGAAGTGAACAGTGAACAGAGGTTTAAGCTCTTACTTTTGTTTCACTGCCACATTTACTGCATCTTGAAAAATCTACTTTTCTTTTTAATGACACTAGAAAATAAGTCGAGGAAGCAAAATTGATATAATTCTTTATTTAATTCATAATGTGCCATTCTAGGCTATAGAGTAAGGGAAAATATGCATACATTTGGCAAATCACTACACTCCTGTGGATATTTATTCAGGAAGTGACCTATCCCATCTACCATGTAAGTCCTTCGCCCTTCCCAGAGGCACATAAAACCAAAAGAGTGCCATCTATCATTAAGATCCCAAATTCCTTGAAATTTTTGGATAGTTTTCATATCTTTTAGAGAGTTTCTTTCCCTTTGAAGTAAACCACTATGTCCATTTGCCCCCTGAAATTTCATTTCTAGTTTTCTGCCTTACTCCCATCAATAAGGGAATGAAACGCAGAAGAGCAGGAAGTGATGCAGTTAAGGATAATGTCTCGTGTAATATCAAAGATTGTAATTTTGATCTTATACTTTTGCATATCTTTCCAGAAAGCATCCTGTTTAATGAAAAAAGGGATGGGGAGGCATGACTATTTGAATGTTCTTTTTCTGGATGCTCTTATTTTTCTCCTTCCTAGCTCATGAGCTGTTTAAATGTGATAGAAATATTTGCACCTTGAACTGGTAGAGAAGTTTTTTTGATGTTGAGGGCAGGGGCTTTTACAAATCATAGGAGACTTTCTCTCTGCCTTAATCTTTCCACACAGAGTCAATTTATGGTGTTTGTTTCTTTTGTACTGCTGTTTAGGTTAAAAGCACAGTGGTCCCTGAAAGAAAGTATTATCTACTCTTCACAAGTACCTTGTTTATGAATTGCTATATATGTAGTGTGAACAAATAATTTACAATTAGAAAGCTTCATGACTATCTTTCCCAAATGTTCATTTTTATGCTCTGGATTCTCTTTCAAAGACCTGAATTCCACAAAGCACTTAAGCCTACATATAATAACAAATGGTCTGTTCACTGACTAGCTTTCACAGGGGCTCTGTGCTGTGCCATTCTATAGGTAGTCATGGTGATCCTTTTTGGACTTTGGTGATACAAGTAATAGATCTCATAGCTTGTTAGTGTCAGGTGAATTCTTACCAGTGGCCCACAGGACAGCAATGTGAGCAGCCAAAGCACCGCTGTTAGGGAGGATGTTTTTCAATTAAAGGTATCTTGTGTGCAAATACATATCATGCATAGACTCTTTTTGTGGATTTTAGTTTTTCCAGTGCTTTTTGTTCCTGATAGAAAAAAAAAATCAGGAAAATACTTATTCTTCTGCTAGTTCCTCTTTGTCTGGGAGCAGGTAACACCATGCAAGTCCATGACAGTATATCGTGTATTTATTAACGTCAAAGAGTACTTTAGCCAAATTAAATGAATTTTTATGCCTCTATGCTTCTAGATGCTCCTCTTAATTATGCTTCCTAAGTGTAAGGACTTTTCATCAAACTAGTCATCGTCTTGCATCAGAGTCTGGGTGAGTCCTAGACAACCAAGGCAAAAAATACTTTTATTTTTGAGGTTCCTAACTGTTCCTCATATGTGTTAATCTATACATGAATGCTCATTAAATGTACTAAGATAACTGTTTGATGTGTTACTCAATAGATGAAACATAAAACTGTTCTTTAAAAAATCAGCAAGATTCCTCGGAGGAGCAACAAATTCATACATCAGCCCATTCTTTATGTTCTAAAATGCAATTTACAGGACTGAACTAAAGCAAATGTCATACCTTTAATTTCGTAAAAAAGTTATGTACAAGTCTATTATTCAAAATAATCACATAACTGGGAAATTCACTGAACAGCTACCTTTCTGCTCAGCAGGGTGCCATTTTATAGACTTTAAAATTCACTAAGTTCAAACAGCTTTCGTTCTCAATAATACATGTGCTAAATATGTCACATTAAAAGTGCTTTTGGCATGTAAATGATCCGTTTTCACATAGAAATGCTTTTAAAAGAATCTGAGCTCACTTTTTTGGAAATTATAAGTGCATTGAATTTCATTGTCCTACAGAACCATGTAGAGTTGATCGAAGTGAACTACAATGACAAACCAACCCTTGTCAGCCCTTATATTTATGTATCATTTGAGCTGTCAGAAGTATATTTAGTTGCATTTTCTTATACATATTTTCAACTCAGTTCAAAAAAAAAAAATTTTGGTGTAAGGAGGGGGATGTGGGTTTGCTCTTCTAGGCCTATGTGCTCACAAGCATTTCTGTGTATAAAAAGTTAACATTTCACTTGAAGACTTGCAGCACGTTAAACTGATTACCTAAGCGAGTTAATTTTTTCTTTGAACTCAGCAGTACTTCTACTGCTTTAATGTTGAAAGATAAGGCAAATGTTTTACAGGTGATTTAGGATGCTTATCCTCCAAAGAGAGAATTCAGAATTCTTATGCATAATATGAATAAAACTGAAAGCATAATCTCGCTCCCTCACTGCTTCATTATACTGCTGCATACTGAAAAAATTCTCCGTACTCTTTATACTGCAGAGCGAGATTCTTCCATGATAAATTGATTGTAGCTATTCCCGTTCTCTGTATCTCCATGCAAGGGACCTTGATAATGTCAGGCACACACAGATTCTAACATTCTTTTGTTCTTTCTTATAAGTAAAACAACTTGAATGTTGTTTGGAAGTCATTATGTTATTATTCTGGTTACCTATAATAGAGTATGTGGCTCTAGGGTTCTCACAGATACCTGTTTAAGAAAACAAACTGTCAAATATTCAATTTTTATTTTAAATATAGAGACAGAATTGGTGAAAGGACTCATAAAAATTAAACTGGAAAGACTTGCTTTCAGAAAAAGAGAAGGAAAAATAAAATAGGAAGGAAACATATGTATTAGTTTGTAAAGTCCAGAAGGAAATGAAGCCTTGGCCCTTTTTTGCTTATCCAAACCTGCAACTCTAAAGTCATAAACTGTTGCTCTGAGCTGGGTGTAGATTCCATATAACTTGCTTCCACATGAGGTTCATCTTCATGATATGTTATCCATATAGTTGGGCATTTCTGCATTACTGTTGTGTGTAATTCACAGGGCAAATACACAAAACAGAGGAAGAATGGGGGAAAGTGTTGTGACACAAAGAAAAGTCTGAGCATCTGTATTTGGTGCATTTTTAATTAACACTAAATTAATTTTTTTCTGAATTCATAATACATTGTAATCTCAATCTTTTTTAGCATTTTGATTTTTGGGTGACACAGGAACTTTACATACTTTTCTCTCTTCTGAGGCAATGGAAGATGGATATTTGAGGCAATTATATTTCTCCTCTTGGACATATTCCTTTTATATTATATTTTATCTAAAATGAGCTGAACTGGGAATACTGGTTGATCTTTTGAACATGGAATAACTGACAGAAAGATCTGCCTAAGCATTCAAACATAAATGCTGCAGCCCAATAATGGCTGGTTATTGACGGGAATAAGCAGCCATCTGCTCAAGAAAGTCCTGCCTCTGGAGAAACAATGGGTCGAGGCATCCTAAAAGTTGTCTGTTTCACTGTGGTGATATGTTTGCTAGATGTCAGCAGACATTTTAGGCATACAGGGCTCTCAGACTAGCTATTGTAGATTTTTCTTACCAAGAATCAGATTGCTAGATTTCTATATGCTTTTGTAATATCCAATTAATAATGAGGAAAAGCACTATAGTGAAGTGTCAAATATTTGTTCTACCATCTTTCAGCCTTGTGTAATTATTTCAACATCAGCCATGACCTTCTCTTCCATATACTAAACCAGAACAAGACATGTAAAGGACATCAACCTACTTATACCTGGTTTTTCATCAAAAAATTCTTAATCAATGTTTAGGAAATTTGTCTGACTGATGGTGTCCACATACTTCTACTCTTAAAAATAGATAAACTTCAACTGAAAGAAATACTTTTGAACTTCTTCCATTCCGGAAACAAGATGTTGAATGATCTCAGAATGTCTCTAAACATATACATAGTACAAGCATCCTCTAAAATATCCTGAAATCTGAAGTAATTTCCTAATAAATGCTCCCTTTATATGTGAGGTATTTATAGATTCTATTTCACAACAGCTATAACTCAATATGCAATATTTCTTAAAGTTCAAATATATGATCCTATATACCCTATGGAAATGCCACACAGAATAAATACTAGGAGTCTAGAGACATTGAATTTACTTCCTTAAAAATTAATCTAAAAACTGATAGTATTTGTGAAAGAACTAGACATTTTTGTCTATCTATATTTTAATCCTTTGGCATAATATTTTATCACAAATCCTGTTCCTTTTTTTCCCATTATTATTTCATGGAGGTAAGCAGTTTATTAAAAGATAAATTTTAATTTTCAATAAATTCTATAGAACTTTTTAATAAGAATTTGTTAATCCAACTCAGACTCAGTGCCAGTAAGAAGTACTTTCTTTCATATATTTCTGACTTCATACAAATGCTATCTAATTTTGAGTCTGGCATTCAAAGCCATTTATGGGGATTTCTGAATTACTGACATTTTTAGGCCTTTAGATGTTGTGGATACAACACTGAAAGTACTGATTTACTTTTTAACTTACTGCAGTATGTTTTAATAAAAAAGAAAGTGAATAACATTGCTCAACTTTGAACATAAAAGAAATCTTGGTCTAATTAAGTCAACAGTAATGCTCTCCTTAACTTCAAAGGAGACCTTGATTTCATCCAACATATCTAACAGTTCTGTAAAACACACAATGAAAATCACTTTACAATATTGGCAGTCAGACTGTGTATTTTGTATGCATCTCAGTGAAGAAAAGGCACAAGAATTCTGATTTATTTACTAATGCACGAGAGCTAAAAATTAAAAGGATGGTAGATTTTTTGAGAGAGACTCTGTTAGAAGTCAGGGAGTTTTAAGTGTGCACTGCCTCCCTTTCAAATGAGACTTAAAATCTATGCTGTGAAATTACAGTTATGCTAATCTGAGTACTCCCTTTTTTGCTGGCTATGAAGTGTGGTGCGTGATTTCTCTTAGTGAGAGAAAAATGCTCAAGGCATGTAGGTGAAATACACACACCAGCAGCAAGAAACCCAATGGGTTCAAAGCTGAAAACATTCCAATGGATGTTCCATAAGCGTACAGTAAATTCAGCCACCTAAGACTAAGTGTTAATACATATTCTATTAGTCATTTTCTTGTGCTAATGGTAAAGCAAGTCTAAGGTCATACCTTGAAAGCAAACTCCATGAAAAGGAAAGAGATTCGACATATATTTTAGTGAAATTTAAAATGGATAAGTGTAATTACTTTAAAATGTATACCTTAGCTTAAGCTCAAAGTGTGAGAAAGAACTTGAGACAAATAATTTAAAGGCTGCAGAAAAAAAATTTAGAAAATTTTTATGTTATGTAGAAACAATGAAGAAAACTCACCAGAAAGCTAATGTTTTCTATCACTGACTCTGATGGTATCACACTCATTTTCAAGAATAGCTTTCTAGTAATGTAGGCATAGTTTGAGAGGGTTCTGTTCATGTGTCTGAAGATTGTAATTGTAGACAAACAATATCCCTTTTCATAAGGAGAGTTTTCCAAACATCTAGTAAATTATAGTAATCTTTATATGATAATATTATCTGCTCTGAAAACTGCTCTGTGTTTATATATAACTTGATTTCAATTGATTCCTTATATTGGTAATTGTTTCCAACCTTCCCTTCTCATAGAGAAATAGATCTAACACCTTAACACCAGAGAAATTATTTGTTCTTTAAGTGACTGTAATAATCCTGTTTATTCTGGGGTTTGGGGAACTTAAAAATGTTGTGGGGGAAGTGTGTGGTGTGTGAAATTAGTATTTGGCACAGCAGCTACTCACCTGGACCACAGCTTTCTCCAGGCTCTCTTTTCATGTGCTTTGCCATGGGAATCCTAATCTCTGACTGGCATCCAGGAGTCCTACTACAATATAACGGCTAGTAACGATTAGACGGTGTCTGGCTGCATAGTCACAATCAGCAATGACTGTCATGTTTCCCATTCACTCATGGTAATGTTGCTCCTCTCCTAGATGTTCCTGCCTCCACTGTAAAAGATCGCCTGCTCACACCACAGTCATACAGTTCAGCTGAAATACAAGTGCAGTAGTCCTGATGTGGGATGCTTTGATATTCTGGGATTTGATTGGGAATTGTGCATGCTCAGTGGGTGGTTGAGTGTTATAGATATCATATAGTCATCTCTGAGGTGAAACGATGTAGGCATCTCTGAGATCTACTAACTTAGGGGTGGGGAAGTCTACACAAATCCCAGGAAATCTATTTCTTCTCCTGAATCACAACGTCTGTGGATTACAACCACCTCACACACTGAATACATGAGAACTTAGGCCATTGGTTTCTGGTGCTATTGTACCTGACATAGTCCTTACACTTAAGGAGTATCATAGCATACTTTGGAAATAGCATATTTTGTCAAGCTTGCTGTTTTCCCTGAATCTGACTAATTCCCACAGTAATGAAATTTAGACTATATTGTCTTTTTGTCTAAAAAATGTGATAGTATTTGTGTATTAGAAAGCATATGTTGCACTTCATCTCCACAATGTCCAATTTTAGTAATATTGAAGACAATCCATATATATAACTTATGAAAATAGATACCTGAGCTCAAACACATATTTCAGATATAGAGGTAATTTTGCATTTTAAGATTCTTCATTTCATTCTTGCAAGCTTTGAAAATGTGCTTTGAATATATTTGAGCAAGAGTGTGAAAAATAAGAAATCACCTAATGTTTTTGTTTACTATGCAACTCCCTTCATATGCATACATTCAATTAGTAAGAGCACTAAACATTGTCTGGTGCTTCTGTTTTGCAATACAGGCTTTGCCTGCTTTCTGTTTGCTGCTTACAACATAATGACATCTGCTGGAAGAGGTCACTAGTAAAAAGGTGTTAGCAACTGAGAGAGAAGTTGAAATCCAATCTGGATAAACGTATGTTTGAATCTTTACCAGTTATCACCTAAACGTGTATTTACAGCCAATAGATAAGTAGGTGAAAATACTATAAAATAGTACTACTTAAAATGTATTTTAAAAGTGCAATTTAAAATCAAAAGACAAACAAAAACCTGAACTTAAAGAGGCAGAGATGCATTTCAAAATGAAGTTATATTGACTTGACTCATTTGGGAATAGAGCTGATCAGCAAAAGCTGTTTTATTTCATGTAAGATATCTTTGGTTCAACAGAGTACCATTTAAGCCAAGGAAGGACTTTAGCGGACTTTGCATGGACTCCTGTGAATCTCTCTCAGGCCTGGAGCAGGCTGTTTCTACATTACCTAGCAATTTGAAGCAAAACTAGTTAATCTGTAGCTTGATGATGTTAGTGCTGAAGCCCTTCCCGTCTCTGTTACATTTACCTCAAGTGATACTTTTTTTCTGGTTACTGGACCAAACCTATTCAGTACACAAATGGTTTGAGGCTTTCTGAAAGGAAAAACCACAGTATTCACCAGGGACAGCCTGTGGTAGTACAGCCCACACCTCTGATGTGAAGCCTCTCTGGGGTGCTGCTGAAGTGACTGCAAAATACCAATAAATTACAGGTTTATAGGAAATTGGATAATTGGTCTTAGGTTCAGAAAAAAAAATAGAAAAAGAAAAAAAAGAAATATCCTACAAATCTAACATCTTGTTTCTCATATTTGTCTATTTGTTTGTTTTCTGTATACCTATGATATGGATGTACTTCTTGACTTGCACAAAAAATGTAGTTGTCTTCCATTTCTTTTCTTCTGTTATTACCTTACTTTTTACTGTAGTTTTACCATTTATGTGAAAGAATTTTCATATAACATTTAATTGTCATAGATGCCTGAAATCTCTAAGAAGCTAAAGTAAAAAGTGAAGAGTAAAGATTTTAGGTACTATCCAAAGTTAGAAAACATAGTTACTCCCTTTACCATTAATATACTACCATACCAGTTCTGCATATGACTTATTCTTCTCTCTAACTTTGAAAACATGGCATATTCCCTGTTTCTTTCTTCATGTCTGTCTTTCTTAGTCATCTGTTTAACTGACAAACACTGATATAAGTCTCTAAAAGCTTCAATCTCCATTTTTAAGTATTCCACACTCTTTAATTGAGTTGAGTCTAAGCAATCAACTTCTCTTTGTGGGTCGTTGTGGCTTGTTTACATTCAACAAACCATACATTCACACATTACTTCTTTGGGGACTTTACCATTTCTGGGCCACACAGTAGTAACACGGAAGAGAGTTCTGCCTCAGATCTCAGAACAGCTCCAGAAAAATCAGCAGGGAGTATTTCAGCCCAATAGCTAACTTCATGTTCATAGTGTGTTTATGGTGCTTCATCAGAGGAAGTGAAAACATATGCCAAATAGTATATTCTCTTAACGTATTCTTATTCTAGTCACTATATGGATTATATAGACCCATAATCTGCCCATCCCTGGTTCTTTCTAGAGACAGCATTCTTTTTATGTGGACAAAAACTGGTACATACACTTCAAGAAAAGAACCAAGAAAAGATTAATTTTGCTACCAAAATCTGAGTCATAGTGCTGCTCTGAGACAGGAGAATAGCTTGGAAAAATTGGTAGCAAAAGGAGTTTATTCAGGTAGTTTCTCGTAGCTAGAGAGAACCATAGAATCATACATTCGTTTGGGTTGGAAGGGAGGACCTTAAAGATCATCTAATTGCAACTTCCCTGACATGGACAGGGACACGTTTTGCTGCTCAGAGTTCTATCCAGCCTGACCTTGGAAAATTCATAGGATGGGACACCACAGCTTCTCTCGGCAACCTCTTCCAGTGCCTCACCACCCTCACATAGAGAATTTTTTTTCTAATATCCAATCTAAATCTCTCTTTTAGTTTAAATCCATTCCCCTTTTCCCTGTCATTCTATGCTCTTATAAAAAGTCCCTCTCCATCTTTCTTGTAGGCTCCCGTCAGCTACTGAGAGGATGCAATTAGGTCACCCTGAAGCCTTCTCTCATCCAGGCTGAACAAACCCAATTCTCTCAGTCTTCTTCATAGGAGAGGTGATCCATCCCTCTAATCATCTTGGTGACCCTACTCTGGACTCTCTCCAACAGGTCAATGTCCTTCCTGTGCTGGAGACTCCAGAGCTGGATGCAGCACTCCAGGTGGGCTCTCACCAGAGAAGAGACGGGCAGAATCCCCTTCCTTGATCTGCTGGCCACACTGTTTTTGATGCACCGCAGAACACAATTGGCTTTCTGGGCTGCAAGTGTACATTGCCGGCTTGTGTCCAGCCTCTCATCCACCAGCACTACCAAGTCTCTCTCAGCAGGGCTGCTCTCAATTGGTTCATCCCCAGCTTGTATTGATACCAGGGGTTGCCCCAACCCAAGTGCAGCACCTGTCACTTGGTCTTGGGCCATGGTAATCTCACCTTATGAGATTCCCATGTCCCATTTCCTGAGCTTAACCAGGTCCCTCTGGATGGCACCCTGTCCTTCAGGTAGCAACCACACCTCTCAGTTTGGTGTCACCATCAAGTTTGCGGAGTGTGCTCTCAATCTCTTCATCTACGTATTTTATGAAGATATTAAGTAACACTGGTCCCGGTATGGACATCTGAGGGATACCATTTGTCTCTGATGTCCATGAGGACACTGAGCTGTTGACAACCACCCTCTGGAGGTGACCACCCATCACGTTTTTATCCATCTAACAGTACACTCATCAAATTCATCTCTCCAGTTTAGAGAGTAGGTGGTGTGGGGTACTGTGGCAAAGGTTTTACAGAAGTCCATATAAATGACATCTGTAACCCTTCCCTTGTCCTCTGTTGTAGTCACCACATCATAGAAGGCCACTGGGTTGGTCAGGCAGGACTCGCTGTTGGTGAAGCCGTGCTAACTGTCTCAAATCACCTTTCTGTCCTTCATGTGTCTTAGCATAACTTCTAGGAGGATCTGTTCATCATTTGTTACCAGTTTCCCAGCACTATTTAGCAGGCAGGTACACCTTTTTTGACTCTCATTTTCTGGGTAACATACCTGTAGAATCCCTTACTGTTATTTTTTGTGTCTCTTGCCCAGTTCAGTTCCAGTTTTGTCTTGGCCTTCCTCCTCGCTCTCTATACTCTTCCCAGGTCACCTGTCTTAGATTCAACTATCTTTGTTTCTTTCTCTTTATTTTGACTATCTTTTCCCTTCTCAGCCATGCCAGTCTTGCATCCCTTGCCTGTTTTCTAGTTCCCAGGGATTCCTAGCTCTTAAACTCTATGGAAGGGTTCCTTAAAGATCTGTCAGCACTGTTACACTCCCTTGTCTCTGAGGGCACTCTACCACAGGGTCCCACTGAATATCTCCCTGAAGAGCTGAAAGTCTGCTTTCTTGAAGTTCAGGAATCTAACTTTGCTGCTTACCTCACCCATATTCCTCAGGACTGCAAAATCCACCAATGCAAGATTACTGCAGTCCAGGCTGCCTCCAATCTTGATGTCTCTGATTAGCTCACTTGCATTGGTGACTAACTGATCCTGATCATTGGTGACATCCCTTCTGGTGGGGCTGCTAAAGAAGTTATCCTCCATGCATTCCAGGAGTCTTCAGGATTGCCTACAACTTGCCATGCAACTTTTTCAGCAGGACGAGAGCCTGCAAGTGTGATGGCATCTGTAACTTGATCAAGAAGGCTGCACCAGTAGGATCCCCTTGGTCAAGCAGCTTGTAGTAGACACCAACCATAAAGTTCCTGTTGTTGCCTTGGTCTCTGATTCTTACCCACAGCTTCTGGCCTGCTCATATCTGCTCTTCAAAGTTAGTTCTTCATGTTCAATACAATTTTCAAATTAAAGGGCAACCTCTTTGTCTCTCCTTCCTCTCCTTTCTCTTCTAAGCACCCTGAAGCCATCAATAACTGCACTCCCATCATGGAAATAAATCCACCAGGTTTCAGTTACAGCAACAAGTACTCATTTTCTAGCAGCATGGTGTCTTCCATCTCCTCCTGTTCATTGCCCATGCCACAGCTGAGCTGTCTTCTCTGTTGCATCCCCTAATTCCTTTGAGATAATTTTCTGGTGTTTCCCTATTGGCCACTGTAGCCTCAGGAGCTCCTGGCTCATCCCCGTAAGACTGCAATTGTGTTCCAGTGTGGCTAGTACAATTTAAAGTCAGGGAATGGTAGTTGCACTTCATCTGGGCTATGGATTTCAGCCCCAAACCTGGCATGCCACCCTTTGGCTCATCTCTGATGAGCCTGATCTTATGCCCTTCCCTCTTCAAACCTAGTTTAAAGCCCTCACTATCATCTCTAAGAAGTCACAGGCTAGAATCCTTTTCTCCCTTTCAGACAGGTGAACCCCATCTGTCTCCAGCAGGCCTGGTGCTGTATAAACCATCCCATGAGCAAAGGCTGTTTCTAAGCCTACTTAAATGTGCTGACTTCATGTGGTCAATCAATATTAGGATAGTTTTATGTTATGGGTTTGAAAAATTCAGCAATAGGCAGGGAGGATGGAATCCATACTAAAAAAAAAAAAAAAGAAGAAGAAGAAAAAAGAGTAAATTTAATAGCAGAGCTTTAGATAAAACATTAGAGGTCAAAAATACACAGAAGAACAATAAACACCACAGTGATACAGGAAACAGTATAATGAACAGAATAAACATTGTACTAGCAGTTGAATAATAGTAAACACTGCTGAGATATTAATCAAGAGGGAATGTGGTTTATGGCTGGATTTGCCTTAAGACAGAGTAAGTTATAAACCCATTTGTGTAATATATTTTTGTTTCTAATATTTTCACAGCCACCAAAATGAATATTTAATAAAACAATTAAAGACTTACCCTTTTTGATGTGATAAGAAACTAAGAAACAAAGTCCCATCACTAATAGTTCATCTTTGTGGGAATACTCATCATTATTTTGACATGAAACCTGAATTATTATTGAAAGCAAATAGAGAAAACAAGGTCTCAAAGCTCTTGGATTTTTCTTTTATTGCTGTCATTGTCACTGCATACTCTGTGGCAACATAACAGCTGATAAATTAAGGCTCACAGAATCAGATAATCTCTAATGTACCTTATGAGAACATTTTTTTCTTTATGAAAATATGCAAAGGCTACATTTAATTTCCCATTGTTTTATACGTAGATTTCAGATTCTTTGATGCCCTAGACTTGGAGGGATTTAACTGGCTGAAAAACTAGATGCTTTAAGTCTGTACTTCCTTTTCTACTCCTTATCAGTCATTTACAGAAGCTTTTTCCCCAAGGACTTGTTTTCACTGAGGGAGAAATATATACCCCTAATAAAACCACCAAACCTACCAAAAACCCAAAATCCCAAACTCAAATCAACAAAATAAGACTTTTTCCCTCTTAGAGAATTCAGGGACAGGAAGTCTCTGAAACAATGCTTAAATAACACCAACCCTCAGCGGCACACACAGAGCTGGCTGTGTTTAAAGAACCGCCGGAAATGAATCAGCATCTAACTAAAGCTGGGCATTTCCAAAGGCCAGAGGATGGAAAGTCTTTCCATAGTGGAAGTTATCACTAAGAAGGTCAGGTAGCACAGTGATTCTGTAAACTGGCCTTCATCCTTTTACTTTAGGAACCACGGAAATTATTTTAAGCCACCTACAGATGCCACAAAAGCCTTTGTGAGCAACAGGTCTAAATATTTTTCAGAAATAAAGCGGGGTCATGTAGAGCTGCTAGTGTGAGATGACAGTTTTGCACATTTTTCATACCAAATGGAGAAGAAAACAACAGAAAATTAACACCATTTAGAACCAAGAAAATACTGTTTAAAATAAGCAATCCAGATTTTACATATGTACTTTTTAAATTACACAGATGGACACTTAACCAATCTAGAGGCTTAGCCTTGAAAACACAGGAGATAACTTTCATCAGACCTTATCTTCCCTTTCCTAACTGGACCGTAAAGATGCCAAAAAAAATTCTATGTTTGTGATTTTTTTTCACAGCTCCTTATAAACATCTATAGTTACTGGAAGAAATAGCCAGTGCTAGAAAAAAAGAGTCTTTTTAATTTTAGAGACAGTCACCTTAAATTCACGCTTGTTTGCATTATAAAAATAGACATGCCAGTATAAATTTGAACTCTCTATGACTATTATCTTCCTAAAAAGACAGCATGTACAGAGAAGTATAATACTTGAGAGACATTAGCGAGTAGTCCATTTTTTTTACCAGTAATATTCTTTCACCTCATTATAAAACAAGAGTTGTCATACCAAAATCAAAGACTTGTCAATAGAGTAGGGAAAATAATTTTTAATTACTATATAGATAAATCTTCAGGATGATAAGAAACGAGGAAGTGTGATAATTGAAAGAACTATAGGCAATTCTTGAATTAAATCTTGTATTTTTAGTTTTTACTTCTCTGCGTGTTTCTGTATAAAGAACATTCAAAAACTTCATTGGTAAGTGGATGCATAGGATAGATTCTTTACAGGTATTACCATGTATACTCCAGCACTGAAGCAAGCTTTGGTATAAGTGCACTTAGATTCTGGATTTCAGTAATATTTAAAGGTCAGTCAGTAGCAAAACTACACAAAAAAGAAATACCCAAATTTGATTAAAAATCAAACTAACAATAATAAACCATTGCCTTTTAATATCTCTGAAATCTTTGAATACTGGAAATGTTGTCTCTGTGCTTTACATCTTTTGATGTTCTGATACAATTACAATATATAATAAAAAGAACTCTTAATGATAGGTAAAGTTATAGAAGGGCAAAAGCAGTTGAAAGATAATTGATTTTAATTTTTTTGTTCTGATAAGAGTGAGTTTACTAAGTAGAATGTAATTCTACCTTTTTTCTTTTAGGGAAAAATTATTCAAAACTTACTAAATTCAGAAATTAAAACTAGTAGTTATTAACAACAGTACACTTAGAGCAGCAGAAGTACAAAATTGCCATTAGTTTCTCAATATCAACATCCACATTTTATTATGTTCCATTAGTATTTTATCTCACCATTCCTCCTTCAGAGAAGTCTATAGCATAAACTAAATGGGCCACATTAATATGCAATTTCCAGTATAGGAAGCCATAGCTGGGTGCATTTTCACTAGTAGCTGCTAGGCATAATTTAATCCTTTTTAATCATTTTATAGATATAACCTTTTACGCAACTGCTTGCTCTGTTACATCCATTATTATTAAGTGAAACTATAATTTAAACATGAGTCAATAATCTATGATATATTTTTTTCCACATTTCCTTCTTAGGAAGCCCTACCTAGTAACAATTACAAGATTTCTACAATAGTTCACTGTATGACTTAGCAATAAATATTAAAATGTGAATGAAGGACAAATATTAAGCAGGATTTAAAGAGGAAAATTAGATTAGTTTTCCAAATACTGCATTTGGTTTGAAAGCTTGAGACCATGTGCATGTATTAAGATAATCTGTTAAGGAAAAATTGTACATCAAAGTTCTCAAAACTTTAACAACAGACTATTTTAACATTTGAATTAACATGTTTCTAAAATTCAGTTTTTACAGTACTGAGATATCCTGACTACATTCTGCATAGAGAAACATAGGCTTCCTCCAGATCGTGGACATTTTTGTTGTATTGAAGGCTGTGTCAATCCCTCTTCTGTAATCATTTTCACCTGCTTGTATGCACCAGCCTGGACCTTTAAATTCCAGAAAACCAAGGAACTGGAGCCCTGTGCTGGCTACTTTTAGGTTTTGTTCTGCTTGTTGCATTTTCCTTCTTATTAGCATCTAAGATACTGATAGCTTTTGGTTTTTCTGTTTTTTAGGGGTTTTTGATTTCTTAGTTTGGGAGATCTGGCAGTCTTTTTTATGAGTTCAAAACACTTAATTTCATTTCTCGGAGCACAGAAAACTTGAGGAAAGTGAAGGATGATATTTTCAAACATAGCCTATGAGTTTGGATATTGAGTAGAGAAAATGTCTAAACAGAAAGATCCTAAATATGATTTTTTCATAGGCATTTATCCAATTCAGCTCAAGGTTATTGGGAACTGGTAGGTACTTTATATGTCTGAACAGAAATGCCATTTTGAAACCAAAAATGAAAAGAGAGAATTTATAAAGTATTCAGTCATTTTATTTGAAGAGGTACTAAACACGTGATGTTCCCATGTTTATATTTATTTCAAATCAGTATTGTATTTAATCTAATTAGTATTTTATGTCAAAAACATGAGAGGGATCAGAATCCAGGTCTCTTCCTAGGGAAAAGAATTCATCCCATTCTCCACGAGAAGGGATGAAATCTAGGTCTTTCACTTCCCAGTCTCCAGCCACCAAGATCTTAAAAATGAGTCATTGCTGTCTTCTTTATTATGCATATATTAAGAGAATTAGATATGTAAAATCAAGTAAGGGTAAGTCAAACTGGAAGAAAACTTATGGAATAAAATCCTTTGGAGAGCTCAGTCAGAGAGAAGCAGTAATTTCTAGATCCAAGCTGGGCTTGCATGAATAAAAACATTATGATTCAAAACTGCCTAAATATGCAGATGTGAATCTGGTATCCAGGTCCTGATTTCAGGATTATACCCACAACACTGTGATACTGTGGGCTTTTCCATTAGCTGAGAAAGGCTCTGGGAGATCATGGCTTAGTGATATACCCATCAGTCCTGTTTGCACCATTGTTTCTTTGAAGTTCTTAAGCTTAGAGCAGAAACCACAAAAGGTGCTGCTAAAGTGCAACATGCTCACTAAACAGTCACTAAGCAACCAGGGAAAGTATGTTACAAAGATTAGATAATGCAACTGTTCATTTAAAGGGGTGAAAGGGGAAGTTCATCTATTTTGTGGATATAAAGAAGTTTATCAAAAGTATAATTAAAAGAGTCTTCTTTGGTTGGCAAATACCTTCTTTGTGCTTTTTCTGGATGTTGTAAGTGAAAAATAGCTTCACACCTGCTAGTTCTGCCCACACCTCTGCTGTGCTTGTCTTGATATCGACAATAGGGCTTCTTGGCTGTTGGAGAAAATATACTGCTTGGAAAGATGGATGGTGAGAGCCATTGCAGTCTTTATTAGCTAAAAACTTGCAAGAAGGAAAGAGTCAGGACCAATAAGAAATTACTAATTCAGAATATTTGCTGGCAATAAGTCCTTCTACTGAAAAAAAGTTTCTTGAGTGTTTAGAGCCAAAATTGAGACTCAATAATAGGCAGATAGAAGCTCAGAGGCTTTGCCTCTGAATTACAAGCACCAGTTTCTGGACATATGTATATTCTTTAGTTTGTGTTTCCACCCATTGAATACATCTGCTGAATTAAATCTACTTTATTTTGCTTATTCTCTCTTTTATTCATTTTTAACTAATTTGGTTTTCTCTTTACATTAAGGTTTATGGCTCTGCAGGTGACTCAGTATCTTCATCCCTGATTAGTCCTCATTCCCATGTCTCATTCACTAGATTGTTCTCTTTATGTGGTGTCATTTGTAAGCTACTTTATAAATCATAATTACTTCTCACAACACTCCTTCAAAGGAGATACAAGTGCAGACAAATGGATTCATTCACTGTGTTCCAAGGCCAAGAGGAAAACTCAGACATTTCTGGCTCCTGGGCTCAGACTGCACTATCTATTACTCAACTGAATGAAAATTTGACTGCAAAACAAATCATAAAGGAAAAAAATATCTACTTCATGTCCATCAGAAGAACATGTTCATAAGCTAGGATGTTGAGAGGTTTGCAGTGATTTCAAGGTGCAAAGCAAAATGAGTCATATCTTCAACAAAACAAATAGCATTCACTGTCCAGGCTTTAGCGGAAGCGGAACTAACTGCAATGTTTCTTGATTGGAACGAACGTTTGCATCATTTAGTTGTGTAGCATAAAGGTGCTGTTCTCTTTGCTTCTGAGAGGGAATGTGTTCAAATGAGCTGCTAGACAAGTCCTTGCTGATTAGAGATGAGAACAAAACCCTCTTCTGATCAGTCGCTACCTGCTGATACACTAAAAAAAGAGAGTCATTTGGGTTGGACTCAATGATCCTTGTAGGTCCCTTCCAACTCACCATATTCTGTGATTCTGTACCATTTTGCAATTCCTATTTCACTTATCTTGATCTTAAGACTATGGTCAGAGTGGTAAACAATGTAGCTTCAGGCATGAGGAGGATGAAATTTACTGAGTGTTTTTCTAAGATCAAAGTAAGTAAAATTGTCCTGGTCTCCTCTGACAGCATTTTAAGAAGTAAATCTCATCTTGTGATCTTCCATGTTTGGAGCCAGCTTTAGGCTGTATAGAGCAAGAAGCAGGGCTCTGACCTATATGGTACCAGTCTGGTCTGTGTGCAGTACTTGAGATTTCGGGGCAAAATAATCATATGTCATGAGTAAAAAGATCCCATCCTGATTGGAAGTGGGTAAAGGTGAAAGCTTCCCAGCTGTGTAGTCATACTCTCTCTTTAATCATGTGACACTTCTGGACATTCTTATTCTAACCTTACCATGATTTTGTATTGTGATGCAAGAATATCACTTGCATAGGCTTGAGAGTTTTACCTGGCCAAGAGGGGTTTATATATAATTTCGTATGTTTTTTCAATGTAATTTTGCAAGTTTACATGTGATAGACGTACCAATGTTACGTACAAAAACTTTGAATTTCTGTAAGCAGTTATTCCTAAGAGAAAGATTATTGGTTGTTAGGCTTGAAAGATGAAATTCCTCTTTTTTTTTCTGTTGAAAAGATCCTAAGTCTATAAGGACATGATCTCTGTGCTATGAGAAATTAAAAATTTTGTTCATCATGACTAGTTTAACACTACTTTGCACTGATGGAGCTCCGGAGATACCACTTTGCTGCATTACCCTTTATTGTCACAAAATTCATGCTCTTTTTTAAACAAACCAATTTAGTAAAATAAGTAGCTACTAAGTACCTCTTATCATTTTTCTATTTTAACTGCACCTCAGGGTTGCATGACAGCTCATATTGATATGTCTTAATATTCCAGAAAAAAATTCAGATGCAGTCTGTGTAAAGAACAGCCTTTCATGGCCTTTATTACCCTTGGTAAAGGTGATCAAAGGACACTCTATTGGGTAATCCTTGAGTTTTGCGTATATATCAAGGAAAAAAGAAGTACAGTGTGTCAAGCAAGATATTTGTCTGCATCTTTGGGCACTAGAAAAGAAATGTAAGAAATTAGAAATATGACATCTCTGCAAATTATCAAACACATCAGAACCAATAATGCATTATGACTTCGTTATTATTATTTTATTTGGGTATTTTCTCAAATAATTTAGTATTGTGAAAGAGTATTTCTTTGAAATTGTCACTGTTCACACAGGCACATATATTTCTCCTTGTGAACTGAATAAGCATTCAACAACCTTTACTTAATTTTTTTATTCCAAATTAAACAAATATAAGCTTTAGTATTCAGTAAGAACTTACAGTGCGCGATCCTTTAATTTCTTTTTCTACATAGCATTGTGCTGTATTATGGGTTTCTAACACTCTAAAGATATTGATATAAAGTTAAAATAACTTTTAGTTCTTTTGACTTCATTAGGATTACTTACACAAGGACCTGGTCACATTATGAAGAAAGGATCACAACTGATCCTTTAAAAGGAGTCTTATTGATTTCAAGGAACTCTTTTTATTAAATGGCAATAGTCATAACTACTTTGAAATTAAAGCAATTAAACATTAACTAGGTTTGGTTTTGTTATAGATTTCTTTATTTTTCATTAAAGTTTGTCTTTCGTCTTTCTTCTGGTCCAGAAAAAGGAGGACTTCAGTGTTATCACTGTTTCCTGTTTAGTATATTTGTTAAATGTCTAATGTCCTCCTACTTTTGTGGAGTTAATAAAAATAGTAGAAAACCTGTTTGTGAAGAGGTGTGTTTTTGATGACAGTCCACACCTGTCTGAAAGCAAGTGATCCCACCAGAACTTGAAAAGAAAAGCAACAAGTTCTTTGTTGTTTTTGCCATGTCTTCATACCTTCCCAAAGACTTTTAAGGTTAAAAAAGGATCGCATTACTTCTGCTCATCA
The DNA here is from genome assembly GCF_047495875.1 of Pithys albifrons albifrons. Lineage (NCBI taxonomy): Eukaryota > Metazoa > Chordata > Aves > Passeriformes > Thamnophilidae > Pithys > Pithys albifrons. Next base: position 32,153,432 of record NC_092463.1, read on the forward strand.
GCATTTCCTCCTCACTCTGGTCATACAGTCTATCTTTCCTTCCTGTAAGGCACTGAGAAGAAACAGCTTTCTCTGTGGTTATGTTTTAATCTAAGCCAGCCATTGTGTTACTCGTTACTTTTGTCTTCAAATTACTTTCCTTGTATACTTTCCTTCTGATTTGCAATTTCTGCATCTCCACTATGTGACTTCTTCACACAGAATCATAGAATCACAGAATATGCTGAGTTAGAAGGGACCCATTAGGATCATCAAATCCAGCTTCTGGTCTAGCACAGGACACCCCAAGAGTCACACCATGGGCCTGAGAGTATTGTCCAAACACTTCTTGAACTCTATCGGACTTGGTGCTGTAACCACTTCCCTGGGGAGCCTGGTCCAGTGCCCAAACACCCTCTGGGTGAAGAACCTATTTCTGATATCCAACCTAAACCTTCCCTGACTCAGCTTCATGCTGTTTCCTCAAGTCCTGTCACGGGTCACAGGAGTGAAGAGATCAGTACTTGCCCCTCCTCTTTACCTACAAGGAAATCGTAACTGCAATGATGTCTACCCTCAGTCTCCTCTTCTCCAGGCTGAACACATCAAGTGACTTCAGCCCCTCTTGATAAGGCTTCCCCTTCAGACCCTTCACCATCCTCATGGCCCTCCTCTATCTGACTTTTTCACCTGTTAGGTATTCCCTAATCAGACAATTTCCAGTCCCCTATTATTATTCTGTGGGATGCTGACACAATAATTTAAAATGACAATTTTTTTGGTACTAAAATAGCACTTACAGATCTAAAATAGGAATCAGAAATCCCCTTTTTTGCAAGCTGCTGCACCTGCAGATGACAAAAGCAAAAGCACCCCAAGCTTCTAGCAAGCTACTTTGTGATCTGAGATGCAACGAAAGAAACAAATGAGATGAGTAGGACAAGATAGTAATGAAATCACAAATTTTTGCTTAAATAGCAAAATTTTCCTCACACCCTACTTTGTGAATATTTAGCTTCAGGGTGACTTTATCTTGACTTCTAAGATCAGAATCTGCTCTATGGGATTTATATAAAGACTTAACTGCAGATGCTACCCATGAAAAACTATTGTGTGTATATTTTTAAAAAGAGTAATACTTGCTGCTCTATGGGAGAACAGCCTGTATAATAAACAAATTTGTTCTTTTACACCTGTGCAATTTTTCAAATGTGTTTTACTGACTCAGCTATGTAAATATTTCTATTGCTTCCTCCACTGTTGTAGTTGGATCTTTGGCTTATAACCAACTATTTATTTATTAGCATTAAAGCTTACAGAATAAATATTCATAAACCACACATGAAGTTTTACTCACATTAATATTTAATTGCAAATCTGTAAACATTTTATATAGAAATTAAAACCCTTTTTGGCAGTTTATCCTCAGGTGTGATACTTTATGCTTTTTAACCTAAAAGAGATTTCCACTTTAGTAGTGCATTTCTATAATTAGTTATTTACAATAACGTAATATCTAATACAATATTTACAATAGACATACTGGTATAGCCTGGACTCTAGGTATATGAGTGTTTTTTCCACGAGAATATGATTTGTTAGTCAAGTATAAGCAGCTTTTAGAAGAATTTAGTGCATAGTGACATTTAATATTCATCAATTACTGAAATTATTAGCAAGTTTTTTTTTCTTTTTTATGCACTCTGAATAGCCTTTTCATGATCAAAAATTCACCAGTGAGAACAGTTAGGGGGAGGATTTGTATCCTTTTTGTCTCTCAATGAGGAAGACCCATGAAATGTAATTATCTGGGTATACATAATGTAAGGTACAATTGCTTGCACTGAGAGAAATGTGTATATTTTATGCTCTTAAAATCAGTAAAAATAGTTTCATTTGGTTCACTTCTCTGAAACTTCATATTAAATTAAAAGCAGTGTTTTGAAGAAATACAAGGCATATGATCAGCTTTTCATTAATAAATACATAAAATGCCACTAAAAGATACAAAAGTTTGAGATTCAATAATACTCAAATATCAATTAAAGCATCTTTCAATTGCTGTCCAATACATTTTTATATAAGGCAGAGACTCTTGCTGCTCTGTACGCAAATGTTTATATGTTTATATGGTCTATACACAACGTGGACATCTGGTTTTCTTACTATAATCTACATAATTGGCTGGCTTAAAAAGGAAAGAATCCCCCTTGGGTTGAAATGGTAAATTATTGCACATGCAGTTAGCCATATAGTTATTGAAGGGTTGTGGAGAAGTCATTTGCTCAAAGCTCTCACTGAAAGCAGGACTGATGCTGGCCATAAATTGGGTACACCATGTCATTATCATTGTCTAGTGAATCTGGAAAAAATCCACATTCTCTCTTGACTGAGTAACTAGTGAGTCCAGGAAACCATTACCAAGATAGTCAGGGCCTAAAGAACATGTTCTCTTAGAAGCGGTAGAGGAAGCTGAACATGTTTGTGAAGAATGACAATCTAAGAGCACTCTAGGACTGCTTGCAGTGGAGTTACAAACACGACAGTACCAGACACCTCTTAGTAGTGGCAGGTGATGCAACATTGGGTAACATCCTCAGGGAGGTTCAGTTTAGGAAGTTGTTTTGTCATTAGGAAGTTGATGAAGAAAACAACTCTAAGAATTAGTGAAAATTTAATTGTATTATTGTAATATTACATTTTAAATTTGTGTCAGGTTATTGCTATATAGAGAGTTATAGAACTCTCTGAACAACGCTGTTCTCATTTCTGGTGAATGGTAATTCTGTGTGTGTGGCTCAGCTTCGTGAATGAAGATTTGGGAAGGGCTGTCCCCACGTAGGTGTGCCCTTCCAGTCTGCGCAGAGGATTTTCAGGTGAGGCTCAGCGTGCGCAGAACTGGCCCCACCGTTTAAGTCCTGAGGTTCATCTGCCATGGCCGAGCGAGCTGAATGGTAATTAACCTTCAGGTTATGAACTCATACAAAATATATTAAAGTTACTATTATCCAAATAAAATACCAGAGTCTATTTGTTCATATACAGAGACAGACTGTGAATTAATATATGAAAAAAAACAGGAGTGTAGAGGCAGGGATTTTGTGTGTGTACTGTATTGGATTCATCTGTGGTCTGTTAAACTGATCATTCTTCCACAACAGGAAATGATAATGACTCCCTCATCGTGTACGCAGAGACAAATGAATGCGTCAATAGCATTTACACATTTAAGGTGGGACCAGTGTCACAGATGAGAATGGAAGGCTTAGACAGAACTTATTAAAGAAGCCCTGCCATTGAGTCACAGGTGCAGAAAGGATTCCATTGCTTTCTGAACCCCTTCTCAGAGAGGAGTCTAGGGTGTGGCTAAATCCAATCTTAGCCTCAGATTATATTAGCAGTTTAAATTTAAGGAATTACAAAGGTGTGGTTGAACCACTTTTGTCCCACAGGTTTTAATGACTGGAAAAATTAGAATATTAATATAAAATTAATCACTTATTATGACAAATTATCAAAGATCTTAATCAGAATTATATACTACATAATATAAACCATAAAACTACTAGTAATATAGTATAAGATAGGACAGTGCATCATATTGAAGCAATTATTGAAGCAAGTATATTAAATCTAGCAAAAAGAATAATTATTAAGTAGAGATTTGATGTAGCTCACACATACCAACACTTGTGGGGAGACCTCTTTCGCTCAGCCTCGAGGAGTATCCTTGGAGGACATCCCCACCCAAGGGAGGAATCTCCACACATACACCTCAAGAAGGGTTATGTCAGAAGAACCTGACTGCATGAAAGGTGACTGGACTTCTATAGTGTGACATGATTGACTGGTAGTCACAGATATACAGGCCAGCAGACTAGCTCATCTGTCAAATCCTACTTCAAAAATCAAGTTGTGTCTTTGAAGTCTGGTGAACCAGGCTGGTTTCAGCATAATTCAACACCAACACCCTCATGCCAGCAGCTGAACTTGCATGATGGTTTGCATTTTATGCATTCTCTGATTGGATTTTAGGTCTTAGTGGGGAGGGTAATCCTGCCACAACCAGAATGTACACAGAAACCTGTGCAGCTTTTTCCCCATGATGTGACCACTGTCACTGCTGACCTTTCCAAGCAAGAGTGTAGGACTATAAATAAATGGACCAAAAATCACAGCATAAATCTAGTACCGTGTGTGTTGTACTGTAAGGGCTTAAGGTGACCCTGCCAAGTTTTTATCAGTGCAGGACATAGTAACAGATACCAGACCATCTACCTCTAAATAACAGTAGAGTAACAAACACAGATAAATAGTACCACTATCTGTATTGTTGCAACAACAAATCTAGTAATTTGCCAGTATTGGGCTAAAATTTATATGTGGGCATGCAAAACCCAGCATTACTATGGTTATCCGGAAGATGGGTAGGAAGGAGGGTATGTCTTTGTCTCCAGACAATGAATGACTTAGACCAGCCCAGTAAGCTCAGGGAACGCTGGGCTGTTGCCTAAAACTGAAGAACTTTCTGAGACAATATAAATCTGGGTAAAGGTAGAAAACAGTTCTTGACTGAAAAGCTGTTCCAGTCTACAAAATATTGATACATGTGCTATGGCATAGAAATCTTACCATTTAAAACACTACTTAATTATCCTAACTAAAGGTTTTATCCAATCTAAGTATTGTCTGCTCTCAGGCCATCTTGGTGTCACACCCTGAACCCTCCTTGGGTCTGCACCACTTTAGAATTAGGTCTGGGGTCCCAAGACTCCTTACTTCATCATCTTTTTCATCATCATGCTTCTTTTCCCTCTCTGGAGTTCTTCCAAGGTTCCTGGGTCCTCTCTGTTATTTTGACTGAAGTGGTACCTTATTATTCTAGTGTTGGTACGTGACTTTCAGGCAAGAAGTTCTAACTATTATCTGATCCTTAAGACAGAATCCAGGAATGCATCACAGGGGTTAGAAGTTGCCAGCTAATATTTCAAGCATAAGAAGCTACATCACTATATAAAATCTACAAGTATACAAAATCCTACAAAAACCTACAAATATATAAAATCCTAAGGCAACAGTGCTTCCTGATAGGACTGTTCTCTTGTTGTTGAGTGGCAGAGACATTGCGAGGACTTGTTAACCAGTCCTCACATCCCACCTTTGCTTTCCTTCTGTGCTATCCTGTCCTTGGTATGCAATGTTCATCCTATGTGTACTGTATGACACATTTTAAGGATTTTTGTACACTCTGAGATATTTCTACAATAAATCTTCACATAACTATGCAGTACAGAAGTTTTTTTTGTTTTGATACAAGCAGGAAGCTGATAGTTTATTCATCTCTAAAATTCTACTGTCTCTGTAAGAACTTCTAACATTAAATGCGTCCTAATGATAAGAAAACTTTATTCTTTTATGTTATCAAGTACTTGAAATTTGAAATAAGTGTGTTACTTAACTAAATTTGTTGGGTCAACCCATCACTTGTTGGACACAGTAAAATATCACTTATGGGTGGTTTAGGACATTTTTTATCCAAAGAGATAAATATTTTAATTTTTATTTATTAATATTTTTAGTTTTAGTCCTGATGTCTCAAAGTATCTTCCAAGTCATTTGCAATATCCCGATCCTAACTTCAAAAGCTTAGAGTCAAAAAAGAGGATGAAGAGAAGGAAAGAAAGGAAGGGCAATGACAATTGACAAAGAGTTGTGTGTGAATCCTCCAGTGGCATTGGGACAGAAACAGAAATTGTGCTACAATTTTTCCCTGATGAAACAAAGCTGACATATGGACACATTGCTGAGGTAATTTTTGTTCTCTTCCTTTCCTCTTCATGTTTCCTTTTTTCCCTCTTTTCCTCTGTTTCTCTGCTTTGACATCTTTCACTTCTGTCTTGTCTTCTATTCATTTTCCCTGCTCCCTTGTACACTTCAACTCTAATTTCTTTGCAGGCATTCAAAGAAAAACTGCCCAACTCAGGCATTATCCAGAGATCCCTAAGCTTTTGCAGACCTTTTCATTTCCAGAACTCAAAGAAATATAGGCATTTCAACACAGGTTTTCATCTGGAGCAGTACAGTGTTAAATAGGATCAATTAGCCCAAGAACAGTGCTACATTAAAGCTGCCATTTTAGGTTTGGGAGCTGGGCTGTTGGCACTGTGCAGTGGTGCACTGTGTCGTCTAGTGTACCAGGTTGCTCAAAGTACTCTCGTGACTCTTGTTCACTTTGAAGTGTAGTACCATGAAGATAGATGTTTTGGAATCATACTAGATAGAATCTGAATTTTTTAGGGAATTAGATTGAAAACCAAACATCACTTATTTTGTATTTCCATACCTAGAAGTCCATTGAGTAAGTCACCTTTTTTGTGCTCAGTATATTTCATGAGTAAGAACAGTGATGTAGCAAGTGCTGTAGTGAAGTCTAGATTATCAGAGGAACTCCTCTGAAAGACAGAGGAGGGACAAAGGAATTCTGCTATTCCCTGAAGAAAGTAACATGGAAAATCCCAGAGGGCACTTAGAAAGTAAGAGTTCTTTCTGCAGTTCTTTGAGATCTTATTCCTGAGTATTTCTGTGGTTTACCAATCAGCTTCCCTGCTTCACCTGCATCTGGGTAAGTAGGCCTTGTTGCTGACCTGTGAAGGGAATTAGTGATCCTCTCTTCAAAAGTCTTGCAACTGGTTTGGACTAATTGCAAGATCAGGTAGGTAAGAAGTTAAGAGTTACTCTTTCCTAGGCATTATCTTTCCCCTCTCCCTTCACCAGACTGGGGGTGGTAAAGACTTATTTTAAACATGGAAAACTAGTGAAAAACATAGATTATATTGGAAAGGTTGAAGCCTGGCGAGAGAAGTTCTGTGATTCCCTGATCATTCAGGAAGGAACTCACTCTTTAGAGGATTTGTCTTACCAAAAAAGACTGAAAGAGAGGTCTACCTGAATCCTTTGTTATGTGGATCATCTTAGGAGTTTGGAAAAGGAGTTTAAATTCAGGCAGCAGTACATTGTTGCAAACACTGTGTAGATATGTAAGTGTTTATTGATCATTTGCTAAGTCTTATCATGCTTTGATGGAATCTCTTGGGCTCAGTTAAAGTGCTCACATAAATTGAAGAAGGTAGATTGTGTTATCTTTTTTGCTGTAGAGAGGTAAGGAGAAAAAATACATCGGAAAGAGAAATGAAGACTTGTACACTGTTGCATTTCATAAAACTGAGAGTCTGGAGAGCTGAAAAGAAGGTACAGAGTCAAGTCACCCACTGGCAACAAGCTTATTTCTCTGTTTCCTGTGAAAGTATCTTCAAGATTCTATGTCCATACTGTTGGCTCTCAGAGTTAGGACTGAGAATGATGTTGCTATTTATTGTGGGTTTTTTAAGCTTGGGGCTTGTTTTGTTTTGCCTTGTAATAAATGCAATTGCATCTATGCTTTTTTCTACTTATTTATAGTCAGTGAAGTTGTAGTTGCTCGAAAGTTAGCAAGGTTAATGTCACCCTAAAGATTTGTCTTCAGGCATGTTAAATTAAGAGAGGTATTACAGTCCTGTCATGAGGAAGGGTGTCTGCCTCTCCACAGTTAAAGCAAATAGACATTGCTAGTGGAATGTGCATGTAAAGACAATTTTGTTTGTCACAGCCTAATTGTATCTGCAGGTGACACCCCTGACATTATTGCTGCAGGTTAAGTAGTTTTAATGCTACCTTTTCCTTGATTTCTATTGTGAGGAGTTTTTGTTGTTCTTTGGGAGTTTACCTGCTGTATATGACTTCAACATTTTGCCAAATTTTTTTCTCTCCCTTTATCCTTTATCCTCTTTTTTTGAGTTCAACAGGCAGGCATAGATAGTTTTACACACATGCTACCACTTGCTTGGGGTTTTTACATAAACATAATGATTTTCTAAGTGTAATCAGGATTTCTATAAATAAAACATGGGTAAAACTTATGTACATAAGGGTTTAGGTAATTGAGACTTTTGGCTGTTAACTCTTAAAGTTGCTTGGCACCAGATTTGACTCATTAAAATATTTTAGGGAAAATTCACAGTCCAAAACCACCCACTTTGTTTAAATACCCAGTGACTGTTTGGCTTATTTCTTTTGTTCAGTGTTCAGGATTGCTTGCACTGCCATACTGCTCCTGTGTAGATTTCTTTCCATCATATTTAGTAAGTGGCAGTAGTGCTTTCCTCACGTACAGACTGATGATGCCATCCTCACATGCAGGTGATGAGGAAGGGGAGCATGGCACATCATTACCCACCACCGTGGAAGATGGAGTAGTTCTATTCAAAGTAGAGCCTGTCCGTATTAGCCTGGAGTTGTGTTCAAGTTGCCGAGCTCACTAGTTAGTGAAGCTGCATTTTTGAGTTCATGATGAGACCTGCAGAACTTTGGGTGGATAGTACGTGTTACACGCATCCTTGTACGCAAACCTGCCAGACTCCATCTCTCTGCAGTGTGCTGTCATGCAGAGGCTTAAGGCAGAACAAGTTGCATCTGTTAATGTAAAGACAAGACTTCATGTGGAAACCATTGGTAAACTGGGATCTGAGTTGTGTCTTCTAAGGCAGAGCATAAGTACAATCACATCCCTAATCTTGGGTTGCAATAGTGGTTCCAAAACCAGCTTTGTCCTTCATCTTCAAATAGAGATATTTGCACCTTTCTCTATGTCTCTATATTACACCTGTGTCAATAACTAAGGGTATTTTTAAACACAAACATAGTCATGTTATTATGACCCTTTGGAATAAATATACTGAACATAATCAGCCTATAAAGAGCTAGATCTTTGATGATCAATTTAAGTGAATTTCTAATGAGTTTTTTAGTTGCCTTTACCTGCAGTTGAATGAAGCTAAATATGCAAAATTAAGAAATATATTAGAAAAAGCTGAGTATCATTTTTCACCTCTTTTGGCTTTTGTTACAACTTTCCAAATTTTATGACCTTCAAAACAAGTATGTATTCATAGCTGTTTACAAGCTTCCACAAACAGTCCAGTAATCACTTGTTAACAATGAATGTGAGTTCTTGACTATTCAGTGTGGATGTGAATATTAGACTATGCCAAAAATAGTGTAATGGATAAAGTCTAGGGACATCTGTCTTAAACAGTTACCAGATCAAATCAGTTAACTGACGTAAGGACTACTGGAGGGCATATCAGCGAACATAGGCAGTTAGCTTGAATGGCTAGGTAGTTAAAAATTATGAAGTTTCAAAATAATTCTTATATTTGTCCTTTTTTCCTTCTTTTTGATGATGTATTCTTATCCTAAGACAAAGGAAGGAGTTGAAATGGGACTGGAAAAAAAACTGTTAGAAATATGCCTGGAACAGTGATTTCGGTATTATGTTACAATCCAATAAATTTTTAAAATGCATTTTTTCTATCTTCAATTAAGTTTCACATTTCTGTGTTGGCTATTCATACACCTCTGTTATCATCACTATAAGTCAAATAGACCTATCTGTTTACTCAGTGCCTCATCAATAGAATCAGGACAAAGAGGTGTGGGGCTTTCCACAGTTCATACCCTTGGAGCTGACTTTTGAAGAGGGCTCGGAAGCGGCATGAGTGGACACAGCTAAGCTGACCATAAGCCTTTGCATTTTCCTGTTGTGAAATGCCATAAAATTCAGCTTTACGGATGAAAATAAATTAGGCCAATTGAAAAGAAACAAGAAATTAAAACAATCACTGATTGTTATACTAATACTTTTAGGTTTCTTTTCTGTTAAGAGAATGACTCTGCTTTTACAGAAAAATGGGGAGAGAGGATTTGCCCTTCAAGTCAACCAAAAGTCTATTGCTTTAATTCCTCATTGCTGCCTTTTTTTGGCCTTCAGCATCAGTCACAGTGTTTACCAGTCAAAGTCCCAACCCATACAGCAAATATCAATTCAAGAGCTACTTAATCTATGGAAAAGTAACTGAGACTGTCTTTGTATTTGACTGAAGCACTGTGGGGAACTAAGAACTAGATTGACAAATTAGACAAAAGATATTACTAATCCTATTCACTGTATACTGTTTAATATGTATGAAGAGGATTTATAACCAGTTCCTGAAGAGTTACTTTATCATTGGTTTCATTTGTAAAGAAAAATTCAAACTATTTTGCAGCAGACTTTTACCCAGTATTTTGCTTTCAGAGTTTGCTTACCTGTACCCTGTCTTTTGTTGACCAAGAATCTAGGGAACTGCAGTAGTTTGTTGATTCTCTGAGTAACTTAGTAGGGCTCTTGTAGTAACTTTTAGTATCGTCCTTTTTAAATTTTCTTCAGCTGCCGAAATACCAGCTTACTCATATGAACTCAAAATAAAAGAGCTTTTAGCTTGAGAGTGATAAGTAAGCATGGGTAAAACTAAAACAGACTTCTGTTGTAGATTATTTGGTCAAATACTGAGGAGCTGTAAGGACTCCCATTTACCAACTAAACATTCAAGTACCAGAAGAAAATGAGAAAATGCTACCAGATGCATAGACCTATTAATGTGTTTGTAAAGAAGAAGAAATAACAATCAGGAGGTATAACCTGCTGGGTTTAGCTCATTTCTGGGTTTATCTTGCAGTCCTCGCTCCAGCAAAACAGCTATTGAAGTAACTCAGAGATGCTTAAAAAATGAGTCAAAAATTTTTTCTGATCCAAAGCCCATTGAAGGTAACAGAAAGGAGGTTTGTTTTATTTCGAGGAATTTGTCCATGTTCTGCATTTCATAAATTCACAAAAAAAAGAAAAGCATGTTTCTAGAGATGAACCTAAGGGTCTTAAAAATTAAAGTCTCATTGAAAGTCAGTCGGACCTCAGTTTCTGAATAATTTTGAACCTTTAATGTTCATGAACTCACTATCCAATTCACTGCTTAACACTACTTTTATCATTACATTTTCAAGCAAAATTTAAGTTGGTACCTTCTACAAAGTTCAGTCAGATGGATTAAAGTCATGCAAATACATTGTTCATAAAACATATGGGGCTTTTCCTCCCCCGAAACAATCATTAAACCGGAAATAATTTAGTTCCTAGCAAGCAATACCTACTTGCTTCATTGCAAAGAATATTAGTGTCATGTGCACTGTTGTCAGAACAGTCCACTGTTTTGTGTACTCCACTGAGGCATATTTCTGAATACCAACAGAACATTGGATTTCAAAATGAAATTTCCTTGGAGCTGCTTTTTTCTGCTGAGGGAGCATCTCTATTTGACAATATGCAAGTGAAAGAATATGAGTTGTCTTGATGTTAACGTGAGTCAGCTCAAGAAATGAGAATATTCTCCTTTTGTTTTGTGAATAGCTTAGGTAAGGTTTATTGTAGGCATGGCATATCATCCTTGCATTATGAAAGACTGAGAACTATTGAAAGATTTTGTCCAACCAGGATCTCTGTATACACACTTACATCTTTCATTGTTGTGTCCGAGACCTGTGATAGCATTTGAAGTTTCTCTTGTTTTCCTGGTAACATTTTCATAGTTAAGTTTTTCATAATTTTTCTCTCTCTCTTTTTTGTTTGGTTTTTTTTTTCCCTCCATCTATTTCTTTTTAGATAGTCTAGCTGAATTAAGTGAAGAATTAAACTATATAATACAGCCTTATTATAGTCGGAACAAAATGAAGATGATCTGATGAGATAAATTGCTGAAGGTTAATAGCTTTTTAAAAATCAATCTTCCTTACAAAGGAAAAGGGTAAATGGCTTAGTGGATGAAGCCTTGGCCTCTCACCTTTCTGACCATAGTTCAAGCCTAAACTGTGAGAGTCCCAAGTTACATGCTTTGTTGGTCTGAGATCAGTCTCTAGTGGGCAAGAGTCTGTATTACAAGATTCATGGATGTATTTTCCCATACAGGCGGTAGAAGCACATGAAGCTGATACAGACTACGCTATAATCTCCCTAAGCAGTGAGGCTGATGGACCACAGTTAGTGTCACCCTGAGCAAAGCATGAGGACATTTCAGCTTGCAGTCCTCTGTGCTGTGTCCATGCCATGCATTGGTTATGGAGTCTGTCTTCCAGAACACCTTACAGCCTTTTGTCAGCAATAAATAAAATGGTTCCATTTAACAAACAAAAATGAGGTGATTTTTTAAATAATAATTAACACATTACTAGAGAGCTTTAGTAATCATAATTCATCATTTTTCATATCGAGTTCAGGCAAAGAAATAATTTATCTCAGCTGTTATTCATAGGGAAGGCAAAAAATTCAGAGAACAAAATAATTGAAGTGTCAATTAGGAAGTTTAAGTAAAAGTGGGGAAATTAAAAAAACCCAACATTTCTAGCATAATTTATTGGCATGTTAATCAAGTTTTAATCAGATATTAGTCTGATAATTTATGTGTTCCCATCAGTTATGTGCATGAAATGACTATTAAAGAAGTTCTTTCTGATTTAGTTTTAATAGTATGTTTTAATAGAAAAGGACAATGCATTCTGAGCAGCAAAATGAGCAACCCAAACTGTCTGCTGAATAAACATACAAGGCACACACATAAAAAGAGCTTTCAGTTAAGGAAGCTGTTGTGTGATTTTTGTAAGCAAAGATATGTTCCCTTGAGGCCCAACTAAAAGCAGAAATTCTTAATCTTATGGGAAATTTTATTTTCTAAGCCAAAACAATGTAGGAAAAAGTTGTTATTTAAATGTGAAAGGAAAGTGTTTTGGTTCACCTGTTTGGCCTTTGCAGCAAGATACAAAGAGTCTTGTGTGAAAGTATTCAGCTGTGTGTCTGTGTATCGTGAATGTTTTGCATATGCTTAAAATCAGATAGATAAAGTGTATGTTCTTGCTATTGATAAAACTGGTCATGCTTATAATTAATAATTAATATACAAGTACAATTTGAAAGTAACGTGCATGATAAGACTTATGAATTGAGTATATGTTAAAATAGGCATACATTCACGACACAAACATACTCATCCCAGTGCTTTTTAGTGATTATTGCTTATTGTTAATTCAAAACACCTGCAAGTCCCTTTGTTTTGATCAAAGTACTTTTTCACCCTTGAGACTGATGGGTGGCTTTGTAATTTGTGAGGTAATAAGTTAAAGGTCACAAGTTAAGGTGTCCTATGTAACTTGCTCCTCTACTTGCTGTCATCTCCCAAATGGGTGAAGGGAATAGGCTTATTTTTCTGTGTATCTGGAACACCTGTTCATATATACACAAAATGTATGTGTGCTCACACTTATGCACGTGTTTATGTGTGTGCATCTCAATGTGTATATATATGTATAAATGCACAGAGTAACCTTTAAGAAAATTTTATGCAATACTTCTTTTTGTAACAATTTATTTCGGTCTGAATCAAGTATTATTATTATTCTTTTTAATATTAAAATACCCACAAAATATGCATTTACTTTCAGCTATAGAAAATGCTAATAATGCTTTTAGAATGGTCTTTAAAAAGTCTAATTATATCATTTAAAAGTGGAGAGACCAAAGGGCAAGCTAAATTCTCCTAACATAAATCAGACTTTTTTATTTCAATGACTTTAAAAACCTCAAATGCAGTAATTTTAATAGCAATGAAAGAATGAATAAGTCATAACTCCGCCTGATCACATAACTGTCTATAACTGTTATTAAATGCTCCAAAATAAGTGAACTCATTATGTTTCTGCACTGCTTTTAGCTAATCTAAGATTCTGCTCACTTAATCATGCAGAAAAGGCTTTAGAACAGTTTTAGACCCTCAGCAAGGTCACTTCAATGCCTTTTTTTTCTGTTCTGCACTGATCATTTAAGAGCAGCACTTTGACCCGAAACTGATGATCTCTCATACAAGCTTGAATGCTTAACCCCAAAAGGACTGTGTTTCAGATGTACTTTTGCACAGCCTATTGTCATATTTTGCTGCAAACTGAGCCAGAATTTCCTTTCAGAGAAGGAGGAAATGCCAATCAGAATTTGTAGATGTCATGTGCATGATGAAAGTACATTTTTACGATACCTTCAGAAACTGAAACAGTGATTTTTAAAACACATGCTTGCCCTATGGACTCTTTAATGACTTTTAATTTGCTCTAGAGATATGACAATTAAATGATGTTTTTTACCATATGTTTCTATCAGACAATATATAAATCTAACATAGAATTTTCCTAGAAATCTAATTCATTTAGGCATGATAACCCATTTAGACAACTTTTGCCTACAGTGAAACTGTAAACACATCCAAACCTAGGAAACAAATGTTGTCCCTTCTTCTCTTCATGGTTTCTGTGCCACAAGACAAACTGCATTTTAATGTCAGTAAAATGTCTTCAGAAATCAGGAGTACAGGAATCAAGTCCTCCACCACTGTAACTAATGGAAAAACTCTTTTATCGATTCAGCAGCAGCAGGCTCGGGCTTGAATCGCAAATGAAGGCTGTAATTCTCAAAAGCTAGTAAACATGCTGAACTTTACTCATCTGGTTTGTGCTGTTGCTATCAGCACAACAACTTCACTTGAGTTAAGTTGTAGAAAACTTAATCCTACAGGTATTTGTTGCCGACCACGCTCTAGTGAGATCGCACACACCAATATGATGTTCAAGCAAATCCCAAGTTTATTCAAAAACACAGGTAATATATGACCTCAAGTGACCCCGCCCGAGATGCGGTGGTCTGACCCAAATTGGTTGAGGCTGAAAACATGTCCTTTTAAGGTGAAAATGAAACTTGTAAGGTGGTCATTCAGACCCACCAAAATCAGGGGCTGCAACAGGCATTTATTTCCTGATGTGTGCTTTCTCTCCTCATCTATGCACACAGTCAGAGGGAGGCATAATGCAGCTGTAACACCTATGCAGCGTGTTTATCAGGCCTGTTATAAATGTAACTGTCACATGGTGAACAAAGTTGTTCTTTATGGTTCTAGGAGGCTTTTCTCAAAAATATTCTTTTTCCTTTTTATACTTTAAAGTAAGAATGTATTTGTCATGGATGAGAAATCATTCATGTATTTCCCCACACACCTTTTCTGCATCTTAGCGATGCAAAACCAAATTTTGTTTCATTACATTTAATCACAAGAATAAAAATAAAATAAAATAAATCCTACAGAGAGAGTTTTGCATTGCCCAATGCAGCTTTTCCAGCTGTCATGGAAAAGTTATAGCAGTGCTTACTTGATATGATCAGCGAAACACTGCTCCCTCACACTTTCCTGGGAAATGAAATTATCTTCTTTTCTACAGACAAAAAGTATACTTTGCAATTGTATAATTTCTGGCCAGTACATGCTGCCTGAGGTTAGTCATAAAACCTAGACTGGAGATCTAGTATGGTTCTTCCCCAGAGACAGTGTTGGTGGAAAGAAGTCCTCCCTGGCCTCTGGCCCTGAGATGGGGAACGAGAGCAGTATGCAAAGGCATGTGCATTTGTTCTTCAGACTACTTGAAAAATAACATGGACATGTAAAAATGGTGTCATCACTCCCCCACAGTCAGATGTATGGAAAGAGTGTTTTCCCTGTACTACAATAAATCTTATGGCTATCACAGGTCCTCTGGACCTTTAATTGGTCGTGCCTATTAGGGAGCTGCAACCAATTGTTTACAGTTAGTTTGTGGTGTCAAACCATAAACTCTACAAGTCACAGGCTATTCAATGTTTATACTGTATCTAAGCATAGCTGGTCCCAGGTCTATAAGCACTACTGTAATGTAATTGATGTAAAGGCAATATAGTAACTCCCAATGTTACAATGTGATTTGGTATATAATAAATTGAAATAGTTGTATTTTCTGGGAAGATCAATGTAAGAGTTACATTATCAATATTCTACAACAGAGCAGCAGGCTCGAAAAAAACAAAAACAAAAAAACCCCAAAGAAACAAACAAAAAAAAGAAAGAAAAGCCAACAAGAAATAATTAATAGAATAACCCTTCAGCTGGACATAGAATAATAAAATAATATTGTATTTTAATATTGTTTGCTTGAGGACAATTAATATTTAATTAAAATGTAAATTTCAGTTCATGCTATTTAGATAAATGCTTGAGCCTCGAATCAGTGTTCCATTTCTCATTTTAGATAAGAAAGTATACAAATAGACATTTGAGGGAGAAAATATGCCTCAAGAAGAAGAAGGAATTTGCCCAGTTCCCATTGGAGACGTGTTGTATTCAGAGATCCTTTTATCTGTTGCTTTTGTCATGTCCATTCAGGAACTTCAGAAAATGTGTTTGGTGAATGGTGTGAGCAGGGGTTTGCAGGGCCCTTTGCAGTTGTTGCACCCTGTCCCACATTCTGTCTGTGAAATAAGGCCACTCAAGCACTTAAACAAGTCAGATTCATACTGCCCCATTCTGCATATGATAAATTATTGTGACACTATGGTACTGCCACTGGGCAGTGCCACAGAATTACTGCTGCAAGGGGAATCTCTTCTATTTTTCTAAGTCTTTACTTTCATCTACACAGGCTAGCTTTTCACTGGGAAAACAAAATCCAGCTGCTTAGAAGCAAGAAAAGACACATCTTGAACTGAATAAATAAAAGCTAAATATTACTACTAGAATGGCAAATGAAGAGATTTTCTACAGGCAAGCACAAAGCAAAATCCCATTCTAAGTATTTCAGAGTACAAGCAGCATCAGTATCCAAATCAGAATTGCATAAATGTGATCCACATTCTTAATTCACTCTATCTAAATCCCAAAATCGGATGAGTGTGTGTATGTTTCATCTGAATCGGGAAGTACAAATTCTGCCACATTTCATCTTTATATTTTGCCTCTTGAGTCCACCTGAGATTTAGGAAATACTTTAGAGCCAGCTAATGAGCAGTTTTTCAAGCAAAATTACTAAAATCACATGCAAGGATTTATGAGGACATAACATTATTTATGCATATTTTCATAAGTGCTGTGTATTAGCAATCATGTTTATAACCCCTGATGTTTAGCACATTTTAGCATGTGAAATACTGTGAAGTTGTTCTAAAATATTGTAAAGTATTTCCTCCTAATAAACATTTGCAAGTATCCAGACTGGCCTGTGAATTAAAGTAGGCTGAGAGGCATGAATCTGTAATTATTAAAGTGCGACTCCAAAAGAAACCACATCAAACTCTAAAACCTTATTTTTTTTCCTCCCTATAGGACTGAATAACTATAAAAACTGAAACTGATTAGACTGAAATCATCATGAAATAAAAATATCCAGCCATGCACAATTGTGAATGTAGTTAGCCACTTGTAACTGTTTTCTTGCTAATTTCATTCATAGTGTTGGAGCACCAAACCTGAATGAACTGCTGACAGTTTTGAAACAGATGCTATGCAGGATTTTTAACAGGTACTTTCCATTTTTTGTCTTTAGCAGTAATTCTTCTTGTTCACTTTGGCTATCCAGATGTTTTTCCTGTTACACTGGAGCATAAAATATTATAGTTTGAAGGCCTTATTTGAAATAGTGAGTCTTATTAGGACGCAAAACCATGCAAAATTGAATGTGCGTGAAACATGTTGGTTTCACATCTGCAACATAGAACTTGGACACTCATGTTTGTAAATATTTCGAGTGAATTGTGGGAATAACTAAAACTACATTAAACAGATGTCTTTGTTGTTGTTCATGCTTTGTTTCCCACTAATATCAAAACCAGTGCAGGATCTCCTGTGTTCAGTGTAATCCTAGCATAAGAATAGAGAAACTGTTCAAACCCCATGACAAATAATTGAGTTCAATTATTGTTCATGTTTGTAATGTGTTATAATATGATGCAGTGTAGTACAGATACGATTATAGCCCACTGGTATGCAGAACTTTTTAAAGGAAACTGTGGGTAAACCCAATTGGAAAATGGCAGTATGGTAGTAAAGACAGGGATACTTGCAATCCAAATTATTGAATGGATTTGCAGAGAAACAGAGATATAATGGAGGAAACAGACAAAGGCAGCTGAGAATGACACTGAAGCACACAGAGTTAGAATGGAATAAGTAGACACCTCTAGGCACCATCTGACCAAGTGGGGTATCAGCGTTCTGGGGAGCAAGCTGGCAGGGACTAGAGCTTTAAACTAGATTCACTAGGGAAGAGGATGCTCTGCTGGTTCTCAGTAAGGAACCAGGAAACCACAGCACTGTAGGGAACAACAGCGAAATACCTGTAAATTGTCCCAAAGGAAGCAGAGAGCGCTCCTCCCTAAAGGTGAAGAGGTCGACAGCCCAGCTCAAGTGCCTCTACACTAGTAAATGCAGCCTGGCTAGCAAGCAGAAGTTGAAAACCATGGTGTAACTAGAAAACTCTCACCAGCTGGCTATCATAGAAAACATGATGGGATGTGTTACTTGACTGGGACGATGCAAGTGAGGACTACAATCTTTTCAGATGAGAAAGGCTTGGAAGGAGGTAGGGGTGTCACACACTGTGTTAAGGAAGGGGTAGATTGTGAAGAGCTGCCTCTGAGTAACAGCCATGAACAGGTTGAGACCTTGTGTGTAAAAATAAAGGATAGGGCCAACAAATGGCACCTGGTTATGGAGGTCTACCACAGGCCACCTGACCAACTGGAGCCTGTTGCCTAGGCCTAGCCTTTTTGCTTTAGATATAGGAAGCATCACACTTGCAGGCTTTCATCCTGATGAAGGATTTCAGCCACCCAGACATCTGCTGAGAAAGCAATACAGATGGCTGCAAGCAATCCAAGTGACTCCTGGAGTGTGTAGAGGACAACTTCCTGGTCCAGGTATAAGACAAGTCAACCAGAGATGAAGCATATCTGGACCTGGTGCTCACCAGTGCAGACAAGCTCATTAAAGGAGTTTAGATTGGTGGCAGCCTGGGTGGTAGAAATCACTCTGTTTATGACCTCAAGGAGCATGAGCCTGATGAAGAGCAAAGTCAAGATACTGAACTTTTCAAGAGCAAACTTCCATCTGTTTAAGGAGTTGGTCAATGAGATCCTCTGGGAAACTGTCTTGAAGGACAGAGGGACTGGACAGAGCTGTCAGCTCTTTAAGTCCACTTTTCTTGGGGTGCAAGAGCTCTCCATTTCAGTGTGTAGGAAATCAAGCAAGGCAGACTGAAAACCAGCATGACTGACCAAGGATCTGCTCCTTAAACTGAGGAGTAAGAAAAAAATACACTGCTTGTGGAAGCAGGAACAGGCAACCTGGGGAGAGTAAAGGTATAGTGTTCAAATGTTTAGGGATGGGGGCAGGGAAGCCAAAGTAATGCTGGAACAGGACTTGCTGAGGGACATGAAAAATAACAAGAGATTCTGTAAGTAAATGGGTCAGAAAAGAAAGGCCAAGGTGAGCAAGAATTATAAGCTGCGAGTGACTGATATGGAGAAGGCTTAGATACTCAATGAGCTCTTGGCCTCAGTCTTCACTCACAGTCAGGCTTCCCACTTCTCTCAAGTCCCTGGTCCTCTGAGTGGGTTTAGGGGGAAGTGAAGACCCTGTGACTATAAGGGAAGAATAGGTTTGAGATCACTTATTGAAAATTGATAGCCACAAGTCTATGGGGGTTGCTGATGTGCATTTCAGGGTCCTGAGGGAATGGGCTGATATTGTTATCAAGCCACTTGTTATATTTGAAAAGTCATGATGGTCAGGCAAATTGTCCAGTGACTGGAAAAAGGGAAATATTGCTCCCATTTCTAAAAGGGAGAGAAAGGGAGAACTGTGGGACTACACACCAGTGAGCCTCACCTCTGTGCCTGGGAAGATTATGGAGCAGGTCCTCCTAGAATACATGCTACGGCACATAAAAGACAAGGAGATGATCCAAGTCAGCCAGCAAGACTTCACTAAAGTCTAATCATGCCAGACCATTCTGGTGGCCTTCCATGATAGAATGACAGCAATGGTCACAAGGGAAGATTGGCAGATGCAATCTATCTGAACTTCTGTAAAATTTTCAACATGATCCCACAAGACATCTTTATCTCCAGACTGGAGAGGCATGGATTGTTGTATGGACTATTTGTTGCATAAGGAATTGGCTGCATGGACCCAGCTAGAGAGTTAAGGTCAGTGATCCTGTGTCCACATGGATGCTGGTGATGAGTGGTGTCCTTTGGGCTCTGCCTTGGACCAGCACTCTTTAACATCTTAATCAATAACACAGACAGTGGGATTGAGTGCACCCTTAGCAAGTTTGCAGATGACATGAAGATCAGTGGTGCAGTTGACACAACAGAAGGAAAGGATGCCATCCAGAGGGACATGGACAAACTTGAGAATTAGGCCCATGAGCACCTCGTGAAGTTCAACAAGTTTAAGTGCAAGGTGCTGTACCTGGATTAGGGCAATTCCAGACATGAGTACAGACAAGGAGAAGAAGTCCTTGAGAACAGACATGAAGAGAAGGTCTTGGGGGATATCATGGATAAAAACCTGGACATGATCCAACAGTGTGTGCTCACAGCCCAGAAGGCCAAATGTATCCTAAGCTGCACCAAAAGTTCAAGGGAGGTGATTCTCTCCCTCTACTCTGCCTTTGTAAGATTTGCACCTGGAGTACTATTACCATCTCTGGGATCCTCAACATAAGAAGGATGTGGACCTGTTGGAGTGGGTCCAGAGGAAAGCCACAAAGATGATCAGAGGGTTGGAGAACCTCTCATACAAAGACAGGCCAAGAGAACTGGGGTTGCACAGACTGGAAAACGGAAGGCTCCAGGGAAACCACGCTGCAACCTTTCAGTATCTTAAGGGGGCTTATAAAAAGGAGGAACAAGAACTTTTGTTACAAGCAGATAGTAACAGGACAAGGGACAATGGTTTTAAACTAAAAGAGGTTAGGTTTAGATTAGATGTTAGGAAGAAAGCTTTTACTCTAAGAGGAGTGAGACACTGGAACATGTTGCCCAGAGACATTATGCATGCTCCATGCCTGGAAGTGTTCAAACTCAGGTGGGATGGGACCCTGATCAATCTGATCTAGTGCATGGCATTCTTGCCCATAGAAGGGAGGCAGGAACTAGATGATCTTTAAGGTCCCTTCCAACCCGAACCATTCTATGACACCACATTCTGTCTATATACAGAGACACACAACATAAAACCATGCAGTATATAGTGGAAATGTCTGAAAATTCAGTGAAATGATCAAGAGAAGACAAAAGGAATGTGCTTCCAATAGTGCCCTGGAGGTTGCTAGGTGTGTATTTATTCTATCAGCTTCATTCTCAGGAAGGGAAACCGTTAGAGGTATCTGGTGAGAGAAGACATTAGTCTTGGTACTTCAATTAAAAAAAAATTAAACAGTAGGCTGTATACTTAAAAAGCAAATAAAAATGTGAGGTTTGCTCAACAGCAATATTTTGATGAATTCTTATTAATCAAGCTAATTTTATCTAAATTATTGATAAATCTATGAACCTTCTACAAATATTTCTTTCAAAATCACATGTATGCACTAAGGTGGTACACTGAAGGGGCATTGAAAATAACCTAATCAAATAGTGTGAAATTTTTTTCCAAAACCTGAAATGAGGAGAAATCTTAATTTTCTCCTTTTCTAATAATGTATTTCTGTGCAGGGAGGAGAGTCTATCCAGCTGGTCCTTCTTCAGTATGTCTCCTTTGGACAGTGATTACTATTATGCTATTATCTCAGTTGGTTAGAGAATGCCTCTAATAATGTCAGGGTTGCTGGTTGGATCCCTATATGGGTGATTCCCTTCAGAGCTGGACTTGATGATCCTTGGTCATTTTCAACTCAGAATATTCTGATTCTGTATACTTACTGGTCCTTTCATCAGTCAAAAGATTTTGGACATCACTCCTTATAGCCAAGATGCTGTAGCACTTAGAAGCAAGTTTGCATTGCTCAGATAGCATAAAACTTTCAAAAGTTGGCTTAGCATCACCCCAAGGTCAGTTTTGCATTGAAGAATATTTAGTCACAGTAAACTCTGAACTTTTGTGCTATCCCTTTGTCTAAATGCTGCTATAAGCAGCATGGCCAAGGTGACCTTCTGCTAGGCAAACCAAGCAACAGAAGAGCACATCTTGATTGTTCTAGACAATATAATGCAGAACAGATTTTAGAGGGCTTTAATTTCTATTTTGGACTGGACCAATAACAGTATGGCTTCAGTTTTAGAGGTATTTGAAGGTCAACTTTACATCGTCATTCTATGTTCAACTAAGGACTTTTCCTACTCTAAAAGAAGAGGGATATTTCCAGTGCTACTTCTGCTCATGTAAGGAAAAAGTATGAATGAATTCTGCCCTTCAAGCAGCAGGTAGTCCTTATATAATTAATGTATTGGTGGTAGTTTTAGACCTGGAAAGTAGAGGCAGAATATTTTGATAGCCTACAGTTAGTGTAGCATTCTTTTCCTTCTGACTCAAAAAAGGAGGTATTTGAAGAAGCCACTTATCAAGTCCATCTTCATCAAATATCATCAAAACAAATGGTGAATCATAGTAGAGATAAGAAAAAAAAGGAATCATTAATCCAAGGCTCTGACCAATGATGATGTCAAATGCATAACTTTCTAGAATTTGGGACGAGTACTTGAGAAAAAACAAACTAGAGCATTTTCTATGTTTAATTTCAAAGCAGACTGCATTTTCTAGCTTTCAGTCATTTTATATAGCTTCCACTTAAATTTCAGGCACTTGCAACTACAAGAGTGTGAAGAGACCGAAGATCAATGTAGATTAAAGTTTGTGTGAAATTTATGAAGACTCATTGACCCAAAATCCAGGTCTTCAGTTTTGTGGCTTACTAATGATCTTCACTGAAATGTCTTTCACATTACAGATCATAGCAATTTTTTTTCACTAATTAAGTGGTGTACAGAATATTATTAGTTTTTCTTTTCATATATATATTATTTTTCCTATATCATTAATGTGGCAGAAGGAAAGGCAATAAAGGGTTTAGCTTTTCCATAGGTAGAGGACAGTCCATTGAACAAACATGCTGTTAGTCATGTCATTTATTGCTTTTTTGGGAGGACTGGGAGTGTTCTTATCCCACATCATTATTAAAGATCTTCATTAGGAAAATATGTTAAGCAACTTGAAATATTACAGGTGAAGGTATTTCTGTAATTCTCAACATCTCATCACCTATCAGTCCCCAAATTCCTTGATGATTCAACTAACTGCAGGAGAAATAATAGTTTAGGGTCCCCTCTTCTGCCTATTCTTACTTGAATTTCCCCATTTGTCTTAGAATGACCACTTGAGTAAATTTTCATCAAAAGATTTTTTTATAATTTTACCAAGCTCTGAAATGAACACATCTCTATGATTCTATCTCAGCTGGTCTCTAAAAATTTGTAATGAACATATACTCATCTAATGGTGAACCTTAATTTACCCTCTGAGAAATTTTAATTTATTTCAGTTCTCATAATATACGTGTTTATTTGGATGAATTTACCACAACAGACAGAAGAAGCTATTTAATTCAAAATGTGTCACTTATTTTTTTTATTTCTTTTATGGATAAAGTGTGATTTCTAACTCTAGAACTATTTTCATGGACATGAAATTTTGTCAAAGGGCAATTTTACTTCACAGCAAATATATTTTCTTCTGCTGGTGTGGTCATAGCACTACCAGACATTAATTTAGGCCACATAGTAGAAAGTAGACTTAATCATATTCAAGGGGACAACAGGGACCCCCAAAATATTCCAAGTCAACAAGGATGGCAATGTCCTGTCCCTGTCTCTTTGGAAATAGTAGCCTTCTCACGTTCATGCCAACAAAGGTCACGCTTGCGGTCGCTACAAGTTAAAACACAGTAAACAGAAGATTAATACATTCCATTACAAACAAATCATGCTTTTTAATACAAAAATTTTATTTTGCTTGTTGTATATTCAGCTGTGTCATTAAGGAAAATGACCAACAACACATCACACAGACTACACTATGAACCAGAGTCACAAAATGTTATTCTATGTGTGCTTTGCAGACAAAGGGGCTTACCTAAGCAAGAGCTTTCTCACATGTGCTGTGCTTTCAAAGAGAAGGGAGTATCAAAAAATTCTTAGGAGGATTTTTTCCTTCTTGCTTTCCTAGTAACAGATTTTCAGGAAAGCATACTGTTTTTCAGACATACATGACATAAAGCATGTACAGGGATTCCCTTTAATTGGTAGAAATTAATTGTTTCTTTAACCATATGTTTTTGTGCATAAATCAGCTATTTTTAGAAACTGTTGGGAATGTAAAACTCCCTCCTTTTCTTCTTCTCCCCCCGCCTTCTCTTTTATAGGAGAAAGGCCAGCTTCCCTTACACATCCATTGCTTGTTAAATTCATTCATGCTGCTAAGCTAGTGTCCTTAGACATAATATCTTAATGAACATATGTTTTTAAGCAATGACTTGCTTATCTTAATAACATCACTAACTCAATTTGTTCTTAGAAATATATGGAGACCAAATACTAATGTAAAAGAAAATGGAATTAAAAACAATGTGCCAGGACTATGTTTCATTGTTAGCTTAAGGAAGTCCTGGTTTTGTCATGTTTTCTCCTTCTCCCTCCCCCCCCCTCCCCACCTCATCAGAATTGTCAGAGCTGTTTCAGAACAGTGTAAGTAGTCCCTTTGTAAGAGACTAATGACCTTTTGTTGATTTTGAAACTTACTAGGACTTAAGCAAATTCATGGATGCACAAATGCATCTACTGATATGATCAGTTTTCTCAAATGAAATGCACTGTAGTTTTATGCAATGTTTAATCATTATTTCTATTTTGCAGGAATAGCAATAAAATGTGTTGTAATATTTAAATAAAAGGCATTCTTAGTGAAGTAATCATACGCCTTTAAAAAGATGACAGGTTACATTTATGCAAGTGGTGGGAGCAATTCACTCAAACTGGATGCAAAGCACACAGACGGCTTGCACGTTGGATATTTTAACATTCACACGCTTTCTACCTGCCACAGCAAATTCGAACTAGATTTTCCCCCTGCTGTCAGATCCAAACCCAAGAGTGTCCTTCATTACAAGCACTCCTACCAGGAAACCTTGGCAGTATATGCCTATCTTCCCTGTTTATTCTCTCCCATGTAGTTTGCAATTAGTTGATAGAGTATAAAAGGAAGGACTGCAGAATGAGAGGTGTTGATGTTTCGTCTTGCCTGGTGGAGTATGAGGGCTTTTAGAGGCAAGTGGGAAGTCAAAAATGAAGACAACCTCTTCCTTGTTTAAGGGAAAAAAAAATTCAAGAAAGGGTGTGCATGTTTAGCTTTAGGCATATAATTATATAATAAACTACAGTGATGAGTAACAGCTTGTACTTTTGAGTGGCAGCGGTAGTATAGTACCATGATTGAAGACATGAGTTTTGTCAGTCCCATCTTAAATCACCACCTTCCCCAACACTGCTTTGCACTTCATACAGCCAGTCTGATTAGGCAGCATTTTCTTCCTACTCATTATAACAGCTTAAACAATAACATCTAAATTAGGCCTATCACTGTTTTTTACAGTCAAAGCATTCTGATGGTATGTACCAGTGCAGTAAGTGTTTGGGTTCTGAGACAATCCTTAAAACAAGTTGGTTGACTTCACTGCTTTTGTAAACACTCCAACAATTGCACATTTCTGACACATATCCTCATAACCTTTTGCTGTAGGCAAACTATCACTTAATGAAACATCAAGAAACATACTATAACATTCATCTAAATGAATCTCTCATACCTAACTGGGTAATATTGAAACACAAATATTTTTTGCATTTGGGAGACTTTCCCTTGAGAAAACTATACATAAAATAGAAGCTGTGTGAGTAATGAGTGACAGTTTCTTAAAAGTTAATATTTTCTTTAATCTATTTCCGTAACAGGAGAAGAGAAGAAACTACAGGGCTAAGCACAAGGTGTGCTTTTGGGATTAGAGAAACAATCTCTGCTAACATGTATATCTCAGACCACAGGGAACAATGCACACACCACAAACACATTTTTATTTCATTTAACCAAATATAGAAGTGTCTTAAATATTTTTTCCATATTATTTAAAGGATTGAAAAGTCCCTAGATTTTCTTTTACTTCTTTTTTATTTTTTTATGAAGAAAAGTAAAACTGCCTTTAATGCTGGACTAGACTCTGTGACTGTCATGTAAGGTAATGAAACCATTAAATGCACAGTATTAAGAAGAGACGAGATGCAATTAGCCAAGAAATTACTCTGATCTCAGTGACATTTTCAAAAAATCATAATACAATATACATTGCAGGACATGATTGACAGTCTAATCCAGTTTTGATGGAATGTAGTCCACATACTGAAAGTAAAGCAGTACATGGCCAGATAAAGCTCACAGCTGTGAATCCCTGATATGTCCTTACAGTCTTGTCACCCTGGAAATTCCTCAGGTTTAAAAGATGATGAAAGTATCGACCATTAATGACAGGATCATCTCCTACCCTGAAATAAAATGTACTAATCCCTTTTGCTAGGTCTATGAATTCCTAATATAAATTATATAAACTGTAGTAATTCATCTCTGTTAGCACAGTTGTGTTTGGAAATTGTACAGCAGTCTTTGCCCTATTTGAAATGCCAGATGAAAGCAAGACTTGTTCGTTTAAGCTGCAGCATGAAATAATTTAACACAGGGGACAGAATAACTTCTGGATAATGAGCAGTAGATATGTAAAAGAAGGAAGTTCTGAAGTTCTAAAGTGGCCTGATGGATTTATGCCTGATCTTAGAAAGAGGCCAAAAATGTAAATATAGGAAGTATGGTTAAATGCAGGTGCTTTGTTAGACATTTGTAAGATGATTTAATGATTGAGTCATACAGAATACATCCTCTGACTTCAAAGAGACATACAATGGTCATTTATGTCTTACAAATAATTTGGATGGTAACCTATCCATCATTTTAAAATACAGTAATGTGGATCATACTGGATTATACTGCAAGGGGGAAAAAAAAGTAAAATATGAATCTGAAGTGACGTTACAAACACATTTAAATTTCTGTAATCCATTTTTGATAATACATAGGTTGCACATTTCTATCAAGCTGGTCTTGCAGCCTTGTGCTCATCTCATTGATACCTGCAGTCATTGATGAAGTCAGATAGCTACCTAAAGGATGTTTAAGGCATCTGTAAATAATACAAAGCACAAAGCTAGACCCTGGATATTTTTCAGAGTAGTAATGACAATACAAAAATGCAAGGTTATTAAAAGAAATATCTGGGATGCATGGATGTAAAGTAAAAGCTTTTGATATAACACATGTACATTTCAGCTGTGTGTACTCTGTTCTTGCGCAATAGTATTTACTAGTTTTAAGAGTAAATCCAGAACAGAGAGATTATTGCTAATAAATGCCATTTTCAAAACCCATGTTTGTTGTAGAGGTAATTGTTCAAAAGTATTCTGTGTTTGGTAATTCTCCAGCATTGTAAATCTGGTGAAAGTCTAAAGTGGAAATCATTGCATCACACGCACACACACAAAGCAGAGTCTAATGATATTCAGTGCTTTGAGAACACTTCAGGAAGCAGAAAAAGAGAGATTCAATTCTTTTATGTCTGGCTAGCATTGCTTTTGCTGGTTATGTTCAGAATCATTGCAGTAAGATCAAAAGCTAACAGTATACTTAAGTTCCCATAACTTGTGGGATTAAAGATATCCCACAGGTATGATGGGCTACAACTGATTCAAACACTTCAAAATTCAGCAGGTTTCAGTGTAGCTTCAAATATGAACCAAACCACAACTGATTGCATGCCATTCTGAAATTACCTCAGAGAACACCAAAAAAAAAAAAAACCAATGAAAAAGGAACAGAAATCTACCAGTTATTTGAAATGTTCAAATAAAAATTCAGTAGATAATGTCAGACCAAAAACCCGAAGTCAACTTTGAACATCTACCCAAGCTTACATGCAAAGAGGGTGACTAATGGATTATGCCACTCCTTGAATCAGAATCAGAGAACTACTGCATTTCCATTCTGAGGATTTGATTTACTCAAGCTTGAGATAAATATGACTGGGTTTGTAAGTAGCTCATATTAAATTCAGGCATTTGTTTGGTTTGTTTTTGTTTTTTTTTAAAGCTTACTAAAAGCTGCATTTTAATGCTATATTCTATCTTAAAAGTGTTTGAATCTTAAATTACCTCTGGATTATTTTCATTTGTCTGGGTTATATTTATATCATTCAATATAGACTTTTTTATTATATTGATCTATCAAGACCTTAAATATTTGGAAATACTAATGACATAAGACAAATTTAGAAACCACAAAATGCAGCATTTAATGATAAGATTTTATAGAAATAATGTAGATACAAGAACACAGTTTAGATTACTACCATAATTAATATATTGCAATGCTGATAAGAAAATAGCAGAAAAAGAATGCTTCATAAATTAGCAGCTTGAAACCAGAAATGTGACAAGTACCTTTCATTTCACTAAATTTGGTAGTAATCAAGGGCTGCCAGCAACTCCAGAAGGATCTCTGCACCCCACAGTTTCCTAGGCCAGAAATATTGTAAGTTAGGAAAGTGTATTATAGAGTAGGGCCTCTTATACTGCTGCGCAATATCCTCCATAAGTCTGCCATGAATTACTTCTTGAAACTCAGCAAGGCCTCCTCAGGGAAGATTTTCCCATTTCTGTTCTGAGTCAGATACTGTGCAATCTTTACTCACTGCTATAAATTAACTGTGAATGTGTCTTGCCTACACACCTTCATGTCGGTAGGTTCTGTCTTTCCTCTCTTTTTTTTTTTTTGAAGGAACAGAAATTGAAGTATATTTCATACCAAATCAGGGGAAAATGAAAGAACACCTGTATTTCAATATTTAGTTTGTTCTCGTAATATGGGTTCTCCCAAGTAAAGAGGTAGGGGAATGAACCAGAATGTCTTGTGCATTTGTATAGTAAATGCTTTTGTGTTCAACAACAGTACAGTTGTATTCTTTGTTTTTAAGTACGACTGTCTTTATTTCAGGTAAATGAAGATTATTGGACAAAATTATTTCAAATTGGTTTTGATTACCTGTGCTTTAATCTTTAGATGAACAGATACTCAGAACTCCCTATTTCTTTTCCCACGAGCACAATGTGATCATGGATTTCTATTTTTATTATTACTTAGGGAATATAATAAAAGAAGATAGCTTTGATTTTAACTGTTTTAAAAGTAAACAAATATGTTGAACTTTTTAAAAATAAAAACATTGACATTTCTGGATGTCTTCCTAGATTTCAGTCCTTTGCCATTTATATTCAATTTTTAGGCAATCAGCTTCAATTTTGGCATAGTAATTTATTAGAGAATCCAGATTCCTTTGAGAAAAATCAAAACTGATGATACCAGCAGGCTCAACATGAGAATATAATGCAAATGCTGCTACTTTGCTGTATGAGTGCTTAAAGGGAGGGAAGTGGAAGAGGCTAGAGAAAAACCTGAATACTTTGGCAGTGATGTCCTAACTGTGTAAACTTTGTTTTTCATATTCTTTTGGGTAATCTTAGATTTTTAATACATATAATACTACAAAAAATCCTATGTTTTTGTAAAATATAATTGTACACACTGTAAGTTAAATAGCTGAATATAATTTTGCATGTTTAAATCCAGCATGACCTGCATCTGAGAACCTTTTATATATTTCTGCTTTTATGAGAATTGATCTGTTCTTACTTCTGCAGCAACATTACAATAACTATAGCCCCTATTTGTTAGCAGTTTTTATAAGACCTGAATTTCTGATATTTATTGTCTGTTACTACCAGTGGTGAACTAACTGAATTTACTCTAAGGCTAAATAATGGATGATGAGGAATGCTGTTTATATTTCATTCAGAAGGTATTGCACAAGGTTTCTATGTGTCCAAATCTCCTAATTCCCAGAAAATATAATTATTTTGTTTACAAAAACTCCAAGAATTAATTTAATGTATTCTGAATAGTCAATGATGGTAGATAAATTACTACATAGACTTGTTGATGCTATGTTCAGGGGGGAAAAGACTCATGATGGCCTGTAGCCAACCATAGATAATAACAGTTCACAGGCTACAGCATTTTACATTTTGAAAGTTCTGCATAGACATATGAAAAGCATCAGAAAAATACAAAAATAATAAATCACTCTCAGTTTGGAAGGATTCTGTGTGCTTCTACAATTAAAAGAGTGTATTGGAAGACCTGAACACTGCTTTTTGGAGTACACTTCTGGGGCGGGGGGGAAGCCTGGTTCATGTAAAGGCCATGCTAAATATTTTTCAAGATTTGAAATCAGTTTTTGACACGTGTTGTGGCTAATTAATTACATTCATTTGCTTTAAGTTGTGTACTTGAAGATGAACAGTGCATGATAACAAGGCTAGGCTGTGTGAGGAAGACCTTTAGTAGTCTATATACTGTGCAGCCTCATTACAGAGCTAGTTATCTGCAGGAAGTCTGACATTGAAAGGTACTGCACATCCCATCCCGCCCTCCCTTAACTGTGATGATTGTAGTTTCTTCCTAAAAGTGATGATTAGGAGAGAGAAAAACAAAACTGAATGCCGTATGAATATTTCATGTAAATGTAAGGAGGACGTAGACCTTGATTGATGCTAGAGTGCCTCTAAATGCCTTGACATTGAAGGGTTTAGACTTCCCTTTCCACAATGACTGCTTCAAGAGCTGCAGTTAATAGTGGATATAGCTGTATTTAGCTGAAGAGCTCTTTATTACTGGCTGATATTAAACAAAATCACAGGCCTTAGGTTTGAGTAAGTGAATCTCTATAAGGGAGTTAGTGGATATCTAAATGAAATAAGATAGTTAAAAGTTTTTTCTCTTTCTGTCTTCTCATTCTGTAGATTAATTGTGTGTATCACTTTTAAATTCCTTCCTATGCTGAAATGAATCAGCAACACACAAGAGGAATCAGCCATAAATTCTTTTACAATACCTCTGTTTAACAAAGCACCAAATCGAAATTTCTAAACTATTTCTTACAAGCAAGCATTTTAAAAGGCATTAAAATTAATATAATTATTCAGTTTAAAAAAAATTAGAATTTTAATATCTTTCCCAATAAGCATTTCAAAATACTATTGAAACACTGATCAAAGAGAAAAATATCTACTCTTTCAAGGATTGATTTATCTTTTGCTTTCATAGGGACACAAATATTTCTATGCATGTGCTAGGTAAGAGCCTGATTCTGTCATACTTTTGAATTCATCTTTTGAAACTAGAGTGGCCTTTAATGCATAGGTTTAAAATGGAATAATAATGCATGCAAATAATTTAGAAGCTGCAATCAGTGTTGTAAAGGAATCATATTTCAAAATCAGTCAAATGTAGGAATTATATTTTGAAAGTCAACACTGAGATGTTTCGTAGTGAGCATGAGATTATGTGTTTCCCATATTTTATTAATAGACAAATCATGGTTTGAAAAAAAGCTCTGTGACTACCATCCACTTCCATCAGGATTATGGGCTACACTTTCCGAATACTTTTTTTTTTTAAGTCAAATTAGTAAAATGCCAAGTTCTGAGCTCTGCTGCCTTAAGGCAGAAATTTTAATCAATACGGTAGTGAAGGAAAATGAAGGATTCCTCACCAGGAAACCTCCATGCTTCTGTTTTACACATCAGAAAGGCATTTCTGTTTATACTACCTGTCTCAAATCCAGTACACCGTAAACAGGAGATTGTAGGATAGCCTTTCGTCCCACCAATGCACAGAAGACTGAATTGGCCCTTCCCAAGTATCCATGTAGGTGTGTGTTCTTAAAACTCTATTCTTCCAGTAAGATGATTTCTTTGGTGGTTTGAGCAAAGAATCAACTACGCTGGTTTTGTCCAGTATTAACACAAAAGCTTGAGTGAGTTTTCTGTAGATTTTTTTTCCAGTAAATTGCTAACTATACCAGCAGAAGAAAAGAAGTGGAGTGGGTTTGGTTTTTTAATCATTACAGTGCATCATCTTCTTGGCTCTAGACTCAAACACTTTCACTTAACTTGTGTTTTGCCATTAGATGTTCACTAGTTGAAAAAAATAGAATATTTTAAATTCTTTTTCTTTTCTTGTAACACACTGTAAAAATAAAGTAAAAGTGAAATAATTAGGAATTCTTCTAAAGGAACATGTTACACCTTGGCTCTTTATAGGGTAATAAGTTACATCTAGACAGAGATTTTTAGCTGCCTTCATCACATAGAGCACATCGAAGTATGATTTCTTGTGAAATAAAGACCCTGCATTCATTTCTGTTGAAGTAAGCAGGACTGCTGGCTGTTGATTCTAGCAGCAACTGGCTTAAGCCTAGTATATTTTCAAATTTCTCACATATTTGTCTTCTACTTTAAGAGTTTGTGTATTGTGTGAAGAGAAGTGAACAGTAGCTCCAAGGGAAAATTGTAGGAGCTGCCACATGACAGCCGCTGCAATGTGATTTCGTTTTTTGCAGTAATACATTAAAATCGCTGCTAGCTGTGTACCAGTTAACAAGGTTCTGAGCACTTTCCAGCTGCGAGTAGTCATTATCATGCCCACATCTGATTTTGCATGTTACTGAGCTGACCATATATTTTTAAAACACTAAAGCCCATATGCACCCTTCTGCCCATATAAAATTTTCATGCAAAATTGAAGGTAAGCTTGGTGCAGGTGGATCATGACCACAGAGTGAACTAACAGAGCAAAAGTGAGCCTTGGTAATGTTACAGTCCTGCTTGTTACGGTCCTGCTTGTCTCTAAAAAGCCGTAGCGTGACAATATTTTTTATGCACTAGAGTGAGGAAGGCAAGACCAGGAATACAAAGCTGCATAGAGGGACTTGGAAAAAGATAAGATAATGAATACTGGATGCCTTTGTTATTAAAAATAAACACAGATTTAATCTTAATATTTCATAGTCAGTCATGCATCTGACTTTAATAATTGTAAACTGGGTTGTGCACTAAAACCGATGTTCTAATTACCTATGGATGCAGCCTGTTCCCATGTCTCTTGAGCATGAGTGAAGTCACTTCTGCTACCTGCTGGAACGACAGGTAGATGGTTATTCAGGCAAAAGCAGTAGAATTTTGATGCCACAGTTAGATATTTATGAAAAGAGATGCATTGAATTTTATCTCAGTAGATCAATTTTCAGGACAGAGTTCCTAACAGTATATTCATAGGCTGGGTACAAAACCAATTTTATCTGCTTCACTGGTGTGTGAACTGTATAAGGAAAGACATCTCTTTACTCTCTGATAGCTTATCTTCCCTGGTGACCATTTATGCGTGCTCTTGTAAATATACATCTTTTACAGCAAAAGCTCTTTAAACTATCCTTTGAGATGACCTTGAAATAGAAGCATTTGAATCTTCCAGGAAATTAACAGTAAAGTCTGCTTTGATAATGACTAGTGGGGTGGGAAGTGCCACTCAAAGCAGAAGTAATAATCAGTGCTGCAAGATATTTAATAGTACAGGTCTATGACAGAGAAAGATTTTTGCAAGGAAACACACAAAAAGAAAAGTACATCCTCTCTTCCAGCCCTGAAAATTTTTCTAGGAACTTAGAGAGATTTTTGGAAATGAATTGCTTGGCAAAGTGGGGCTCCTGTTTAAAAATATTAAAGGAAACCACAAGAAAATAATATAGCCAGTATTTTTTTTTTTGCCTGCTGGGCACATAAATACTGACTAAACTTAGTTAGCAATAAGGAAAATGACACATTTCCAAGTGATACACTGAAAGCATAAAAATATTTATTAAGGCAACATAAAAAATTATTATTTCTTAATGTCTAGTTAATTATTTTTATTTCATTTCCCTTTTTCCCCACTTTGTTTTTTCACTTTTCCACCAACAAAGCTTCTTAAAGATAAATCCTCCCCATTAAAGTTATGGGTTCTCCCATTGTAAGTATGTATGTGAAGTGAATATTGATAGCACCTCACTTATATCCACTGCCCTAGCTTATATACAGATCCACATATTCTCCTTTTCACTATATATAAACAGACTTATAACTCCATGCCCAAATTCCCGCACACAGATGCACATTACAAAAATACTCTTCTCTATAAATGTCTCCAGGCATATGCACTTTTGTCCCTAACAAATGTATGCTTTCCATGTGCACGTGCACATTTCATGGAGCACAATTTCCTCGCCAGCCCACATCAAATGCCTCTATTTGCTTCTTCTCATGCTGTCTCTTCAAAGATGTCTGTATAAAAATTCTCTCATTTCTGTATGCCTATAGCCTGTGCTATACATTTTCTATACACAGGCATACACAACAATCCTTGTAGCATTCATCAATTGCATATTCAGCCTTTTGTAGTAGCAGCTTGATTAACCATGAACTCATGGTAAAATTTTATAGGTAGAACTTTGAAACACACTTCTATAATGATACAAGGTGTTCCCTTTTAACTTCACTGACGGTGTCAAAATAACTCATAAAGAGTCTTGCAAATGCTTAGGAAAGAACCTAGCAGATCAGTTGGCACAGCAATAACTTGCTTGTTGCTGGTTTGAATTTTGCTCATTGATCCCATTACTGTGAATTTTACACATTATTAACCTTTTTGAAAATATGAGAAATCAAAGTCAGGTATCAATTCTGGATACCAATATCAGGTATTAAGCAGTGCCTCTGGGCCGGACACTCAGAGAAGAGCATAGAAATAACTGCTTGGAGATGTGGAGGAAGCAGAAGTTCAGCTGGATCTTGAACTGGCAAAATATGCTAGACATAACAAAGAAGGCATTAGTGTGATAGCCATAAGCAAAAGCCCAAGGCATGGATCCATGGTTTAACAGGTTACTGTAAGCCAACAGGTCAGTTAAATATGATACAGAAAAAGCTGAGATACTAAATTCTTTCTGTGCTTTGATGTTGAACAGTAAAGTTAGCGCCAAGTCTGTGCCAAGAAGCGACAATAAAGCAAACAATGAACCAGTGAGCACAGAAGAGAGTCAAGAGCCATGTGGACCTTTCAGATATATCTAAGTCTATGGGACCTGGTGGGATGGGTCTGAGAGTGCTCAGAGAGTAGAGCAATAGCAGAACAATGTCCTTGTGTTTCATCTTTGAAAGATCATGGAGAACAGGTCAAATGCTGAGGACTGGAAAAGCACAATTTAATATATATCTCTATAAAAGATTACCTGGGAAACAACAGAATTTTCAGCTTCAAGTTAGTCCCCAAACACATGAAACAGGCCCTCATGGAAGCTGTTGCCATGAACATGAAAGACAAGACAATTAGGAAGAACCAACGTGGATTCACCAGTGGCAAATGATTGATCAATTCATTCCCATAAGTGATGAAATAACTTGCTCAGTGGATGAGAGCAGAGCAGAGGTTGTCATCTGACTTCATTTCAGCAACACATTTGATGTAGTCTTCCATAATTCATTTAGAAAACTACACTATGACCTGGGTCCTAGACTATAAGGACAATGTCTATCACACAAGGTAGAGTGGTAGTAACCGTTTAAGAAAAGAAGGCAGTAAAATCCTTTGGTTAGTCTCAGATATTCCATCACAGACATATTAAATCTACCTAAATAATTTGATAAACTTTTCTAATATTTTTTTTTTATTTTAATGAAAAACTGTGGACTTTCTGTGCTATAGATGAATATAGATACTACAATATTTATTAACCAGTAAAAAAAAAAGACAGGGAGAAAGAACAGCAGAGGTTTTTACTTGTTTTTATCAAAAGAGCTGGTTATTAATCACCTGATAATATTGTATTTTTCAATGGAACACACTGATGTGTCTGAGGTAGAGTTGATGGAAGTCCAACAGATTTAACTACCATTTGATTGGGAAAGCTTCTTGTATGTTATAGATGGGTTAAGATGCAACAACCCATAATAACCAATAATCCAGTTATCCGAGAAGTAAGGGATTCATATGCAAGTTCTTATGCCAAATCAGTCAGAACAAGGACTTTTACATCTCTGCATATATCAATTTACAGTTGCTTAACTCAGAAATAAACAGATTCTGTTTCTGCTGTGTGCTTCCAACTACAATAATTTCACATGAAAGTAATGATAGCCCCTTCTCAAAGGCTAGGCAAACAGCAACTATACTATGAAAAAAAGACACAAAGGGAAAGGGAGCTTAGGCTGTGACACCTGCCCTGCACTGACTCTTGTTCAATTACAGATACCCTTTTCTACTGATCATGCTTCTTCTCTCAAAATACTTATTAAAATATTCTTGTTTTCTTTTTGTTTACATCACTGTTTCTCAAACTTCTGAAGTAAAATCCTCACTTCAGCTATATCAGTAATAAAATTCATTGACCCTTGATGAAGGCAAGACTCTGGCTTCGTTGGAACTAATGATTGTACATTGGGCTCTATAAGCTTTCAGCAATATTTTAATGCTGATCTCAGACTAGGCTTACATTGTGTAAGTGCAGAATTTCAATCAGTCATCCTAACTTAAAACACTTAAAGACTAAACATGGAAGCTACATTCAGTCAAAGGCTGAGTGTCTCCAGATG
Source organism: Pithys albifrons albifrons (assembly GCF_047495875.1). Classification (NCBI taxonomy): domain Eukaryota; kingdom Metazoa; phylum Chordata; class Aves; order Passeriformes; family Thamnophilidae; genus Pithys; species Pithys albifrons. Next base: position 32,189,889 of record NC_092463.1, read on the forward strand.
TAACCAGAGTGAATAAGAGTATTTTACCTCTAGAACTAAATTCTGAAACATTTCTTGTTTATTCTAATTATCAAAGCCTGTATTTTTAAGGTCAGAATACTCTGTGGCATTCAGAAAATTATTAAATTTGCATTGCTAAAATCAGTGAACATCTCTTTAAAATATGAAATTACTGCTTTTTGACATCTCTGTTCTCAGATGGCATCAGCAAATATTCAGGTATAGAATCAGAACAGGTCTCATTCATTAACAGTTGAATGGATTATCATGGACTAACAGTCATTGCTGTTATTTGGAAATTTGTTTTTAATCCAGCAGCACCATATTGCCAATGATTGAAACATCTACCCGCAGCATCTTTTCTAACAGCAGAGAAATGGCATGGAATTGATTTTAATTAGCCTTTGGGGGGAAAAAAAAAAGGGATTATGTACAATTCAAAATCCATTGTTCAAATCATATGGCAGCCAAGCTGTGTAAGAGGTTTATACAGCTAACTGGACATTAGGGACTGAGGTCTGTGTTCAGAAATGTACTAACTCTTTAACAGAAAAATGTAAGGGATATGTTGACTTACAGCGTATCTGTCTAGGTAGTGATTTAATTATGACTATAATTGTAACCAAAAAACAGAGACTAAAACAGAGGCAAAACCCTGATCTCCAGAGCAAAGTTCAAAAGGACTATAGGGATTTTTTCAGAGATGCGGAACATTCGTTTTCATCATATGTTAAATATGTCTGCATCAATGCACATAAGCACTTTACTAAAATATGATTGAGATATGCTTAAAATAAAGTCCATTCTCTGCTGAAAAAGACAAATCAGAAAGCAAGTTGTTGACTGAATACCATGCCAGATCTTTGGAAACCAAAGCCAGATGCTTTATGCATTTTAATTTTTTTAGTAGTCTATGAGGACAACAAGCAAATCCCCATAAAAATTCTTTTTCTTCGGCTAAATCACATGCATTTTTAGGTATAAAAATATTGACATCAAAAGCTGAAAAGACATCAACTTTTCTTGCTTATCTATAGGTATGTGGATAATCTGACCACAGAAGACAGCATAAAGAATTCTGATATATACAACTAAGCTTAAAAAAAATTACATTTCTGATGTTTTCAAAAAAATTCATTTAAAAAATACAGTAGAGTGCAAGAGTGCAATCAAGTAGATGTTCTGAATTATAGTAGGAGTGCCAACTCAGCACTGTTTTTTCCATTGAAATTTCATTGTTACTTTGGACAACACTGAAACACTTTTTAAATTTATTGCACTTGTGCTTAAACAATTATTTCCACTTCTGCTGGTTCAGAAACTCTGACCTCAGTATCTATTCTGTATGTTTTGCTGCAGGATCTTGCTGGAACTATGTGAAATATCTGTTTGTGATAACCAAAGCTGTCCATCTGATTCCAAGATTTATTATGTTTATTAACCATACATCATGATAAACATATGTCAAAGTCAAGTATATAGGAATTCTGTCTTATGATCTGGTGAAATCTATTTTAGACAACTTCAAAAGAAAAGGAATGGGGAAAAAATTAGACAAGGACCAAAGGCAAGTGAAAAACAGGGCCAGCTAGAGGTTAAAGTCATCACCTGGTATACTGAAGATCCAAGTATTTAAAGGTGGTAACTCTCTCATCTGGAAAGTCAGTTCCATACTGGGACTAAGAAAAGCAGTTTGGGTTTCAGTAAATCATGCAATTCACCCAGCCACTCTGGCCACTGGACTCTAATCATTAGGTCAGCAGACATAATATTTTTCCTAGTCTGGAGAAATAAAGTCAGTATTGAGTCTTAAAACTGTCTAGAAAGGATTTCTGAAAGACATCTAGTCTGACCCCTTACTCAAAGAATGGCTAACTTCAAAGTTAGATGAGGTTGTTCAGGGCCTTTTGTGGTCAGTTTTTGAACATTCCCAAAGATGGGAGTTGCTGAGCCTCCCTATACAACCTCCTTTTGTAGTTGATTTCTCTCATTGAGGGTTTATTTTATTTTCCCCTAAAATCCAATCTGAATTCCTCCTGCTACTACTTCAGTTGCTGCGATTTATCTTTCCATGCATACCTCTTTCCTCTGAGAAGTTTTGCTCTCTTTTCTTCAGTTGTCCCACATTAGGTAGAAAAGATTTCAAACAGAGCCCTGTCAGCTTCTTGCCTTTGAGCTGAACAAAGTTCCCTCAGCATTTATGTATGCCTATACAAAACATATATATGTGTGTACAGAGCATGTACTCTAGTCTCATACCTATCTTGGTGGCATTCTACTGGACTGTCTCCAGTTTCTCACTCTCAAGGGAACAAAACAGGACACTGCACTCCAGGTTCAGCCACATGGATGACAGTCAGAAGGGAATTATCATTTCCCTTTGTGCTGCTGACTGCATTCTTGACAATAAAAACCTGTCAGTGGTTAGTGGTATCACCTTAAGGGCATGTTCCTTTTTCATGTCCAGGCTGTTGTCCACCAGAGCCCCCATGCTGCAGACCTGCTGCACTGCTAGTCAGTCTGCAACATATACTGTTGGATGGGATTATTTCATACCAGGAAGAATTTTGCATTCCTCCTCTTTTTTATATGACTGGAAAAGGCTTCAGGGAGGACTTCCTTCTTAATATGCCTATCTTTTTTCTTTAAACAGTCTTAGAATATCCTCGAATTAAGACAGCATCGTGCAGCCATACAGATTTAGCACATAAAAATATTCAGAGAAAGTATGTCTCTTCTCTTTCTAGAAACTTTGATACAAATAGTCTTTCTATTATTTTGATATTTTATCTAATAACTCTTTGGAAGAGATACAGTAGAAGCAATATCTGATTTTATATCTGTCCAGGTTTTTTTTCTTTTTTTTGTTGCTAGAGCTGCCTTCTTACAAAAGCTTTTAATCCAGTGTTCCAACTAAGGGTAACCCTTTTAAATATAACACAGTCAGGTAGCTGCTGTCTTAAAATGTGAGTTTTAAAACCATCTGCTAGCAGTGACATCTGCCCATGTTTCAGTTGGTAAATGCTTTTCCTTTTTTTCTGGAACAGCGCTGCTTTCTCTCACCTATTGCAAAAATATCATACAAGCCTGGAAATATCAGAAGAGTTTCCCACTCATTTCTATGGCAAGCCCACAGGAACCCATGGATAATGTCGCTGTTTGGCAGTTGGCTTTGCATATTTACATATATATGGATGGACGGATTTTCTTTTCAGTGTTAATTTGAAAAGAAATTTGGAGGATTGATACACAGAACTTTGGTACTAGTTTAATTTAAATTGCTGAAGAAAAAATAAAGTAGCAATATATCAAGTCAGTTCTCTAAGGCAGATTTTTCCTTAGAGCAAAAATGACCATCTTAGTAAGTCAATAAATCAGGTTTCAGTTTGGTCTATGCAGTCTCTTTGGAAGCAGCCTTGTTACACAGACAAAACTGAGACACCCTTTGGACATAAAGCTTCTCCTGAAAACAACTAGTGAAATGTTTTACCAATACTGTGCAGCACTGTAATACAGGGCAAAATACATTTCTATCACAGGGCTTATATCAGTATGACCTCTGTTTGCAGCATCAATTTAGTACAACAATGTTAGCATCAAAAAGCACATAAATCACTGAGAGGAGGAAGCAAACAAATGTTCTCAAATACTGTAGATCAGAGCATATCCATAATCATTAATAATGAAAGGGGAGGAAGGCAAAACGTGATTAAAACCCCAGTATTGTGATTGAGCTAATAGTCATTGTCCAAAGCAATATCACCTTAGGAAACAGCTGAAAATTTTAAGCTATGCAAGTCATGAGTATTTCGCACAACAAAGAATGATCAAAAGCTATAATGTCAAGATCTGTCCAAGCTGCTTGTGAAAATCCTTGATAAGATTATTTACTGGTTTATCTCATATTTTCAAGATTCAGCTTTCCTATTTCCCCTATCTTTTTAAGAACTCTAAAAATTTTCTTTTGCTTGTTAATTTGCAAATTGAAGTTAAGATCCAGTATATTATTTCCACTTTTACACAGTGTGTTTTACCTCATATTGCAAATAGTGCAATCAGAAGTGACTAGAGTGTGCGACATTTTTGAAAAGAAATGGTTTCTGCCTAAATTTAGACCTTTAAAGGAACCTTGAGTATGTTAGACTATATAACAAATTACAATTTCTACTTTGTTGACCTGACAAAGGTAAATTATGATCAGGTCCAGGAAGGAAGAAATCATAGCAGGAAAGATGACAGACCCCTGAGTGGAAGAGGTACTAATGGCCTTTAGAGTAATACAGCAGCAAAACACTTAATTCCCCAGAGCTTTCCACAATTCTTTTAATATTTCTTTTTACTTTATCATAGCATAATATCTGGCTTGACAACAGAAATGCCAACAGTTAGGGCTCTATTCTTCAACATGCCATGCTCTATTAACACTGTTTTTCTGTGGGATTTACCATGTCTAAGAAGGAATCACCAAGGAGTAAGGTCTATGGTTGTCTTATGTCTAAATCCCTTTTCTCAGTGATGTACATATGACTAAGTACTTTTAATGCCATTTCAAGACAGAAAGTTTGAACAGGTTAGTCTCAGGTTAGGGTGACAGAAGGGATAGGAACACCTGCACATGCCAGGTGTATTATATGTAAAATAAACACAAAACTCTCAGGTGTTTTAAAAATAAAAAATATGTAAGTCATAAGTGCATGAGGGCAGGTGTTCCTGCTGTCATGTTTTTTAAAGACATTTGACTAAGTGTAATTGTACATGACAAAATTACTCACATGCATGCACTTGTATTACCTGTACTTCTGACATATGCTGGCATAAGCATTGCACTCTCAGTTCTTTCCAGGATGCACAGGAAAGGAATGAGCTGAGACTGCTGAGCAGAACACTACTGAGGCTCATTGCCTCCTGGGTTCCCATGGAGCTGCACTGCCTCTACATTTACATGAAAGTTACACACCTTACCTGCATGCCCTATAAGGCTTATGTGGAAAGCTGCTGTGAGACAATACTGCTGAGGAGTATTCAAATGTTAACAAAGGAGTGAGGTTAGGCACCTTATGTGCTGGACTTTTAAAGGATGGAGTGAGGCTCTTTTTGCTGGCAAGTTGAAAGTATCTCCCCTTTTCTCATGCTGTTCCTCCAACATTTGGACTGGGTACTCAGGCTGAGAACTTCACTTGATCCACTGTGCACGTAGTCTGTGGCAAAAAAACCCATCACAGTAGAAGTCAAATTAAGAGAAGCTTATTATTATTAACAATATAGAATTGTTTTATAGAATGACCTACCTAGTGATGAGCAAATATTGGTTTTGGAAAATGAAGTGGAAAGTTCTGCTGTTGTATGGCACCATGTTTACACAGAGACTCTTATACTGCTTCAAAACATTATCAGTAATATTTGCTCATGTTAGGAAGAATGGGAAATACAGATGTGAACTTGTGGAAGAAACCTGTGTGTGAACAGCTACATACGAAGATGACTTTCTTCCATTTCTATTAACTTACAGCCACATTTTGTCCTATAAAAATTCTAGTATACAACTGTGTGAATAGTACCTATTTAAAAGTTACTCCCATTCCATTTCAATCCTTTAATTCTCCATCCTTCAAAATATTTCTTTCTCCTTAAAATATTTCTTCTGCTAGGAACTAGGATTTAATAGCTACATAGAGGCTTTTTTTTGACACTTAATTTTCCTCACAAACTAGTGGTAAAATTCTTTCTTTACATTTGTTTTATACTGGCAAAATGCTGAATAACAGTCAAGGAAAGTGCTTCCTGTTTTGTACAAGTAAGAAAAAAATTGGACCAGTTATTTAGATGTAAAGATACATCATAAGAAGAATATATTGGAATAAATGGAGAGATTCTTAATAAGGGAAGAGGGGGTGAACTTAATAGAAAGAGCATATAGAGACCCTCACTGTGGCTAATGTGCATAAAAAATTCAGCCTGTCAGATCCTCACTTTTCTAATTCAGTAATCTAAATAATTTATTTGACATTTTAGCTCAAGATGACCTTTCTTGGGAAAAAAATTACTGTTTTAAACTTTTAGCAAGTGTAACCACTGCAGAGGAATGCTGTTGAAGTCTGCATTTTCCCAAACGAGTAAAGGTTAATCTTGTACAGCTCAAACACATTTCTGACCCTTTTAAACAAGTTCACAAAAGTAATTTTATTTTTTAATATAATTTCAATTATATTGCAATATTTGTGTTAAAGAGCTTCCTCCCCTCCTCCCCTTTTATTTCTGTTGCTCAGAAGCCATTTATCCACGTGTTCTGATGGATTTAGGAAAAGGATTTGTTTTGAATGAGTAAAGGTACCATTCTACCAAATGTTACTTATAAAGAAAGTTCCATAAATCAAGTGAAAATGCATGGTAGATTAATAGGTGAGTAGGTTAAAACAGCCACTAGTAATAGCAAAAAAATGAGTGTCCAGAGGTTCACAGTTCCCAGATTGGTCACTTGACTCAAGTAATCAGCCTCAGAGCTATGCCACAAAAAATGATCATGTCTGTCCCTGGATTCTCTTCCTCTAACTAAACAATCCCATATTTTGCAGAGGGCATTTCAGTGGTTCTACTGAAGGACATTTAGTGTAATTTTACTTGGCTATTTCTGATAATTTATCTAACTTTCTGACAGATCACTAAAAACATCTTTCTATGTAAGGATTAATATACCCCCAATTGTACATAATAAAGGCTATAATTCTCTCAGGGTGTTCAGGTGACTTTATAGGGGTACATTATTTATTATCAAAAATGTGAACTTACTAGAATGGCTGAAATATCACTGAGATTTCAGAGTCTGTGCAAAAACTGCAGTGCAGTTGTCAGCTATGAGAGGACCTAAGTAACTAGCTATCAAAGAAATGGATGACCAGCCATACTTAAGCCACTCATGAGACACAAATGTAGGATCTAGTCCTGTCTTCAAATTGGATCTTTTTCCTCCATGTTATTCCTCCCCCTACCCCCCACCCCCACCCCCCCCACCCCACCCCACTTGCATCATTTGTGTGGTTTCATATCATTGTATTACTGATACTTGTGTGAAACTAGTATAGTCAGTATGAATCCAGCATAAGTTTGATGTCAGAGGAGAAGCAGTACATTCATCTCTGCTGTGATATTCTCTCCTCGTGTCTCACTGATGTCAGTTCGTGCTTTCTTTTCTGACATAACAGTAGGGGTTTGATCTGATACGCCCGCACACACCAGTCAAAAACTGCTGCAAAAACAGGGAGCTGAATGATCAGTGAGGCTTATGTTTCTAAGTCATTTTGGCAGTTCTAAAATCCAATGTAAAAGTATTCAGTCTCTTAAAGGCTTCCAGTATTATTAACGCTTAATTAATGGTACTGGGATTATCTATCTTGCAGATAGTGTTAGAATTGCAGATGCAACTGAGTCTGCAAGAGTTGATTATGTTGGGTGTGATACTATGTGGATGACAGTGTATTACTTCCAGGGGCAGCTTGTCACTAGAAGTGGCATGGCTGTATCCACACAGGGATAAAACTAGAGAACTCTTCACCTCTTGGTACCATATTAAAACATGAAAATCCAGCCTCCATTGCTCTTCCCCACATACTAGCAACAGGAAGCACCAGGCAAAATCACCCCAATACAATATAGGGTAAGTTTATAATAGCTCTGCCTGACTCATTCACAGTTAGAACATTGCATGTGCATCTATTGCAGTTGCTCCATTAACCATGAAAATGGAGACTGGATTCATGGGGTACCTACCCATACTCATTGAAGACATGAGCACAGGCTACTTTAAGGCATCCAGTTTTACAAAAGATGACCTAGAGTTACTGGATAGGTAGCATTTTATGCATTGTTTGTATTTTAGTACCTGACATGCTTTTGGAAGCTCTCAGCCTTCTCAAGCAGATGATCAGATATCACAGCCCTGTGTAGTGAAACACTATGGGGCTGATGTTTGTGCAATTCATGAAGTGTTATATTGTGCCATATTTATGCAATGTGGGTGGTTTTCACTTTATGCAAAATGTAAAATGTCATTGCAAAATAGGAGTAGTAAAATTCACAAAAGTATTAGGCCATGATCACTCCACTGTTAAACTTCTCCAACAGAGAAAAGCTCCTGTTTGGTAGTTTTATTTAGTATTATTCAGTCTGAAAGCTGTTTAAAAGGGGCTGATTTTGAGCAAATCATATTGTACAAATAGGATTAAACTGAGAATTGAAAACTGGATGTGTACTATCACTAACAGGAAAAATGCTTTCAGCACTTTACTGGGTAAAGCTAATAAAAGGGAATTGTGAGAAATAAACTGCACGCACTAAATTTCTTTGCTCTTTGGCAACACTGCGAAGTTAGTGGCTGTTTGAAAAGGCACTGGTATACTAATACTGGGGAGAGGGGAATCCTGCTCCTTTGCCAAAAATGACCTGAAGGTAATGTCATTGGTTACTAGGTGTTAGCCGTGGTTTCTTGTTCTGTCAGCTTTGTACTAGCTTTGTATCTTCATTTCTACTTGTACTCCAGAGAAGCATGAATTATTTTAGATTATAAGACATACTTTCTAGAGAGATGTAGTATTATTTCTTAAACCAATGAATAGTATTAGATGGCATTAGAAGTCTCATTAAGATTTAAAGTTGTGTCCATAACTGAACAGTCTCAGACAAAGTTTATCTTTGAAATTTTTTGTTCATTAATTTTAGAAATGCATTTTTGACTTATAATTCAAGTATGAAGAAACTGTAGCTCTGTGTTCGGAGAATAACTTAAGAAGAGCAGGACTACTCAATTTTTCTTAAAGCTAATTACGTAAATTGTTGTCCTGTAGCCCCTAGGCTGAGACACCTGCTGGCTCTTAATGAATATTGAGGACCTCAAGTCTGGATTTGAATTGGCAATCTAAAGATTAAATGCTTGGTCCTCCCATTAGCAGTTCTGTATAACATCTAGATTTTCTGTGATGGAAACCTGTTTTATGCAGTATCTAGTCTCTGGGAATGTCATCATGATAAAATGGTAATGAAATTATGTTTAAATATTCTTACTTGTTTTCATCCTCGTTATGCAAATCACATGTCTTAAAACTGTCTACCTATCACTTATAAGTTTGGTTGGTTATCACATGACTTTTCTTGGGAGATGTTTCTAACACTTTTTTTTCAAATTAATTTTCTTTACCCTTATTCATTTTCTATGCATCTGTGATGTCTGTGAGTCAAACAAAAATGTCTTAGGGCCTTGGTGGTAATGTGACAGATGGTGGTGTTTATTCTAAAGTTATTTAATAGATATCTCAGTAGTCATCACAGGGAAATACATGGAAAGAAAATACCAAGGTACAGAAGGACTGGTGTGCTGTGCTTTTAGATACTGATGTTGAAGGGCACTTCACAGTATTCCTGTCTCCAATTCACTTAGCAATGCAACCAAGTTGTATTGAGGAAGATGGCATTATTCCTTGTGTTGATTTCTAACATGCAGTGAAAATAGAGAATTCTCAACTGACCAACAATTAGTTTGTATGCAGTGTTGTGACTGTTCCCTTTCTTAAAGCAAATAATAAGAAATGCAAGCAAGACCATTTGTAAATTGAAAGAAGCAAGGAGAAAGTATTACCAGTCAGTACATGAGCTCATGGGAAGAAAGCTAACAAATCTAATCTGTGCCTTTGCATAAGAGGGAAGGATACAGTCCTGATTTGTAACAGGGACACATGTGTTTCTGAACATCCATTGAAATCTCTATAATTCCTTAAGTGTAAGGCAGAGATATGACCTTACATTTGAGGGCAGTATAGAACTCAAAGGTCTGGTGTGAAGAACAGTTAGGAGCACAATAGATTGCTATCTACTACTCCCCAACTCATTTGTTTAAGGTCAAAAAGCTGCTTGTAAACACATAGTATGATTTCCTAAAAAGGCATCTCCTTCTTTATCCCACTGAATGGCACCGTGACACATAAAGGTCAACCTCAGTGACCATTAAAGGGGCAGCTACTTAAGATGGTAAAAGGCAAAACTGGTTTCTGGATGCAGCTGGGAAAAGGCAGTAACCAAGAACTCAAATCAGATGCTGAATCCTAGCAGTGTGGTTTGAGCTACACATTGTATATCTGCATTTCTGCTTCCAAGAGTTTATCAGATTAATATTGCAAGGTATTAAAAATGCTCTTCTATGTTAAAATGATCATAAAAGTGATAGGGGCCTGAAAATTGTATTTGATACAGGTTTGTCTTATGACTGTATCTCCTATAACATCAAAATGTAACAAAATAATACATGGTTCAATTTCCAGTCACTTTGTTGTTTTTATAAAACCATAGTAAAACTAAATTGTGGCTCAAATTACCAGAATATTCATAGGTAACATGTTTGTGAAGTAGAATAGGGACATTCTTACATTTGTGCTGTTCATCAGTAAAGAACACTGTCATAGCATCTCTACTTGGTAAGCTGAAGTAGGGCATAGCTTTGGGGTCTTACAAGTGAGGTAATTCTTACTGGTGGTCTAAAATCGGAACCCTCTCACACAGCTCAAATTTAGGTAGCTCAAAAACCTAGCCAACAGAGGAGAGGTAGTTAAGAGTACCCAACTTATCATTCCAAGGGAGTTTCAGAGGAAGATGCCATGTATTTGCAGTAAGTGTGAAATATTAATAGCCAGCCAACAGTCTGATAAACCAGCTTGCTAAAATTTAACTGCTAGAGGGTTTAGTTTAAAGACAGTCTAAATATCTGATAAAAGTGAGTGTTATTACTTAAAACTTTTGCTGTGGGACACAAAACATTAACCTCAAGCCCTGCCTGAAAGTTATTTACAAGATACTTACACCTCTACACACTGGGAAAATATCAAAACCAATTTTGTATCAGAAGGCTGAGTTGCACTGCTGTGCAAGAAAGAAAAAAATTAGTCTGGATTTCAATCTTTTAAAATGGAATGACCTAAAATGTGAGAGGTGGAATGAACCATGAACTGTATAAAATAAGGAGACAATGTGAGAGTAAAAGAATGTACAGTCTCTTATATCTACAGTATGTATACATTCAGTCCATACTGGTAACAATAGCAGGTTGTTCTAAATTATTGGCTTTCTTGTAAGCTGGGTGAAATAAATCCAGTGACTTCTGTCCAGTTTACACTGCCAAAAAAATGTTCCCTTTTCATGGAACTCACACCAATTTTAGATACTCATTGGAATCTTTCTTGAAAATCTCCTTCTGAGGCTGAACTGTCTAGTAATACCTGAAAGTGATTTCTCCATTGCTAGACAACTTGATAGGAGTCTCTGCCCACGACATGTGAAAGCAAGTTTTCTCACCAGGGATATTAATCTGACCCTTTTCAAAGCTACTTGGTTTTGGGGGCCTTTTTTTGTACACTAAGTACATAGCAGTCCCCATGTTCATACAGACATGCTCTGCCTGGAAATGTTTCATTCCTTCATGGGAATTATCTTCTCATTATTTCCCTGTCACCACTGCTCCTTCTTTCTTACCAAATACAAGAATGTGGTGGGACATATAGGTTCATATGAAATTAATCTTGAGGCTGAAGTAAACTTTAGGCCTAAAATGCTCTTCCAAGAAGAGAAACACCAGAAATAATACCTTCACTTATGTTCATATGTCTGCTTGGGCTTTTACGCAGCAGTAAGAAATTATTCACTAACCTACTTGCAATCAGACTATTTGATCTGCTATTTGATGGGTAGCCCAGTAGGTAAAGAAAACCACAGAGAAGGACCATTGCATTCAAACTTTTTACAACAAGTCAGGGACCAAAAAGAAGAATGATCACATGATTTCAATTAAATTGAAAAACCTAGCACTCTGTTGTGCTCTACTTTCCAAATGTCATTAAAACCACCTACAGTGCAAAAATTAAAATACCTGTTACCTGACATAAGTACCCACACAGCCTGATACCTTCATTTCCTTTCCTTTTTTCTTTTTGTTTTAATTCCCCTGTCTTTTCTTATGTGGCTCCTTGACTTCATCTGAGAGATGACTTGCCTTCAAAGAAGCCAAAGTTTTTAACCATGAGTTGTGGCAAACCAAGGACTTTTCTGAAAAAAGCTTCACTGGACAACTTCTTCAGGTCCTCCCAAAAAGTCACCTATGAGGCAGTGTGTGTTTACACTGCATTTCCTCTGAAAAAACCCAAGAGGACAAGCATATAGCTAAAATAACCAACCAGCCAAAGCTCTGACATGTGTTTGGAGAAGACAATTTTCACCTGAGAACAACAGAGAGTGTTTTTAGACTGAAGGCATTCAGCCTGTTTTCTATCATTCAGAAAGAAACAGGAATATTTCTGGTCCACCTGCAGGCTGCTTCTCATCTGCACAGCATTCCTTCTCCTACACCACCACCCCCTTCTCCTGCCAGTCACACTTCGCTTAAAATCAATTCATTGTGGTTTGCTGTTTTATTTTATTTTTCCAGACAGAAAATGTACTGTTGTTCTGTACATGTTTTCTTGCTGTCATACTTTCCAGACGATTTTCTTCCTATTTTTGAAGGCCTGAATCTGCCTTTGGTCACACTATTTGCTCCTCTATGGTCACCTCTGAGAAGATTAACCCTTTCATTAAAAAAGCTTGGCCAGGGTCAAACTACCGCCTGGCTCTGGACTCTTACATCCCTTTGATCTCCCAGCTATGGAGAAATTATTAGCAAATTCTAAGCCTTCCCATGTGATTTGTTTTTGTAAATTTGTAGAAATTATTCCTAATCCTATTACGTGGCCGAGGGCAAACCTGCATTAAATATATGAGACTTTTTGTTATGTGGCAGATGGATAATAAAGGAATGCTGAATGCAACCCATTCCAAGTTATGGGAATCTGGACACTTCATCAGCATTCACTTAATCCTCTGCCATGGCCTATGCCTTTGATGAATGCTCTCATTTATGACCACTGATGCCACTCACTTAATTTCAGTGAAGAAAAATAATACCTAGCTGTTAATGTGAATATTTGAGTTTATGGCTGTACAATGAATAATAGTGACATTATCAAGGGAACATCTTCTTATACATTATTCACTTGTATAGACCACATTAACCAGAGAAAGGAAACTTTCAGTTTTGCATCTTCCATCTTCTTTGGAAGGTAGGCATCATGCAGACAAAAGTCAGTGTCTTAACCCAAATTCTAGCTGACAGTCCGTATCAGCCCTCACTATATTTTACTCATTGTGGTGCCAATCTCCTATCTCACCAATGACATTTTTTCAAAGAAAGAGTGGATTTCCTAGAGACTCTACCCCATGCAACTTCCATGGGTTTTTATTGACTAGGAAAGTGTATCCCTTCTTTTTCACTTTAATAGTGTTGCCATGTAGCGTGTCTGTAAATTTAGGCTGAAAATTAAGACAGCACACTGTTTTCATTTGTACTTTATAAAAATATGTATCTTATATTAATAATGTTCTTTTCATGCATTTAAAAATAAAACTCAAAAATAAAATTCATAAGATGAAACCTTCAGAGTTTCTCATTCACCAGCTTACAGCTTTCACATTCAGAATCACAAATATTAAGGTCTGGAAAATGCATTAAGTTATTTTGTGGAAAACTGTGTCATCTGAGGTATGTGGAGTTTTTAAGGATATTTATGCTTTATCTGATCTCTCTTCAGTTTTCCTTATTTCACTGGAGAGAAAATCTGATTACATTCCTAATGTAAATAATATCATTAATTGGAAACACTTCCATGTTTTAAAGTGTATTTATTTACTTTTCTGACTATATAGCAGAAATGAAGTGTAGGAGTTTGCTGTTTTTATCCTCCTGTTCTGCAAGTGTAGTAATTTTAGTTGATATTTAATGGTGCTAAAATTCTAAAAGTAGAACCCTGCTGTTCATTTTAGTTTGCATGTATAAAATTCAGAGGTAAATTGAAATTCTGGTAAATCATCAGTGTGAGAAATGTTTCTAGATTTAGTACAACTGTAATAAAAAAAAAAACAGTTAAACATCTTTTCCTGGTGGGAGTTTTCACACACTGTAACTAATTTGCTTGAATCAACTAGAATATTCAACAAGAATAAAAATGTGTAGTTTATTTATTTATAGTACATTTATTGATCACTACTTTGAAATGTAGTGTAGCAGCCTAACAGGACTGACTGCTGCAAAATGAATATTCATAAGGGTCCCGTGTGGAGTAGCTGCTTCAGTTATCCTCTTCCATGCTGTCACCTAGTTTAACACACATGCCGTACAAGGCACAAGCAAGATTCTGCACACAGGTTTAATTTTGTATTTGCTGTATGTAGCAAGGTGCCTGTCAGAATATGGAGCACTGTCAAAGTGGAAGGTTTTATTTGGAAAAGGGATTCTAATTACCTTGTGTGGTGTATCCATGTAATCATAAACAATCCAGGACCTATTTTTTAAGGTAGAGAGAAATACAAACTGTTCTGTGATTGTAAAATTATACTATGATGAAATATTACAGCTTAATTGACTTCAAGAACAGCAAGGCATGGCCTTAATTTAACATCATAATTGTTTGAGGTAAATTCTCACCTGCTTTCATCTCTACACTCATTTCAGATGCTTTTGTTTCCTCACCCTCCCCCTGCCCCCAAGAATCACACTAATATAAACATTTCTACAGAGTCACAGTTTTATTTCTAAAATATTCTATTCCCTGTTAGCTCAAGTGTTTGGTAAAAAAAAAAAAAAGAGTAAGGTATGGATTTACAGAAGTAGAAAACAAGAATACCAAGTCTATTAACAGTGGGTCAAATCTCCCAGTCCACCTTTTGTGAAAATCTTCATGATTCCGGTCAGAGATTTTATTTGAAATAAGCAGCCCAAAAATTGCCCTCCCCCTGAAAATTATGGTATTTTTTGACCAACATCTACACTGAAACAAGAAAATATACACATGGATGGAGTTCAAATAGGGTTGTGGGGGGGTTTTATACATAAATAGTCAGATGTTTTGATTCGTTCCTTGGTATAAGTAATGTGCTTTTGGAGCTTCCTCAAAATGTATGGGGTTTGAGAACAAGTCACAATGTATATTCCCCACCAACATGATATCAATGGAAAGGTATTACATGTACCTATGGTGTGGCCAACCTTCTTTGGCAGTAAACATTACAAAATCATCCTTTATTACTATAATAAAAATATAAAAGCTTCATTATACATGATATATCATCAACTAAGGCTTTACTGAACAGCCAGATAGTGGTCAAACTCCCTGTTTGCTATTAAGTTCAGATGACACTACAACCACGATGTAAAATGTGTAATATCTCTTCCATAAACTATAAATTGGAGGTGATTGATTATAAATGAAAGCAGGGGTGGTATAAATGTTGTTGTCGTTGTTGTTGTTGTTGTTCACCCTTAGCATTCAGGCTGACAGCTATAACATTTTATTTTTCAGAAATATAGTGGGGTGGGGGGTGGGTGTTTACATCCTTTTTTACAAGCTGATTGATACAGACTGAAAGGCTGTTCTTTGAGGTTTTCCTTACAATTTTAAAGCTCCTCTTAAAGGGTCTTAAAATTTTAAGTGAGTCTAAACAAAGCCCTCACTGAATGTAATGATACTGTAAGCCAATCCATTCTTTTCATATCTGGGATGAGAAGGTAATGAAACCATGCTGCTGTCATGGCTCCGATCTTGCAATCAAAGGGGCTTGCTTCAGTATAAAACACAAGGAAGGGTAAGCTGTACAACCAAGAGAAATTTCATCAACTAAGATACTGGCAGTTAAGTACTGAGCATTGAAAACAAATAAAAAATGGCCTTCTGCCCATCTCTGTGGATTTCATAATCACAGAGTAATCTTCCAAACCCAAAGATCGAAAAAGCGCTTTTACTGGAAAGCTTTTTCATGAGTCTGTTTTCCAGTGATTGTCTTTGAAGCATACAGCATATATCATGTGTGATAAATTATACTTTGCTGTAATGTTGCCTTGCTATAATATGCTAAGAAAGCTTTGAGCAATATTTACAAATAGTTTAAGTGTCACAACAATACACCCATCACTCAGGCTTCCATCCATTTTATTGTAATAAGACTTGTAATAAAGGATACCACTTTTAAGTATTATGAAAGTATTCTGTATAAACAAAGATAATTGGGAGAAAATCCCTAAAATCTGTGTCAAAATCATTTTGCAGATTCTACAATCACAGCTGTCAGAAAAAGTAACCACAATATCTCTTGTCTAGGAGAAATTATCTGTTGCTGTGCTCTTACTGCTTGGAGGTTTTTTGTCCCATATAAGTTCTTAATTTACTTATGAAGCTCAAAACTCAGCTACTGCCACAACTTAATTAAAAACAAACAAACAAACAAACAAACAAACAAATAATTTTTTAAAAATAACAAAAGGGTTGATATAAATTAATTTAAGTATTGCTGGAATGAACAACAGCCTTACTTTCCCATTCAGGGTAAACCTCCATCCTGTATACCAAGCATTGAATTCTGCTGTCTGTTACATGACTGTAAAGCTGGTGTAATTCAACTGCCACAGAAAGAAGCCATTCAAATTTACATCAGTTTGAAAAACAAACGACCCAGACCTTCCTCTAGGCATTTGAAATTCACTCATTAATAAATGCTTCTCTTGAGTCCAACTTTATGTTTTTATGATCTTCCTTAAGGAAGGTAAGCAAGGCATTCAAAAACAAGCTAAGCTTTTTTTCCTATTCACCTTTATCTTTGTTATTTTTAATGAAGTGTAGAATATGCCCACTATACTTGTCAGTAACAAGGGCCTGGTTTACCTTCTGGCATCAATGAGTGACATGGAGGTGAATTTAGCTTAGTTTCATTCTAGCAAGTTACTACAGCGTCGATCCACACCACTTAGGTCTTGACAGAAACATAATCATGTTATATGGGTATATACAGAAGAAGTAGTTAAAGTATATTAGAAAACATATACACTGAAGTGGATCATTATTTTCAGACTAAGAAAGCAAGGCACAAACTGAAGACTGTTTCTCTGGTTGAAACTTGCTTTTATTTGGTTAACCACAAGAAAATATGGTGTAATCTAGTGAACTCATGCTCCACCTCCCAGACATATTGTCTACTTTTCTACTAAAATAGATCTATAGATTCAGTGACTTCTTGAACCCTTTCTCTAAAGCCGAAAGTAGTACTGGTTAAAAAAAAGCCTAAACGCTCCAGCCACGCCAGTGTCAGGTTCTCAAATCTGACACTGACAATATGCATTACATTCTAGCTGCATTTTTAGCATAGCAACTGGGATAATATAGTCAGGTGAAATCTAAACTAATTTATCCTACCGTCAAAATTGTTCCAAAGACCAAACTACATTTTCATATTAATAGTAATATTTAGACCTGCTGCCCTCCTACTGGGAAACTCATATATCTGTGGAGAGAGTTTCTTTTTCTTTTCTGGTGAAAGGAAGCAAATGGATGTTTTGTTTTACTATTTAGGGTAGGTTTACATGCAGTTAGCAGAACTTTCAGAAGGAAATAGCCCTTGCATTTAACAACCAGCAGGCAAGAATTGTCCAGTTAATTCCAGGACAGAGTGTTTGTTTGAGTGAGCGACAAAGTAAGATGTGATGGAACTTGTAGGTCCCTGTCTAGTATTAAATTTTCAGTCTTGATGTGATTGTATTATTTTATCTCTGTGAATTTAGCACATTTGATATATGGTTATAGCCCAATAAATGTAACAATAACTACCACATTTGTATTCAATTTCAGAGGTCTCCTTCCCTCCCTCACACCAGCAGCAATGGGTGTGATCTTATAAGGCTCTGACTGTAAATAATCAGGTTAAATACAAGTTTACTGATGCACTGAAAATATAGAGTTACAGAGACTGTGGTAAGATTCAAGTCCCCAGAAGTGTCTCCTTGCCTCAGTCAAAGCAGATGTATTTGATTCTGAAAAAGCGATGCATAATCCATTTTTGTTTGTTCAATAAAGGAACTGTATATTTACCATATCTTTAGGGATTATTTTTATTGTTTTCAAAGAAATAATTTCAATGCTTAAAAATTGTTGGATGACATTCCCTTGTATATTTTTAAATATGATATGCAGGGAAAAAATTTCTAGTTCTAATCTTTTTATTTAGAAGAGAAAAGCTACATGTAATCTCCGAGATGAAATACGATACCTTTATTAAAGTGGAACATTCTAGCTCTATTACACTTACAGGTCTGCCAGTATATCCATTAAGGAATCCATTTTTCAGACTTTTAACACTTGTCTGTATTCATACTGGAGAGAAACTTGGCACTCAGGTTTATAGCCCAGGAGCAATTTGTGCTGCTATTTACAAATGTCTCTTGGTATTCATTTAAAAAAATGTTTTTCTATTAAATGCCTGAAAACCATTTGGTTATTTAAAATGCAAATGGGAACAATACTAAAAAGAGTGCTGTTGACTGCTGTGAGTCCCATGCTGTAGTCTGATAATTCTTCTGCCACATGAAGTTTATCATATAAAACCATTTTAGAATGAGTTGAAATTCAGGAGATGGGAAATTTTTTTATATTAGAGAGTTTATATGCCCATAATAGAGCTGCTTCTGTTTCTCATTTAGCTAATACATAGTTTGAAAATTATGTATGCCCTCATTTGTACATTGTAATGATCCAAAGATTCTTATGATCAGGTAAATACTAAGATTTGTAAAAAATAGCAAAACAAAAACCTATGAATTTGTATAACTCAGTGGTTCATTTCAGCATTGAATCTTATAATAGTCTGACATCAAGCATAGTGGCGTTTATATTACTTTTTCTTAATTAATTATACCTTAAAATATTTAAAATTAAATATGAAAACTTAAATTATTATTCTTCTTAAAATTAGTCAGTAAGTAATTCTACCTAAGTATTCCATTTCATCTTGGCAAAATGTGGTTGACTCAAGATAACACAACCAATGTAAGTCATATCACCTCTTGCAGTCTTACTGTTTGAGTGTAAATTTACAGAGATTTAAAGCAAATATTCTTTTTCCTTCTTTGTTTATACATTTTCATTTTAATTTGCTCTTTAGATAAAAGTCCAGCTCTTCTGAAATTAAAATAACTATCACCACTTTATTGTCTAGACTGGGCTTTTGTCAAGAAAGACTGGACCAGATGATCCTTGAGATCCCCTTCTGAGCTGGTATTCTATGATTTTTCCTTCGAAAAAAAATATAAAAATATCTTTATCCTCAACTGATGCAAGTTAAGAGCTCTAATGACTTTGTACTTTTTTATATCAACTGAGAGATTACCCTGGACTCATAATAAACACATTTAAAACTCTTAACTAATTTGAGATATATTAGAAACACCAACCATTGATATCAAACTTCATCATAAATAAAATTTTATTCTTATTTCTTCATTTTTATTCCTTTTTTAAAAATAAACAAACTTAAGACAATAAATAGAATTTTAATAAATTCTTACTGGACTGGGCTTCTTAATTTTGTGCAAACTAGTGTCATCTGAGTTGGAAGCACTGAAGAAAATGTTTCAAAGACAAGAAATCCAAAGTCAAGCATTCTTCATACCTTCAGATCATTTCAAATTTTAGGGCTTTAGAAAAGGCTCATCAAGCTCCATTTAGACTTCAGGAATAACTCCTTAAAGCATTTCTGTAAATAAAATTATTCATAACATAGGGGTTTTGTTCAATTTTTTATTTGCTGTTCCTCAGTTATGAAAAGTGTATAGGGGTTTTTTTTCAAGACTGTACTTTTCACTTCTGCAAACTTAATTTTTAGTCTTGGGTTCTGAAAAATCAGAGGCTATTTTAGAATACAATAAGAATAAAAATGTGATCAATTGTAAGAAGTATTTCTGTGAAGTCTGAACAAAGTGGGAATCAGAATTGCAGCCCCAAGTATTTAAATAAGCTATTATAAAAGGAGTGCTAGAAACCATTATATTCCATGATTTCTTGTGAATAATAGAAATGCTATCAAGTATTTTTACTTAAATGGAATAAATGTTTGAGAGAGATGGTGTTCATCCGTTGTAACCTTTCATGCCACTACTGTTGGTATTGTTATAACTTCATCTATTAAAAACATGCTTTGAAGCTATTAAAAATACTCTAAAACCTAGAAAGAAGTGTAGTTTTAACCACCATACATTAGTATCTCCATCTTTTGGTAGTGTGTCATTTATGCTTTAATGACATCAGTGTAGAATTTCAGCATTCTTACACTAAAAATGCCTGTCATATACAAACAACATTATGGCACTTTTTGTATAATACCCCTATAGTACTGCTATTATTTAATGGTGTGCTTTTATATTGCTGAAGTTCTAAAGGATAATGTGCCTACATCATATACTAGTCCTGGGCCTAGTAAATAGGATTACTTGCTATTAATGAGGTGAGCAGACTTTCACCTCTGGTTATGGTGGTCCTGGTCCAGTATCACCAAGACAGAAAGACGTGTCACATTCATGAGTTTAACAAGACCATAAGCATTCTCTGAGTCTCAGTTCATCAAACCTCCTGTTTACATCTAGAGCTGTTAACTGGTGGAACACACTCATGTACTGTAAGTTTGGCTGAACATGGCTGGATTTGCTGGGGCTTAGTACTAGCTGACACCCACACTCCTCTTTCCTTTGTCCAAGGAACAACCAAATTAAGTATTTTATTAGACTTTTAAAGTTAAATTTAGAAAGTTTGTCCCTTAGGACCACATTAAGGTTGCTGCTTAGACACAGGTGGGAATCTGACTCAAGTGGGGATCAGCCAAGAAACAAAAGGAGGAAAAACATTTGTTTCCAGGCATATGGAGTGATGTTACATAACTATGCATCCCATTTCTGTTTCTGAGAAATAGTACTGCATGAAACTACAGTAATATTTCACATGTGGGCACAGTTTATTGGATTTGGTGATATCTGGTATCCAAAATGCATGTCTGCACATTTATTCAGCATGACCAATATTTATGAATTGATGGAGAAATAATTCTTTTACTTAGAGTGTTCTGTATGCCAGAAAGATCTGCAGTGGTTTTTTGGATGGAAAATAGTCCAATAGAAAGATTACTTCTGTGTGTTTTATTAGCGAGTTAAGGCAAAAAATAAACATTCTCTCTTTGTAGTACTGGGCACTCCATTTTGAATATTATTTTCTGATCTAAAAATGTGCTTTTTATTACTGCACTGCATACTGGTAAAAGATTTTACAATACCGGGGGTTTTATATTTTGGATTATGTCTTCTCTCTCATATTCTGTACAGTTATGGTTTGCATATTCTTTCAACTATATGAATTTACTCACTGACATAACAAAGAAAGTTGATTTCCAGATAAAACATGAAACTTTTTCTCTGGGCTCACATAACTTGTAGATTTCCTCTTCAAAAAGTAAATACTCAAATAAAAGATTGCCAAGAGAATAAAAAAATTACTTGCCATTAAAATCTCTAATACTTTGTATTTATAACATATTAAATAAATTTTAAAAAGCTTCAATTTAAATTGATTGGAGGTGTAGGAAGTCTTGGGGTTATGGTGAAATTTGAGAAACGAGGGATAGGTGAATTTATCACATCACAAGGGAATGTATCCTTTAATAATGACATCAGCTTCACATCCACTGATGTCGTTCTAGTGCTATAGGTTATTTAACTCCAATGGACCAAGCTTTCAAATCCAGTTAAATATCTCCTTGGCTTTCTTTTGGGAATGACATGGCACAGTCTTGGGAAAATAGAGCCCTTTTCATTCTGCTCTGTCACTGTTCACATCCACTACATCCAGGTCACTCTTGGCATCTGCTGTAGGAATCATTGTCCCAGTGTTGGTTATGCAAATACCTGGTCACAACTCAGGAGTGCAGCTGATCCACTTACAACTACAGACTCTCCCATTCTTAAAAGAAAGTCTTGAAGCTGTTCCAGTAGCTTGGCATTAAACTTTAATCAGTTTTAATAAGGACTACTAATTGGGATATATTTGCCCAGATTCTAGGTTAATTTATTTTCATAAATGAGTGGATGGTAACTCACTAGTTAGCATACAGAAAAACTCTTTTCTTCATTTAGATAACTCATATGATAAAAGTGCAAGTCTGCCACTGTAAGAAAGTATTTTTAATACATTTAGAAGAAGATGTTCGTTTTTCAAAGAAAGTAGATCCTTTAGCCAAGATGATGGGACTCTAATCCTATGACACTTAAGAATAGTAACTAACTACACATGCAACAGAAGCAGTAGCAATTTTGGTATATTTAAACCTCCATTTTACCTTCAAACTTACTGGTCTTTAAGCTGAGCCAGGTGGGATACTTATGTGAATAGAAGCCTTTCAGATAACAGGCATTGTTCAACACACACCTGTTTGTGTATTTGGAAAAGAAAGTCTGTCTTGTTTTGCTGCTGAGGCAGCCACAAAATGTCAACAGAATCTTAATTTATCCATTGAAAAAGTAGGCCCATATTTAAGAGTCATCAGCAGTAAAGGAAAATATACTGAATCATTTCAAGTGCATGCTAATCATTTAATGTAATAAATGGAGCAACTCTAATTATCTCCCGAGGAAATGATTTCACACTAAAACAATGGAAATGAAGAGGTTACTTTGGGAGCATTATGCACAGTTGAAAATTACTAATGTGAATCTAGAGGGTATATAAAATAAATAGAAAGGATTGCTTATGCCTTTTCAGTAATCATTTAATGCTATGAGAGAAACAGTAAATGATGGTAAAGATATTTTGTAATTTGCACTCAAGCAGTCAGGCTTTCACAGGTACCATTATACAACCAAACACTGTTCCTTTTCACTGAGACACTGGTTAGCACGAGATCAATGTCATAACCACAAGTTCATAATGCAGAATAGTTAAAGAGTGAACCCTTATATTTGTTAATTAGAGTCTGCTTTAGAATTTATAGATTTGTAATTGATAATATCTGTGAACCTTTCTCTTGAGGTGTCTGTGATTCTTTATTTTTTTTTAAAGGATAAATAAAAATATTTATGATTTTTATCACCAAACTAAATCCCGTGAAAGCTTTATTTGGAAATTCAACACATCTTTAGCCAATGAAGAAGAAAATGGAAAAAAAAAAAAAAGGCAAACTTTTGAATAAGATGAAAAAATTTCTAAGGAAGTGGGATTAAAATTGCATTTAATGATTCAGTCCATTCCCTCCCAGGAAACTGCAAGCTAAAATGTTTTGTTAAATTATGTACTTCAGTTGCTTGGGTGTTATGTCTCTCTTGGTGAAGCACATGAAATGAGCACTATCCTCCTAGGCATTTTAAAAACACATCCACATTAAATAGAATATATATACAGTGGTTGAGCATACAGTCTTTTTAAACTAGAAAACAAAATGATTTTGACTTGTTTTAAAATCTTTTTCCTTAAATGGCTTTAAAACTAAGACTAAAAGATAGATGAGGTGGACTGAAAATTTTCCCCTTTGCTTTCAGTTTTGTGGAGAATAGCACATTATAGGTACTTCCCTTTGTGCAAGAATCACATCAAATGCCAGGAAAAACACATCTGTTTTGGCTACATATTTAACAGCATGCTTTCCAGAACCATCAATTTGTCTTTATTAATACATCAAGCGCGGTTTGTTTAAAATGTTTGTCCATTCCACTGCCATGCTACTACAGATATTATTTAGCATATATTTATTAATAAAATTGGGTATGATGGAAGGGAATACAGCTCTTCTACATAGAGAGGAATATGACCTAGTTCAAGGCAAATTAGTGCACAGTGATTCTGGAAGCATAAACAGACAATTGCAACTTTTTGAAGGTCTACATTTATTCTGAAGTTGACAGGAGTATTTCACAAGAGACTAGACAATAGTTTTTTATCATAAGATTACTGTTCATCATGTACAAGAAAACAATTGTTATCAGGTATGAACTTAATTGGAATCAACTGTAGCAGTCTTTACAGGAATTTACTGAAATGTCTGCCATTCAGAGCTGGCTTACCATAATATTCTCTATGGAATAGTTGACCACAGGATTCTCATTCACAAACAGCCAGGTTAAACAGTTAAATGCTAGCAAATCCTTCATAGCCCTGTGGGAAATTTCACTTTAATCCCGAACTTATAAGAGGACAATCAAAGCCCAAAGCCTGGGTAACAAATCTGATCCTCTGTTGCAATCTGTGTCCTCATGGGAAGGAGAGAGATGCTCCCTGTACAAGCCTGAGATGGATAAATACCTAAATGATGAGATAGATGGGGAATGCAGAAGAAGCGTCTGGCTTCAGCCATTCGCTTCCAATTTCACATTACATTGTGAAAGGCAATTCTTGTGCAGCTTGGGAACAGCCAGTCCTGATTACTATAAGTTGAAGTGTGGCTTAAGGAATGATTAATGACAGTGTCAGGAGAAAACAAAGCACAATGAGAGTTATCTCTAATCCACCTGCTTGCAGATGCTTTAGTAAGGGAATGAAAATGGCTCCGGTGAGCCCTGATAATAAAAAAATCAAAATAGAAAGGTGCAAAGCTGTAGATATGTATTAATCTGATATATAAAAACTAGGTCTTAGCTTGAATAAAGCATTAGGCATGAATGGAGCCCCATAGGTGATAGATATTAGAGCATAGTGGACTTCACATTGTCTGTATTTTTTAAATCAAACAGAACTGTTCCCTTCAGTATTGCCTTTGACATTAATAGGTTGGTATTTGAAAAGTCACAGTTCACTAGATGAGCAGGCTTGTGAGTTCAAGCTCATTAAACAAAACCTCTTTTTGTTGTTGAAAAAAAATGACACCATACCACCACCTTGTGGCTCGGTGATGCAGGGGCCCAGGGAGGAGAACAGCCGCGCTCCCAGATCCACACGACAAATAAAACACAGTTATAAGATCTCCTTTTTTTTGAAATACAAAAGGCCCACAAGCTTCTTCAGGGAGAACAATATATCTAAAAGGCGGTTAGGCCATATCAAAGGGTTCTTGGCTAGTTTTCCAGCTGTTCCAGGGGGGTTTGCTCTGATTCAAGATATTGCAAAAGTACGGGCAGTCACTGATCAGGTTTATGACTGAATATGCACATTATGATGGTTTCCTTTAACTCAGCTTCTCTCCCTTCCCGACCTATCTGTCTTCCTAAATTTCACATTCACTGGGAAATGTTGCACAATCTGCATAGTGAGCTGAGACCTGGGAAGGTTCATGGCAGAGCTGTGAGACAGCTCGATGCTCCATAGTGTTGATCAGACAGGGTACTCTCCAGGTCTCTCCAGACATGTACCAGTGACGGTCTGCTCTCTGGTATGAAGTCCAGTGTTAACATATGAAATATTCGTTTGCTTTGGAGGTTTCATCTACTGAAACATAGATTTTGAATTGTTCCAGAGAGAACATCACTGAGTTTTTTCATGAGGTAGAATTGTTAAAATTCTAGGCACACCATAAGGTTTCCTAAAACCATAAAGCTACCCAGGAATCTAAACTTTTTTATTTTTGTTCAGGCACAGGTTCTCCTTATGTTGCCAAGGATATTTTGAAAATTTTAACTATCATCATATGAGTCAGGAATATAGACTGAAACAGAATATTTTCTGAGGCCTGCTTCTCTGCCAGATTTAAAGGTATTGCCTCTTGTCAACAAGAAGTTCAGAAATTGAAAGTCTCATTGATTTAACTGGGTCAGGATTTCAATCCCAATGGTTTTGCCCCCTCCTTTTCTTTAATATGACCAGCAACAAGTTAAATGTTAATTTATTTTTCATAGAAGTATTTTAATATTGAAAAATCTAATGAAGATTTAGCACTCGAGTTTTAATGAGGCTGACATAACAGTCTAAAGAAATCAAATACATTATTTTAATTGATATTAATTCAGAAGTGCTCCAGATTTATATATTAAAAAAAGAAAGTGTCTTGATATGCACTACAATTTATTGTGTATTCAACCATCATTTACTCTGAAACTTCTTTTCTCTATTTGTGTGTGCGCGCGTGTGCGTGTGCGTGTGCGTGCGTGCGTGTATGTGTGTGTGTGAAGGGTATGATGGAAGCTGCCATGTAGAATTGTACTGTGGCTGCATATGCTATAAGTATTGTGGTCACATCAGCCTTATTTTCTGATGATGTGCCTCAAGTCAATTCTACCTATGTGTCTTTGTCTTCACCTGAAATCTGCTGCATATATATCTATATAATAATATTCACACTGTATGGTTTAAAGTTTAAAGCTTTTATATGCTCTGTTTCCTAATAATGCCAGGGAGTTGCAGTTTCTGTGCTATAAATTGCTATAGGCAAAAAAGGTTCTCGGTTGAAAACTGTTTGATCGAGGGATTGAAACCAACAAAACGCAGGCATGTTGCAACTAACATTTTGATTAGTCCATTTTATAATCTGGAGGGGAAAAAAAAAAGAAAAAGAAAAAGATAAAGAGATTTTGGTCCATGTTTTGAGTCCTGATCCTTTTTCCCAGCATTCAGGTTTGGGGGGGGTTAATTCAAGCTAAATTTTGGAGTGGAACAGAGCAGATGTTATGAATGTATTTGGAAGCATTTTTGACCTGTGTAACAGACCAGATCAGGGAATAATTTAACCAAGAAAAAGTGGTGTTCCAACTACAATGTTTTACATAATCATGAAAGATGTTTAGAGAAAATTTGAAAAGTAATATGTCAATATCATTTGGAAGACATTTCGCCATGAGGATGCAATAACATTTAAGGGTTAATTTGCATGCTAGAATACAGTATTGAAAGGATGGAGGTACCATTGTCAAATGCTTGTCTGAAATGCTTTTATACCAGTCTCATACTCCTTCCTGCTTCTCTGTTTTCCTCTTCTTTCCAATCAAATGTTTCAAACCCTTCAACCTCATCCTCCTTTTGCATGACACTTGTTTCTCTCTTGATCCTGAGCAGCCCTTGGGAACCTGAAAGGTTTCCTTTAAGAGATTGCACTGAGCTTTCAAAATGTCTCCTCGCAAGCATGCTACCTTTGGATGAAATTCTGGTCTTGACGCATACTCTATTTCTGGTCTGCCTTGCTGCTTTCTTTACAACCTGCGCACGCAGGGATTTTCAAGCAGGATTCTGTTCTGAATGTAGAGTTCCTGAAAAACATTGAATCCTTGCATCACACACTGTAAGATCTGAAAGCAGCAGCACTTTCAGCAGAGATTTACAGACTATCACAAAATGTATTTTAACAGAAGCTCAGAATCCTGTTATGGGGTGTTAAAGGCATGGGGTGAGAAAAGGTAGTGGACTAGAAGATCAAATTCCTAAAAAGAGAGTTCAGATCGATTCTGAACACCTGACAGAGATTTAAACTCACTCTTTCCAGGCAGTTTTTGTGCAAGCAGATTCATCTGTGAGCTGCTAGAAATTATGCCTTCTATTCAAAAATCTCCCTAACCAATTATTTCAAAAGATTTTGCATGAGTATTCTTTCTGGCCAAAACTCAGTCCACTCTCCAAAGTCAGAAACCAGTCAAAAGCAAGAATAAATAATTTACTGAGGGCAACTGGCCTGGTTCTTGAAAAATCAAACTAAAATCTTGGCTCCAATTCTCCTTTAACTATAAAGCTAAACCCTGCAGGTCATAACTATTTCTACATTAAGTTTATATATTTGCCTAAATTCTCCATCTTCTGCTGTATGTGGACCTTGGGTAAGGTATTCTTTTTCCACTTGCCTCCTAACACTAAATTGCATAGTGCTGTTGATTCCATCATAGTTACTTGTGACAATATGCTTGAAGAGTAAGTGAACATTGAGTGTCACCTGCAGAGGACACTCAGATTAGTGTCTGGTGGAGAATTTAAAATAGAGTATGTTAAAATAGAGCTACACTCACTACTTGTAAAACAAAGTAGCACCCAAATTACTTGCTTGTGTGTAATTATGGAGTCTGCAAACAGGGATGCTGCCATGTAGCAGTTTCATAGTAAGTCCTCCACTCACTGATGTCACCATATTGGGAGCATTCTGAGACAGGACATAATATGGCACCTCGTCTTTGGTTAAAAGTCCTGGAAGCTGTTGTGAGATACTGTAAAATGTATGCTGGGATTGTTTTAAAAAAGACCTGCATTTATTCCCAGTGTATCACACCATGACTTTTAAACTGTCTCCTTTGATACACGCTAATCCATAGCAAAATAAAGATTCCTCATTAGAAATTAGCTAGACAGCATAATATCAAGCTTAGTTGTATTTACCTTAATTAAAAATAAGTCTAGTCATTTATGTGGTCACTGCTCCTGCTGTAACTGCATAAAGCAAAAATAGTAGAACCATACAAACATTTGGAAACATGATATCTCCTCAGTGTTCAGTAAGTGTTGAAACTCAGTGTGTTTCAATTCTAATTTGAGTGTTTATTCTTTGTAGTTTGAGGCTGCTTGTGTGACTATTCATGACAAAGTATATGCTGCTGCAGTAGAGCATTCAGAATGCTTGTGAAAGAATCTCAACACCAACAGCTGGTCCATATGCAGTTGATGATAGACTGAATGTCTTGGCTAGATGTGTGACTTTCTTTAGCAGTGTGTCTACAACATGCACAGCAATCGTCAACAATTGTCAGTATAAGGCCTGGTGTACTCCTAAAGGGAATCACCTACACCAGTATAAACACATTTATGCTGGTAACTTTGTTCATGTTGCAGTGCTTTGTTTGTTCAGAACATTTAAAAGAAGCTACATTTTTATGGAGTGAATTGAGGTGGACAGTCTAAAAAATAAAAAGAAACAGAGCATAAAATGAGGGTAGCTCAGACACATTTAGCATCTGCAAACAAAAATGAGCATTCACTCAGATAAATAGATTTCCATATGATGTTCCTTCCTTCTCTCTTTGTTAATCATGAAGCTCTTTTCCCTTCTTTTTTTCTTCTAAAGCTACTGGTAGATCTGCTCCTGGCAGTATGTTATGTTCAACCATTAGTTTATTTTTTAAGACTAAGAAGAAATATTTCTACATTATAAATAATTTATAAACATAAGAACAAAGGGAGGCTGTCAGGGCTGCTGATACTTTGAGAAAACAGAAAAAAAAAAGGTGATGAATTTATGAAGAATACAATTTTATGAAGGAAGGAGGAGGGAGAACGCACCTACTAATTATTAACATTCATCTGCAGACAAATCCTGAAAGGACAGGATTAGAGGGATACATTTACATCTGTCTGTCACAAAAAGAATTCTCATTAAAGGTTTACTAGACTGTCACAAAACTTCTTCTCATGTTAAATTTGAGGGTCTCAGGGGGAAGAGGAATATCTCACTTTTGGCCCATTCAATGAAATAATATTGAAAAAAAAAAAACAACAAAAACCAACAAAGAAAAACAGACAAACGAAAAAAAAACCCTACCCCATAGAAACACAGGCATTTTTAGTAAGACCTCCAGCTGAATCTACTTAGGTGACACAAAAGTTCATATGCCATGGAAAAAGTTTTGTATGTCAGTACAAGTTTCAGTAGTTTCTATTTACACAGCCATGTATACTTTGAGACATGATATGACTGCCACAGCAATCACTTTGTGAATAGTATTCATCATCTGGACACTTCTTTTCATCTATAAAAAGAAATCTGCAATAGATTGCTTTGACAATTCAAGATGCTGAGCCACAGTTTCTTTGCTTTAAAGAAACAGACATTAAGGTTAAATACATTAAAAGTGCACAAAAATAAACACACTGTGTATGTACAATATGTTGACAATAGCAAAACTTCAATCTACTGTAGTTTTTGATCAAAGAACTGAATGTGTGGAAAAGAAATCCTGAATCTATCCAAGGCTGTCATTTTATTTTTCATAGCAAAGTAGTTTATATTGAGCACACATCACTGAGGAAAAATCTAGAACAGTTTTATATTATTTGAGCTCTTGTATGTGGCCATGATATTAAGGTGTTGAGACAGATGCTCAGGATCATACAAATCTTTTACTAAAACTGTATTCTAGTTGATTTTATTGTTGTTTATGCACTGGTTTATTCCACATATGCAATGGCTTGCAAGGAGGAAAGTTTTCATCTTCAGTATTTTATTGGAGGTAATGAAAACTGGCAAAGAAATGAATTAAAGATTCCTCTAGATCCATCCCTTGCCATGTAAGGGCAATATTCTGTAGTGTTATCAAACCAGAGCCAGATTAAACCTTCAAGATTGAGCTATTCCATTTAGCAAGTATTTCTTTTCAGGTTTTGGGTCATATTCAAAGAAAACCTAGAACTCTAACCTGATTTTCCACTCATTTATGCTTCTAAGTTTAGAGTGAAGAATATTCTCCAGCATGTATTTTCAAACCTGCTTGGTGGTTATTAGTGTCTACTTTTGAAAACAAGAGTTGAGAGAGCATAGAAAGGCTCAGTTCTCAGAGGTTATTTCCCAGGTCTGTTGACATTTCAGCTCTCTAGGTCTCTCAGCTTGGGTGCCCAAAAGAGATGCATCCAAATGTAGACCCATATGTTTGAGCATGTTGCGCCACTATATATGCACTCCCTGGCACTGTTGAAAGGCATACATTCCCTGCAACCCTCCTACACTCCTCCCTCTGTTCTGTTCCATTTAGGTCTGTGCACATAATCTAGATTTCAGGTAACCCAAATGAAAAAGTTCTCCTTTTTCATATAGATGGAAAGGTGGTCAAGACTGGAGCCTACATGGTAGCCCAACTTTCAGCATTTGAATTCCTTGAGCATGTTAGAGTCGTCTACCTGCAAAGGGCATTAGCACTGAGAGGAAATGCAAAAATTTTTGTAGGGCAGGAGTTGTAAAAGCATTAATAACAATATATTTTATTGTTATTATATCTAGAAGCAGTAATAACAAAGTATTTAAATTTATTTCCACATTTTCCTACACTCAAAGCTTCCTTCACTGAGTGTAACTGTATAATCCAGCTGAGCTATAAAAGTAACAAAGCAAAACTATAACTGCAGCTTTAGGAAATACCTTCATATATTCTTGAAAGACTTTTTAAAAAATAAAACAAATACCATACAGAAGTGTCCAGCAGATAAACCCTTAATCTACAAGAAAGAAAAGAAAACCAAACAAACAAACAAAAAAACACAGTAAAAATGCTCAAGAAATGTGAAACTGGAAATGTCAAAAGCAATCAGTCTCTTATTGCCATTTTCTAATCATATCTCTTCCATACGGCTCTTCTTTATGCCATTTTTGCAGTTCTTGCTTCATATTTTAAGGTAAGTGACCCTGGCTTGATTAAAAAAAATATTTAATGTGTCCAAAACTATTTTCTTTCTTGCCTTCCCTGTCATGCATTCAAATATCACTAATCACATTCTCAAGAATAGAAAAAAAATTATACAATTATTTAATAGGGGATTAAATTTCATATTTTTACAGTTGGAAATCTATTTTCTGTTACTCATACAGCAAGCATAGGACAGCAATCAAAGCAAAGTGAGACATTTAAACAGCTACTTTAAAGCGACAGCTGAATATTTACTTTGCACATGTTTTCTAATATATATATGCATCTATATGTATTAAAGGCAAGTGGAAAATAAAATCTTTGGGATTTTTCATTTAATTTTTGCCTTGGAATTAAATGTTTTGGGGTTTTTTTGCATCTGAAGTAAACAAGTCTGCAAAGGAATACATTTACATTCTCCTGACAGACTGGAGTTAGTGAAAAGCTACTTATAACTGAGGATTTTGCTAAATCCAAATTATTTTAGTTAGCATATATATAATTACAGAAAGTATAACACACTCTTGAACATTGGTAATATTTACTATTATAAAATACATTGTTGCATATGCAACTGTTGCACTTCAAATATTTTTGTTATTATTTTGTTATTCAAGTGTTCTTATATTTATATAACAAGAAAATGCATAGCATACACAGGCAGTTAACGAAATAATTGCTGAAATTCATCAAAGGCACAACTTTCACAGGGCAATTACTGAGTCACATCAAAGTTTAGAATGTGACTCAAGAAAGATTTGTTGTCAGGTGCCTGTGACTAATTCCTCCTCTGAAATGAGTCCTTTTCTATCTCTGTGCAAGGGCAAGACATACACCTCTAGAATTTACTTTCTGTTTGCCAGCTAAAACTTGTGGGCACATCACACAGCCTCTCATGTTTAAGCCTGACTCCACAGCAGCATTAACTGCAATTACATGATGTTCTGCTGCCTCCGGACAGTCCGCTTTTCTCTGCTAGGAAGAAGTCTCCACAGCCTATGGTGCTCAGTCATCTTTGCCGCCTCCTGACACCAATTACTTTCGCTGAATTTTATAGCAATTTTCATAAACTGCATATTTGCTCTTATTTCTTATTCCACACTTTAAATTATTTTTGTAGATATGTGGATATTTCAATATATTGAAATGTTGTTTTCCCTTAAAAGTAGCTTTATAAATTTTACATGCTATATTTCATTGTGTAGCAACAGATTTTATATTTCTGCTTAGTATGCTGTAAAGTGGGAGAAGATTTCTAAAATATTGTTGGAAAGTAACCCATGTTCCGGCAGATTTCCTGGGCTTTATTCTGAAAGCTTTAGGTGCCCTCTTTTGGTATTCCTCAGGATTTGCAACCAGGCTTGTTTTAAACCAGCATTTGAGGAAACACAAATCTCCAATTTACAGGAATCCTATGTTGAATGTTATACAAATGGAATTTGCCCACAAATAAAAAAAAAAAACAACAAAGCAAGCATTATATTTCTTGTGATACCCTATTATATGGTGTGCTTTGTTATTAATATTGTTATTAATATTGTTATTGTTATTGTTATTAATAATCTGTTCATCCTTTGCCATTAAATTCTCAAAGCACTGGGGTTTGATTGTGATGCTTACTATGCTGTAAAAGATCAAAATCACAGAATCACAAAATACGCTCAGTTAAAAGGGACCTAAAAGGATCATCAAGCCAAACACTTAGCCCTGCACAGGACCATCCCCAAGAGTCACACCATGGGCCTGAGAGTATCATCCAGATGCTTCTTGAACTCAGTCAGGCTTGGTGCTGTGACCACTTCCCTGGAGAGCCTGTTCCAGTGCCCAGACATCATCAGGGTGAAGAACTTTTTTCTAATATCCAACCTAAATGTACCCTGACACAGCTTCAAGCCATTCCCTTGGTTTCTGACACTGATCACCACAGAAAAGAGATCAGTGCCTGCCCCTCCTTTTCCCCTCACAAGAAAGTTGTAACTGCAGTGAGGTCTACCCTCAGTCTCCTCTTCTCCAGACTGAACACTTCAAGTGACCTCAGCTGCTCTTCATATGGCTTCCCCTCAAGGCCCTTCTCCATCTTCACTGCCCTCCTTTGGAAGCTCTCTAAGAGCTTAATAACTTTCTTGTATTGCTGTGACCAAAACCGGACACAATATTCCAGATAAGCCACACCAGCACAAAGCAGTGTGGGACAATCCCCTCCCTCAACCCGCTGACAGTGCTTTCCCCGATGCCCCCCAGGACATGGTTGGCCTTCCTGGCTGCCAGGGTACTGCTGACTCATATTCAACTTGCCATCGACCAGGACCCCCAGGTCCCTTTCCATGGCACTGCTTTCCATCATCTCATTCCCCAGTCTGTCTGCCCCATCCCAGGTGCAGATTCTGGCACTTTCCCTTGTTGAACTTCATATGGCTGGTGATTGCCCAGTCCTCTAATTTGTCGAGGTATATCTGCAAGGGGCTCCCTGCCTTAAAGGGAGTCAACAGCTTCCCCCAGTTTTTTGTCATCTGCAAATTTGCTTAGAATTCCTTTCCGGTCCTGCATCCAAGTCATTTATGAATACGTTGAAGAGCACAGGGTCCAAGATGGAGCCCTGTGGAACCCCACTAGTGACTGGTCACCAGTCTGATGTTACCCCATTCACTGTTACCCTCTGCGCTCAACCTGTGAGCCAATTGCTCACCCACCACAGGATGTGTTTATCCAGCTATGTGATGGACATTTTGTCCAGTGGGATCCTGTGAGAGACACTATTGAAAGCTTTACTGAAATCCAAAGGGATTACATCAACTGGCTTCCCTTGACCAGTGAGGTGGGTTACCTTGTCATAGAAGGAAATCATGTTGGATAAGCAGGACTTTCCTTTCATGAAGCTGTGCTGGCTGTGACCACTGACAGTGTTGTCTTTCAGGTGTTTTTCAATACCTCCCAGAAAAATGTTCATAACTTTACCAGGTACTGAAGTGAGACTGACAGGCCTGTAATTTCCAGGGTCCTTCTTCTTGCCCTTCTCTGGACAATATTTTCCAGCTTTCCATCTGGGACCTTTCTGAATTCCCAATCATCTCTATTAAGAATATACAGATAGAAATGTGGAGATTGTAGAAGTTTAGCTGATATCTCTGTGTTGGGCCACTGGCTATATGTAGTATTCTATCCAGGTTTCTGGATGTTTAGACCAGTAATACTTTAATCCATGAAAATTTGTCCTTAACCTGTTAAACCAATTCTTACAGACAAATGAATCTATCTTCTTGTCTTCTTCCTCTGTAACATTTGCTATTATAATTTGAAATATATTTTGAGTTATTGCAGGGAGTTAACTCCAACTTTTTTGCTGTGTGAGTGGGAATCTCAGACATAGTTAACAAAGTAGTTAATGTTAGTTTTAAGCAATGTTTTCTGTCAAGTACATTAAGAAAATCAGTAGAAATTGTTGTTATAGAGGGCATTAATAGCACATTGGTCTTTTTCTTTAAAAGAAAGTTAAAGGACCTTTGTCACTGCAGGAAAGAATAGGTGTACTGAAAGTATATGTTCAACAAATACAGCAAGAAAATACAAGGGAGTGGTTTGCAAGTTTGCACAGATGTTCTTATATCTTTCTGCAGAAGTCAAGCCCTGTTGCTTTGATCACATCAGCACTGAGCAAGAGATAAATGATTCAGCTCTTTCTCAGGGATGGTCCTATGGAGTCTCAATTTCACTTCATGTGAGAGACATTTGAATCAAAACCCTTTTTCAAACCAGTATGAAGATTTTAGTAAGAAGTGAATATGGCTCACAGCATCTGTTTCCAGCTATTTCTCATTAAAAATGGTCTTTGTATCTCCTTATTGATGTTAGTATTACCTTTAAAAGCATGAGCTGCAATTTTAACTAGAACTAGCTGAACAGCAGTTGAATATGAATGACCATAACTTTGCAGAGGTACATCAGTACGAGCTTTATGTGCAGACTGAGGGCAATAGGGCACATTGTCACATCAATTTTTAATCAGGATTCTCCAATTAAATCAATGGACAGTACTGTTTAAAAGTCAATAATTCAATAAAGCCTGGTACTTGGCTCAAATTGACAGATTTAGAGGACAATCGAATTCAGAATGACTGCAACATAAATAATGGAAGTTGCTTTCAAGTGCTCTCAATCATTTAGTTAATTCTAAAATGCAAAGCTACAAACTACACATCTGATGATGCAGTTAGACTCCATTTGTAAATACATTTCCCATAATGTGGGATGCAATGTATTATTCATTATGTAATGAAGAGCCAGGTAGCATGGAGCAAGAAAAGGCAAAGTTTTATAAGCAGGTAGGAGGCAGAAGAGTAATTTGTAATATCATTGTTGGCTAAGTAAGAAGTATTATATATTATATTAATTATATTATATTATTATATATTATATTACATTACATTATATTATATATTTACAATATTATATTAAGCAATTTTAATAACTTTTCTTGTATTTAGATGAAATGCACTGGGGTTTTTAAATTATTTATTATACTATAGAACATATTATTTCCAAGCAGCTAGTGTATTGGCAATTTTCAGAATATTTCTTGTCTTTGAATAGTAATGAGGCAGACAATGAGAGGACTATTATGTAGTAATGTTATCTAATGTTAGCTAAACCAGAAAATACTAAGTATGACCATTCCATATTATGGACAAAAGCTGGAAAGAGAAATAATGATGCTGTCAGGTATGTGACAGGGACTAAAAGTTCCTCAACCAAAGCAGAAACTAAGAACAAAAGGGGTAGTTCTGATAAGTAGAATTTTCTGGTGCCTGCCTGGAGGTTTATTTATGAGAACACTAGCATTTAAAAAATCCTTTTATTTAGATCTAAGAACACTCTAGTAATGTTGAAATTAGAAGGTTAGCAAGATTTTTTAGTCCATGTTGAGTACTAGTGGATCTGTGTTCTCAACAAACAGTTCAGCCCTTAAAGATGGTAATAACAGGAGTGTTTGCTTGCAGATCAAAAGTAGTGTGTTTCAGCAGCAAACTGTGAAGCCAAAAAAAATGTTGGCCCAAGTGGTCCCAAGTTTTAGTCTAACATCAACTGAAAAATTATTTAGCATACATGCTTTCATAGTGAGTTTTTTTCATTCAGTCAGTCACAATTACAATCCCATTTCTTATAAGCTTTTTTCAAAGGACTGCTTTCTGTGAGGAGGAGCATGAAGTCATTCAGCAGAATCTTGTATTTGTCTATAAATTGCTACCCTGAAATGAGGAATAATCTAGAACTGACAAAACTAGGTGAACTAGATATGCTTCCTCCTATACATCAGAAAATAAAAAATTCTTCATCATCTCCAGTTCAGTGTCAGAGACCTGAATTATTTGATCCCATATATACAAATACATTGAAAATTTTCCTGTGTCTGCAAGAATGAGAGGGTTTGAGGATCAAATCTGCTGATTTTGCAAAGACTAGCAAAACTTACTTTCACTCTTTTGGAAGCAGTAGTTTCACTACACTGACTGATATTCCCAATTCTTGATTAGTACTGGGTGTTTGGCTACATCGTTCTTACTTCTTGCCCTTTGCAATTAATTTGGCCGTGTTGGCTACTCTAGCCATTCAAAAGCCTTGATCAACCACCCATAAATATGGGTACTGTTTTGGGAATTACATTTGTACTACATTTGTGTTATTTATGTTCTAGGTTCAAATTTTTAAGAGTTCATATTCTCAATCTGTTTTGGAAAGTGTGTGGCCTTACAATTTTTAGTCAGAGTGGATGAAATCCAAGAATCTCATTTAAACCACAGTTTAGAAGATTTGACCTTTTGATAAAACAATAAAATGAAACTTTGAGTTTGGTGAAGTCCAGGAGGAGTTTTGCACTAATGTCTTCACTGGCCAAGGTCATCCATAAACCCATCAGTATTGTGAGGAATTTATAAAACTAGAAAAAACTGACTGAAGATAAAAGTTTGGGGTTCAAGGCAGGAATTAGTTGCTGTTCTCTGCAGTTTCTATGACTTGCTTGTCTGCACTGAAGCATGGGGTTCCTGGGGTTCTGTAATGTATTTCACTAAATGCAAAGACCAGAATTCTTATCTGGAGTAAACTCTAAAGAGACCAATAAATTTTCCTAGAGGATAGTGTGTTTTAGAGAGTGAATATGTATTTGTTGTTTCTTATTAGCATGCAAAGATATTTTACCTTGGATAGAGAAAGATTTGTAGTCAGGCAAGAGAATGACATACCTAAATACCTGACTTCCCCAAAGGGTTCATCTAAGGGGGACTACAAGTTTTGGGCATGCTAAGAAAGAGCACTGCAGTTGCCTGCAGCAGTGACTATAAAGAATCTGAATAGAAGAAGAAAGGAGGGACACTTAAGATGGGTCAGAAGGGCTCAACACTACAGATTTGTTGTCTTGATCTCATAATGTATGAGACAGTAAGAGAAAATTGTACTTTGTATTTTATAAAGTCCAAAAAGAGAACAGTAAAATATAAACTAAGAAGGAAAATTATGGAAGTGAGAAGGCATAATTCACATGTACATCCCACTTTCTCATGTCAGGGCTGATGGTATTCTAATGCAACAGCCCTCCTTTGTGATTCTAACCATCCTGGATCAGAGCTTCAGAGATACCCAGTACTTCCCAATACCATCACAATATCCCCAGTTTAGATCTTACATGGTCAATCAAAGCCATCGTTCCAAAGTTCTTCTGATGCCATACTGCTCCTACCCCTTTATGGGCCTACTTCACAATATTATTTTATACATCATATATTTTTTCTGGTCTTTCCACATTAAACTCCTACTGCTTTCTCTCTATGGATTTCTGAGCTTCCAGTCCATCCTTTAAACCTTCCCCATTCTCCTAACTCTACCTCTCTCATCGACTCTGATCAAAATCCATCTGCAACAAGATACACCA
Source organism: Pithys albifrons albifrons (assembly GCF_047495875.1). Classification (NCBI taxonomy): domain Eukaryota; kingdom Metazoa; phylum Chordata; class Aves; order Passeriformes; family Thamnophilidae; genus Pithys; species Pithys albifrons. Next base: position 32,228,021 of record NC_092463.1, read on the forward strand.
TCATCCTGTGGTTTTTTGCAGGAGTTTCATAAAGCCAGACAGGGATCTATGAATCAGAAATCTGTCTCCAGAAAACTTTGTTGAAGCTAGGAAAGAACAATTGCTAGAAAATGCAGATGTACGGGAGTTATATATCAGGAATTATGGCTTTGTTATAAACCCTTCTTTTCAGAAAAGATTTAATCTATTTTAGTCCCTTTGCATATAGTAAATTAGTACAGTGATTTGAACAGCATTGTCCAATAATTAGTATTGCTCCACCTCCAAACATAAAAATGAATCCTACTTCCCAGATACGTTAGTCATGACCCATCCCCATCACTGTGATACCTTATAAGATCAAAATCAGAGTCACAGCTAACATCCCAGTGTTTTGGCTTTTAATAAGATGTGGAAAACCCATATTCTTTGATTTGAATTAAGTGTATAAGGATTTTGAACTTTCATACAGTAGATTGGGGGTTCTAGACACTGGGAAGGCTGTTACAATATTCCTTGATTTAAGGAAAATTCTTGAAATCTCAAACATTTTAAGAGGCTTAGAAAATTGTTTTCCACTCAGTTCTAATTAGATCGTAGACTCAATGGCAATTGTAATAATTTCTGACTTTGAAAAATGTGATGTCTCATTGGCTTGAACAGTTAATCAATGATTGAACTCACTCGATATAAGTTTACTTAAGAAAGCAGAAAACATATGTTATGTCTCATTCATTTTGCTATATGGGCTCAGAAAGGTAATTACTACCACAACTTGGAAATCCTGATCTCTGACAACTGAATTGAGTTTCTGTGAGCGTATACTGTGTGTGATGAAAAGTCCAGGAGTTGAAAGTTACACATTCAGTAACTGACCAAAGAAAGCATTTCAAGACTTTTTAGTTTCCTACAGGGATCAAAGGTTATATGCAGCTCTGGCCATTTAAGTGTTTCTTGTGAAACAAACAAACAAACAACAAAAAAAAATGTAAGAAAGCGGCCCTTTTGCATAGAATCAAAGTGGAGATTTTGTAAAAAATTAGGACAAAGAAAACACCCATGTGATGCTAAAATAAATTACCAAAGGTATTTCTGGATCTTTAACTGCCTTTGTAATAGCTTTCTGCTTGCATAATCACTAATTTTACTTTAAAAATATGAGACTGGAGTTTACCATGACATTCATGTGTGAACACAAAAGAACGTAAAAATATAACAATTATTTCTATATATAAACTCTCTTCCTCAGCATATTTTATGACAAATGGTGCTAATGCAATATTAGTCAGGAGGGATCTTCCTGAAAAAGGGAAAAGAAAATCATATTTGCATGGGAGTCTCCTTTGTTACATATCTGAACTTACCAGAAAAGTGATTAATTTGATGTCTTTACAGGAAAAAAAACAATGTTTATTAATGTTGATGTGAAAGATTTATTTTGTGAGTCTAGATTCTTTACATACAGCTTTAAAGGTTATTTCTCGAGGTGATTTTTTAATACACCAGTTAAATTCAGTTTCTGCTTGGCAATTGCAATGATGTATGAGACACAATAGCTGCTGTGATTATTTTCCTCTGCTGAGCACTTTTTAAAGAGGCTTGAAAAGAGGGGAAAACTCTGTAATTTTGGCACTTCAGTGAGTAGATCAGTTGAGTACGAAATTGTTTTTATATATAGTGGGTTTAAACATAAATATGATCTAAGCCATAATATTAGTTAAAAGATTTTCATTTGTTTTGGAAGGAATTCAGAACCTACATAACCCACAGTAACTTAGAATGACTTCCTGATTAAGCATCAAGTTTTCATTGTCAGCTACTGCTTAATCTTGTTTATAGAGACAGTCTTCTGATCCTGTTGGAATCTCAAATAAAAGGACATTATCCAGAGTCCTAAGTTATTCTGAGATAAGTAAACTCAAAGAATTACACTATGATACTTGGCAAATCCTGTGACCATCTATGCTGGTTTAAAGGTAAACCAGTGGGAGAAATGAACCCAATAAGTCAGAGTTACAATTTACTTTAAAACATTACAATAAATACAATGATACAGAGAAAAAATTGGTTTTTAATCTACAAAAAACAGATTTATAACCCAGCATCCTGGGGCACAAACAAAATGGTGTTCATTAACCCCTGTGCTGAGCGCCATGTGGTACCCCTGAGTGTAAAGTAAAAGGAGAGAAAAACCTGTTGGCAAGGATGATGGTCACAGTGTGGTTGAAGTTCTGGTCCTCCTCTGGATCCAACAAGTGGTAAGTAACAGAAGTCCCAAAACCTGAAGATTATATATTCTCAGGTTTAGATGGGAATGCCCAGTACCTCCCCCAAGGAAGGGATTTTCACAATGGGTAATTTAACTCTGTAAGTCATGGGATATTTTTGGAATCTTTGATAGTCTACATCATTGCAACAGGCCTATTGTGCCAGTCCCTAATGGCCTATTAGCAGACATGAACCCTCAGACTGGGTTCTTGTGCTGGTTTAAAGGCGAACCAGCAGGGGAAATGAACCCACCACGTGAGAGATTATAAGTCAGAGCTAAAATTTATTAATAATATTACAATAACAACACTGACACAAAAGGGAAATTGCTTTCAACTCACAAAAACCCAGCAGTATAACCCAGTGTCCTGGGGCACAAACTCAAGGGGGTTTGTTAGCCCTTGTGCTGGGACCCCTGGGGCTCCCCCAAGTCCAGAGCAAAAGGAAATGAAAAACCTGTTGGTGCAGGCGAGGGCTGTGGTCTGGGCAAGAGCAGTGATCTCCTCCTGTCGAGGTCCTGCTGCTGCTCTGGATCCGACAAAAAATTTCCGAGGTCTTCTTATCCACCACTTATGTACCCTCAGGGAGTAGCCAGTCCCTCCCCCTGGGCGGGGACTCACACAATGGGTGATTAACTCTGGGAGCCAGGGGGTATTGTTGAACTGTCGATGGCCCATTAGCAGCTCCGCCCCCTCAGGCTGAGTGTGAAGCTGATAATGTCTCCCTGGGCAGCTGCTGCTAATGGCCCATTGTCCTTGGGGAATGAATAGAGGGGGTAGAATACACAGCTTTGATCACTCCACACACAGTGTTAACTGGGCCCTCCTGCTGAACTAGGACAGTTCTCTAACACCCAGCATGTAGCCTGAGTTGTCAGGTGTGCCCTGGGCAGCTGCTGCAAACAATCCGTCATTAAAAGTTCATGAGAGATGACATAGAGGGTGTAGAATACACAGGTTTTGTTACACCCATGCAGTGATAAACTGGTCCAGGCCGCTGTAAGTAGGACAGCTTCTTAAGTCTTACATAGCCTTAGGATATTTTATTTTCCTCCAGGAAAGGATATATAACTCACTCACTTAGCTTAGGGTGAAATGCCAATTTTTTTATTAATATGGCACCGGCAGAATTATAGCACAAGATAAGTTACCCTTGTTAGCCCTCTAAAGAAGAATTTGCTTTTAGAGAGGGAGTTGATGTACACTTTATGACGTGGTAAAACATCTCTTCTTAAGCCAGGAAAGGCTGTTGTATGTCATGTGGTCTGAAAATGCTCTTTACTTACTCAGCTGACATTTCATTCTCTTATTTTATTCCATTGATGGAGATACACAAGATTAAAAGATTATAATGTCTGGCTAAAAATATTCAGTCCAGATTCTAGTCAACAAGTTGTCAAAAAAGTTAATGTTGGCTTATATTACCATTACATTGAGATAGCACAGCTAGAGAATGTATAAGGGAGATTTTTTTTGTCAGGCATCTGACATATTATGTCACTAAAACATAAAGAGCTGTGCAACAGAACGCAACAAAAAATAAATACCTGATTAATTCAGTCTTTTTTCTTACCAGTGCATTGATCTTTATTATTTATTAATTAGTAAGGTGACACACAGATTTGGGTGATAATTCAACAATTTCAGATTTTATTTTAATTTTGTTAGTATCTCCATACTTGAATCCCCGTTTTCTGAAAATATACACTGTTTTCTCCATATAATTTTACTTAGGTGGTAGTGATTGAGCTGGTACATAAATGGGTGGCAGTGCTCAAACACACCTGATGAAGGCTAGCACTAGTTCTAGTCAGGTCCTGCAAGATTCTTAAGGGAAATACTGTAAGTTAAAGTTAATGACACAGATGTACAAAGCGAATGCATTTTTTAAAAGGGAATGACCTGTACCTTTTACTGCTAGAGAAGCCATACTGAAGGGATGGTGATTTTGCAGTGATCTATATGTGCTGCTGCTCTTCATAAAAGACTGGATTTGGAATGTTAAAGAGGTTTATGTAATAATTTTTGTGTTCTGACTTGCCTTTGCTAAAAAAAAAAACAAAAAAACTCACTCTAAGGGGAACAGAGGGTGCTCTGGCACAGAAGTACCTAGTTGGCAGATCTGATGAGGACACGGGTAATCAGGGGAGGGTAGTAATAATCAAATGTGAATGGCCATTTCTTTTTCTGTTAGAAAAGAACATGGTACAAGTTTCTCTGTCATTGTCATTGAGGCTAGGCTACATGTGCATTAGTGTAACTTCTATCACTTCCACAACAAAAATTCTGGTTCTTTAACTCAAACAAGAAAATGTCATCTTTTTTTTTTTATTTAGAGATCCCTAGCTCAGGCACCACATGTGAATCAAACATGAGCACTGTGACATTTAGCTGTGCTGTGTGTAGCCACTAAACTGCAACAACCTGTCATGAGCAGAAACTGAAACACCAAACCATTCCACTGCTGTCTGAGAAGCACACATCAAGTGATATGGTCTTCTGCATGTTCACTGCTCCTGCAGTCCTCTTCAGTATTCCTCAGTATTGCTTTGTAGGTGAAGGAGAAGAAGTTAACAGTATGACTTTGAGGTGTTTGGAACAAAAGATATAAAAGTTGGGTGAAGGTCTTTAAGTTCTCTGAATAACTGTGGTCTATGGCACAGTGTTTTATTTAAGTAAAACATGAATTTTATTTTCTTAATTTAGTAATTCCAAAACATTTGATTCTCACTGCTCTCTTTAAAACAGAAGAGAGCAGTTCTTAATTAGACTTTTCAATGCAAAAAATACAGTAAGGACTCATAAAGACACAGAACTAGCAGACAAGGGATAACAAAGCAGTTCCAAAGACCAAAATTCCCCAGCCACAAATTGATAGGCTATTAAGAATCTACCAGGGATAGCATTAGAAAGAGACAACTTGGGTGTTGTAACTGAAGAGAACACAAGATGTCCATGAGAATTTGGAATATTTGAGAAAGTCTTTAGACACTATGCAGAATTCATGCAGGTATGTTTAAGGAAAAGCGACTGGGGTAAAACAAAGTGTGGAATAGACTAAAAGGAGTATAAAAAGGGACTGCCACATGCAAATCATTGCTGCTCAGTACACTTCTCTGACCAATCCCTGCATCTCATCCCTACAGTCTGTCCTGTCCTATCATGAAATACTTCTTAAACTACCTCTCCATTTAATCTCACCCTGTGAGGGTGTGTGTGTTGTAAGGGCTGAAGGGCAGCTACTGGTGTAACAGACCTAAGAGTGGATTTTGCTGCCAGCACCTCGAGTCAGACCAGGCTATAAATGCTCCTCACCTGCAGTGCCAGCAGCTGGAGCAAATGAGGACCTCATTGCCAGAGTTCAAGAAACATTTGGACAACACTCTTAGGAATATGGTGTGATTCCTGGGGCTGTCCTGTGCAGGGCCAGTAGCTGGACTTCAGTGATCCTTGTGGGTCCCTTCCAATTTAGGATATTCTGTGAGTCTATAACCCTAACTACTGGGATCAGAAGAGTGTATCTCAAATGCCAGCTACTGTTGGAAACTGCATGAATGAAGTGGCTTAGCATCTGGGCTGAAGAAGATGTCTCTTATCTGTAGAATCGGTAATCAAAAATCCTTGTCTTACAGCTGGATCCTCTCACGTATATCTATAGACATTCAAAATTTGACATGATTAACTAGACTTTAAGATCAAAAGACAGGACACAAGAAAACCAGAAATCCACAAGAAAAAAATATCTTATAATTCCCACTGCAAGATGTAAAAGGGAGACTTTTGGAAGAGTTCATCAGCTAAGTGAAGTAATATTTGAGGTACTTTTAAATTCTAAAGTAATTAGATTTTAAAATTATTAGATCTTAAGGGAGGACAAAAAGTATTGTAGACAAAAAGTATTGTATTGTCTGTAGAGAAAAATATCTTGCTTTCAGAGAGATTAATATAACAAAGAATTTCATTACATCTCTTCTTCAATAAGTTAACTAGAAAGATAATATTTTAAAAAACATGAATAAAATAGTATTTAAATATTAAATCTCTATTCAATACTTCCATATATTGACTAATGAAATATTAAACCCAGGAAAATGCAGCTGTTTATATCATTGCAGTGTTTCTTTCAATTAAATCCCAATGTATGTATCTAGAAGGGCATTAATAAGCCAGCATGTAAGTTTGCAAGACCTGCTAATATATGGGACTTCTGGGAGCTTTTTCAGATTTCAGCAATTGATTTGTCACAGATCCAAAAAGAGGAGTTGCAATGTTTTCTTTTTCTCTTTCAGAGACATACCTGATAAATCCGGTGGTGGCTTTACTTTTCTTATCTTCTGTTCAAATCAAACCTTAATTGCTCTGGCATTAAGGTCAGGCAACTTGGCTAGCTCTGAAGGATATCAGCTGTTTTTCTCATGCTTGCTAAATCTCTCTTAGACAAATTTTGAATTGTTTTTTGTTTCAGTTTTATCGTGGAACATCGTGCTGCCATCTGGGAAGAAAAACACCATGGCGCAGGAGCAGCTGGTGAATGAGAATGGCCAAATAAACATTGGCACTCATTCTGCCATTAGGTGAGATAAGAGGGTTGAGGCCATGCCAAAAGAGACAGCCCAAACTGCTGCCTTTATCTGTCACTGTCCCCTTTCCCCTTATCTCTGTTTCAAAACATGGCTATAATTCATTTTAGAGAAGGGAAATCAAACCTATCTATCAGGTGCTGGACATACCTTTCTGAGGGCTGGAAAGCTGAGATATCCACAGTGAAAAACATCTGAAGTGTCTTGCAAATTGGCTCAGTGACTGGATACTTCTGTTTCCCTGGAAAAATAACAAGAACATTTCACATTTCTGTAATGATTCCTGTCTTAAGAGCTCAAAGCCCTTTAGATGTAAATTAGTTTTCTAAGTACTTTGAGAATGGGTAAGGAGATACTAGCTTTATTTTCACAGGCAGAGAAGTTGAGGCACAAAGAAACAAATACCTGATTTGTTAGATATGGGTTAAGTAAGGAGTTTATGTTAATGCGAGGAATAAATTTTGATTCTGAACTCCTTTGCATTTTTCCCTAGCAGCAGACCAACTTTCCTTCCAGCAACTTTAAGGCCAGACCAGAAATTTAAAGAGACGATGGACTTACCCAGCCTTAACCTCCAGAAATGCAAAACACAATCACAGAATCATAGAATATTGAACTGGAAGGGACCTCAAGGCATATGGTCCAACCTTTCTTGGTAAAAACACTGTCTAGACAAAATAACCCAATGCCCTGTCCAGCTAAATCTTAAAATTCGGGGGAATCCACCACTTCCATTGGGAGATTATTCCAATGGCCTTTTGTTCTTATTGTGAAAAGTTTTTTCTTGTGTCCATTGGATTCCCCCTTGTCTTTTCCATGTGACTCTTTATATAAAAGGGAGTCTCCATCTTCTTTGTAGTCGCCCTTTGAATACTGGAACACAGTGATGAGGTCTCTCTTAAGCCTTCTTTTCTCAAGGCTGAACAAACACAATTCTCTCAGCCAATTCTCATATGGCAGGCTTTCCAGTCCTTGGATCATCTTTGTGGCCCTTCTCTGGATCCTCTCCAACCTGTCCACAACTTTTTTGCATAGTGGGGACAAAAACTGTGTGCAACATTCAAGGTGTGGCCTGATCAGCACTGAGTAGAGTGGGATAGTGACTTTTTTATCTGTGTTGGTGATGCCATTATTTATGATACCCTGCAATCACTTGCCTTGCACACTATTCACTCCTGATGAGCTTGTTGCCCACTAGGACCCCCAGGTCCCTTTTCACAGTGCTGCTCCCCAGTCCAGTAGATCCAAGTCTGTGCTAAACTCCTGGATTATGTTTTCCCAGATGCGAGAACTTACATTTGTCATTGTTAAAATTCTTAAGGTTATTGCTAACCCACTCTTGCCACCTATCCATGTCTTCCTGCAGAGTGGCTCTTTCCTCCAAAGAACCCACTTCCCCACTCACAGAATTACAGAATCGCAGTATATGTTCAGTTGGAAGGGACCCACAAGGATTATCGAGTCCAACTCCTGGTCCTGCACAGTACCAACCTCAAGAGTCACATCACATGCCTGAGAATATTGCCCAAATGCTTCTTGAACTCTGTCAGGTTTGGTGATGAGACCACTTCCCTGGGGAGTCTGTACCAGTGTCCAACCACCCTCTGGGTAAAGAACTTTTTTCTGACATTCAACCTAAACCTCCTCTGACAAAAATTCAGGCCACTCCCTCAGGTTCTGTTCCTGGTCACCACAGAGAAGAGATCAGTGCCTGCCCCTCCTCTTCCCCTCACACGGAAGTGAGGGGAATGAGGTCTCCCCTCAGTCTCCTGTTCTCCAGACTGAACATATCAAGGGACTTTAGCTGCTCTTCATACAGCTTCCTCACAAGGCCCTTCACTATCCTCTTTGCCCTCCTTTGGATACTCTCTAGGAGCTCAATGTCTTTCTTATACTGTGGTGTCCAAAACTGCACACAATATTCAAGGTGAGGCTGCCTCACTGCAGAGCAGAGCAGGACAATTACCTCCCTCAACTGGCTGGTGATGCTGTGCCTGTTGTCCCCCAGGACATGATTGGCTCTCCTGGCTGCAGTTGGGTATCAGCATCAAACTTCATTGGAGTACATTTGGTTCCATCATCCACATCACTTATATAGATATTAAACAGCATTGGTCCCAGTGTTGATTCCTGGGGGACCCTACTCATGACAAGTTACCACTTTGAAAAGGAGCTGTTTACCACCATCCTCTGGGTGCTGCCCCTCAGCCAGTTCCCCACCAACAGCACAGACCATTTGACCAGACCAAAATGAATCAATTTCTCCAAAAGCCTTGGAGAAATCCAGGTAGTCTTTGTCCACCACTCAACCCACATCAACCAAGGAAGTTACTTTATTCTAGAATGCAATCAAGTTTGGCAAACATTATTTGCTCTTGGTTAATCCATGCTGGTTTCTAGCAAATCACATGCTTCATCTGACTTGTGATAGGCCCCAGGAGGATTTTTATCTATAACTTTCCCAGGGACTCAAGTAAGACGCATAGTCCTGTGGTTTCCTGAATCATTCTTTAATCTCTGATGTAGGGTTGTGTTCGTATTTACTTGCTGGAGAGGTGACTTATCATTTGGGGATTCCCTTATTTTTGGACACCTATCAAAGTAGTGGACAGAGGAATTACATTTAGCTAGTCATGACACAGACTTTCTAGAATGTATAGGGGCTGATTCTTAATTCATAGACACTGAATATCAGTAGGTTTCTCCTTTGATGTCAGAGTATGTATGGTCAAATTTGCAGCTTGGATCAGTTGAGAATCTGTTTACATTTGGTACAAACGGGACATATACAGACTTGCAGTTATTAACAGTGCCTAAAATTGCCAATCAGATAATAGTTCTGAGTTTTATTTAAGACACCACTCCTTCTTTAATAATTAACATGTTTGGTTGTGAGACAAAAAGCCAGAAATTTGAGAGTGAGAAAAAGTAGTCTGTATGTTATCCAAAATTACAGATGAATTATTCCTTATCATTATGTCTGTTTTGCTGTATCCAGTAAAGACACAGTTGTCCACGTGAGTTTGACTGCCAATAGTCTTTATTCACTGATAGTTTGGAGGAGAGTTTACTAATCTCAATACACTTCCCAGTGATAACAGCTGCCTTTCTCACAAAGTCCCATATGGTGCTAGCTGGCATGCCTGTCTGTTGTAGTAAGGCTAACGTCATGGGGTTAGCATTGCCTTTCCTTTGCAAAAAACCACCATCACTGAGGTACACTACTGAGACCTTCTAGAGGAAGTGAAAAACAAATGACCCCAAAAGGTGTGCTCTGATCTATCTTCCACTATAAGAGAAGTATAAGCAAAGATCAGTTCAATCCAAAATTACTTTGTTTTACTTTCTTACATCTTCTATGCAACTGTCAAAAAACAAACAGTCACAATTCATGAGCTTTTAACAGCAGTGAGAGCTATCATCAGCTCTGACCTCAGCAGTAGCACAGGCTACAAAACTTCACGTCATTTATATGGACTGGAAACAAAACCAGTCAGTTATTCAAACACCAAGAAAGCTAAAGTAGCTTGTTTACTTACAGTCTGTACCACTCATATGCAGTCTTGCCCCTTCTCAGCTCCTTACATTTGCCATGCTTGTTGTTCATCCCTTGCCCAATTCTTCCAGATCCTTCTGAGGGACTCACCAATTAATGTTGATTCAAAGCTCCCTGTAAGTGTGGATGTGGTTTAGGTGTTGACACTGTAGGTGACTCCAGTGGGCTGGATTCTGCCTGCCTTTCTCTCAGTAGAAGCACTGTTTTAGGTCTTTCTCCTTTCCTGCTCTATTGATATTCATGAATTTGTGTCATTATGCCTTTACAAAGCTGCTGGGAGAAGAGGCATCCTTGCAGAGGCATGCAGTGTGTTGTCACATCAGCCTCATTTCTTTAGAAAACTAAACTACTTACTAAACACCAACAGCTTTGGAGGAAGTCATAGTCATGGAGAACATGAACCCAGCCCCACAAGATATGAACATCAGGAAGTGTTTTTAAAGTGACCAACTGTGTTATTATACCATCCTTACCCCAAGAGACTTGTCCTTTGCTATTATCCTGGACAAATCCTATACACCAGAGAAAATGCTGATATTGCTTGCTCTTAGCTTTTCCAGAAAAAAAAAAGATTAAAAAACAAACCAAACCAAACAAACAGAACAAAACCCAAAGCAACAACCAAAAAGAAAAACTGGACAGTGAAAAATGCAAAGGACAATTATATGTGTGTGGTAGTTTTGGCTTTAGTTTCAGCTAGGCCTCAGTAGGTCCAAAGGATGTGACATGGATTAGAAGGGACAAGCATCACCTGCCTTAAGCAACCAAAGAGGTATTTCATATCATCTGACATCATCAAGAAGTGTCAAGGAGTATAAAAAGAGAGGGAGGTGGAGGTTCTGCTTCTTTTGGTCTTGGCCTTAGTACCAGGAGGACGCTCCATGCCATCCCAGGAGGGATGGGAGGACCAGACCCAGAGTACTGGCTTACCACCATGTTTGTTCTTAGTCTTTCTCTTTGCTTGGGTTTGTCTCTGGAGAACTGAGTTCTCCAGAGTGATTTGTAGTTAGAATAGTAGGATTTGTGTTCAGTGGGCAGTGGGGAGTTATTTTTTCTTATTTCTAACTTGTATAAGTGTGTATGATATTGTAGTTTTAATTTTCTCTTTTCTGTATAAATATATATAATTAGTTTGGGTTTAAACCTGTTCTGAGTTTCCAGGGGTTTTTTTCCTTTCTCCTTTTTCTTGGTGGGGGGAGGGGGGCTCTGACTCTGTATAAGGCAGTTGGCATTTTGCCAGCTCAACCCAAGACAATGTGTTTACAATGAATTTGTTTAAATTTTAAAAAATGCTTTAAGCAGCTGATTTGCCTCTTCCCATGCAATTGCAGATTGCTGTTACAGGTGTTTTACAAGCTTTGAACTCTCCTACGAAAATCTTCAAATTGTCAAGAAAAACAGCTAAAACCTTTACAAACAAAACCAAAATCAAAGTCATGTGCCTGTGATTGAGGCAGTGCCATGTTCCAAGGGTAAACTCAGTATTGCACTAGATATTTTTGTATGGGAACTACTCAGACAGTGGCCAGTTATTATAATAGCTTAAAAACATGTTGATTCCACACATTAGAGAATACTTCAGTGACACACTGCTTTAGCCATGTAATATGCTATAGCACCATGAAAAGCTACAATTTCAGGTCCTGAGCGTCATTTATCAGTTTAATATTGCAACTAGATTATTTAGCCTTAAAAATATTAATGATAAATGTAGTAACTTGATGATAAATCTAGTCCTAATATTGTCTAATTCACATTTTTGGATACAAGATTAACTGCAAACTTTCAATTGGTTTTAGTTGTAAATACAATGTGAAGGTAACTAGCAGTGACTGAGAAATATGATTTCTACTTTGACCTTTTAAAAGCTTGTTTGTTTGGGGTTTAGTTTCCTTTTACTCTGCACTTTTCTACTACAAGGTTGGAAATTCTGAAATGTTGCTGTGCAGGAAAGCTATGTAGCTTGCTTGACTGAGCAATCCTTTGAAACTTCCCTTCCACACTTTACTGTGCTTTCAAACTTTCTTTCAATTATAATGTATGATTTAACTTTGTAAGAGTTCTCAAAGAGAACAGCACTCAAAAAGGTTTCTCAGCAAAAATCATGTAAAGTTGATGAAAACATGAACAGTTCAGAATGTGACTGAACATAAATCTGTGTTGATGATGGCATCTTGACTGTATGGTGTGACAGCATTAGATCACAGGACACAGAGAAAGTTATGATGGTGTTATAGTCTTGAATAAATACAATTCTGGATTTTCAGACTATATAATACAACAAATGTGATTAAGATGCTAGCAAATGACATTTAGCATGGTACCCAGCTGCAATGCCAGTCTTCTACTCAGAATTGTCATTTGTGCTTGGCCTATGAGAACTCAGACTAACAGTGAGATATGCTACAAACATGTGAGGTGCAGGTGCGATGGTTGCGAAGCATCAAATGGGTGCCAAAAGTAGGAATATATGCTTTCCATGCAAGACATAGCATTGAAAGTGCAACAGCAAATAAAGAGCATTTAGAAGACATGGAATGCTGTGGATGATACTTCTCTTTGACATTAGCGTTCTGGATTATTCTAGGCAAACCACAATGAAAACAGCATGCAAAACCTAATTCAATGGACTTTACAATAAAACTGTTTTTGCTGTGGTTCTCTGATGAGTCTGCAACTGCTTTTCCCACCAATTGTTTATCACAACTCCAGCAATTAATCCTATGGACAGGTTTTGTTAAGAAAGGATTAAACTTATTTTTAGGTCTTTGTAATTTACAGATGTAGCAAGAAACAAAAATAAGTCAGCACTGTGTAACAGTCTTTCCCAGGACCACAGCTTGTCAACCACTCATTTGAAAAAAACAAAAAAAAAACTTCAAAAATTCTATCTCCAAGTTCTGTTATGGCAGAAGATCCAAAAGCTCCACCACCTCCATACAGTAACTCAAGGCTGGCTTGCTCATTGTGAAATCAAGTAAGATATTCTGGTGCAAAAGAGCCCTTGAAATATTATTCTTTAAGGTGAAGACCTGCCTATGCAGCCAGTGTGTAGCAACTGGAATCTACTTTGTTTCCTTTTATTTCATGAAGATACCCTCCATAGAGAGGGAAGGAATGGATGCAGAAGAGAAAGGAAATAATAATGATGGGAAAACAAACTATTATCTGTAAGTAAAATTACTTACTTGCAAAGAACAATACTAGACTGCCCTTCCACAGTGTTGAACTGAAGTCTTCGCCTTAGCCTGCTATTCCACCAAGATGTCACAACTGTGCTTCTTCTTCTTAGGCTCCTGCACACTGAACATCTGTACCCTCGCTGTTGCTGCTGGAATTATCTTGTATAGTAGTGCCTGTCCTAGTCCAGCAGGTGGGACCAGTTATCACTGTGTGTGGGGTGATCAAAGCTGTGTATTCTACCCGCTCTATTCATTTCCCAAGGACAATGGACCATTAGCAGCAGCTGCCTAGAGAGTCATTAGCATCTTCACACCCAGCCGGGGGGGGGGGCATGGCTGCTAATGGGCCATCAACAGTTCAGTAATACCCCATGACTCCCAGAGTTAATCACCCATTGTGTGAGTCCCCGCCCTGGAGGAGGGACTGGGTGCTCCCTGAGGGTACATAGGTGGTGGGTAAGAAGACTTTGACAGGAGGAGATCACTACTCTTGACCAGACTGCAGCCATCACCTGCACCAACAGGTTTCTCACTTCCTTTTGCTTTGGACTTGGGGGAACTATGCAGGTCTCAGCACAAGGGCTAACAAACCCCTTTGGGTTTGTGCCCCAGGACACTGGGTTATATGGCTGGGTTTTGTGAGCTGAAAGCAATTTCTCTTTGTGTCAGTGTATTTATGGTAATATCTTTCATTAAATTTTAACTCTGACTTATAATCTCTCTCTTCCTCTGATGGGTCCATTTCTCCTGCTGGTTTACCTTTAAACCAGCACAGTGCCCAACTTAATTTGCCCACAGTATTTCAGGTACAAGTACCAATGAAGCTGCAGCAGCACAGAAATCATTGCAGACTATAACAGTATCACAGAATCACAAAATGTGTTGAGTTGAAAGGGACCCACAAAGATCATCAAGTCCAACTCTGCCCTGCACAGAAACCTCCCCAACAGTCAAACCAGAAGCCCCAGAACATTGTTTCTTGAACTCTGTCAGGCTTGGTGCTGTGACCACTTCCCTGGAGAGCCTGTTCCAGTGCCCAACCACCCAGAGGGTGATACCTAACTCAAACCTCCCCTGACACAACTTCAGGCCACTCCCTAGGGTCATGTCACTGGTCACCAGTGAAGAGATCAGTGGCTGCCTCTCCCCCCTCACAAGGAAGTTGTAGCCGCAATGAGGTGTCCCCTCAGTGTCCTCTTGGATAAACAGAACAAGAGACCTCAGCCACTCTTCATATGGCTTCCCCTCAAAGCCCTTCACCATCTTTGTTGCCCTCCTTTGGATGCTCTCTAATAGCTCAATATCTTTCTTACATTGATTGCAGTGACCAAAATGCACACGATATTCAAGTTAAGGCTGTCAAATAAACCACATAAATTTTCGAAAGTTTTCCTTCAGAAGAAGTGCATACTACTGAATCTTCTCAGTATCAAGCTAGGTAGTCTGAACTCAGCTTGTTTATGTCTTAAAATACATGTTTATTATGCTATAATGGATCCTGGCAGTAAGAACTGATGGGTTATATTCTTTCTGTCCACAAGATGTCATTGCAGCCTAAGAAGTCTAGTGTATGTAGCCTCGTCTCATTGTAAGATAAAGCCTGCCTACACCATCAGCCCTCATTGAGTCCACTGAGCAAATCTCATTGTTAGTAACTAAAAAAGGAAACAACAAACAATTTAAACAGTACCAAAAATGGTAATAACAACAATGACGATGACATAGATCATTCTGTCCTGCAGGAAGAATCTTTGGTAACGATGCAAACATTCACACAGTCCTTATGTGACACAATCTCCTGCTTGTCCTGGTTGGACACCTGAAGAGGGCAGGGAGGAATACATCAGGATGTGGTAGTTAGGAATACACATATGCCAGAAGGAGAAGCAAAGTCTGTTAACTTAGGCATTGTGCCTATTAGCTTGAATTCCCAAATGGGAGCTGCTCAACACGTGACTTGCTCAGAGCATGGGTGGAATGAGTCTATATGTATCAACAGATGTCCGTGTTTACTGATACATTTAAGTACTAAAAGCGATTAGCTAGACTTATGGAAATTCACATTATTGCCTGTCTTTACTAAAGCTTTAACTTTGCTATGATTTACATCAGCATATCATTGAAATAACATGAATGAATTGAAGGAAAATTAACTAGTTAAGGAACAGAGCCTGTTCCTTCTGGTTATAAAGAAATACTGAGCTCTTCAGATGACAGGCATTTGAGATCAATAGTTTTTACTGTGTTTTACTGCCTTACACTTTTTATATGCCCTGAAAATATGGCTGAAGATCAGAATATACCCATCAGATACCTGAAGCCACAGATACAACGTAGGTGGACTGGTGTGGTACTTCCTTGCCTTCTTTTAGAGTTATTTTGGGTGGGGAAAAAAGGCCTATCTTAGAATGAATTTTGATGTATGTCAGCAAGACCTAAGAGTGTAGATTTATGTATCTGGAAAGGAAGATGCCAGGGTGGGTACTTCACTGGCATTCTTCCAGGGAACAAGCAGCCAGCAGTCATGAATGGGTTTCAGTAATGCAGTAACTGATGCCAGTTTGTTAGAAGCCAGGTTTTGCCAAATGCCTGTTCATTTTTTCCATAGCCCTTTAATGATTTCTTTTAAAAGATGATGGAAAATTAATGGAATGTAATTTTTTTTTTTTTTTTGCAACAGAGAAGCTATACTTGTTCTTTCTTGAATATTTTAGAAGAATACATAATTGGTTAATTTTAAGTACTGTAAATTACAATTCAGGCACTGTTACTTTCTCATGTTTTAAGTAGAAGATTGATCCTTTTCCCTTCAATTCGCATAGTTATTTCTGGAGTCAAAGAAGTTAAAACAATATAAAATAAGTTTTGAATCAGTTTTATGTAATCTCTTTGGTTATTAGGTGTGCTTAATACATGATGTCTTGATTCTGTTTTCACTGGGACAAATCTGGGGTGAAATTCATTAATATATCCTTTTGTACTAACCCACAAGGAAAGGCAAGGGAACTTTTTTTTTTTTTTCTGAAGGAAATTTTACCAACTGAATCAAAATTCCAACAAAGGCTTAAAAAATTATCTGTATTTTATTATATAACTACACTGTCAATGAAAGCAGGAAAAGTGAGTATCCTTTCCTACACACATAGGTAATAGGAACTACAACTGGATGTGGTAAGGGAGGAAATGTAGTTAATGAGTCAATGGAAAGACTCTATGTTCAATGGGATAGACATCTTAAAATTCACATAGCAACCCAATGAAATCCCCATTTCAAACACAGTACAATACACACAAAATGAGGAGCAGAGTAAAACCTACATTTGTGTGTCCAGTAGCCTATATATGGCCTCCTCTCAACAGGAGGGTAATCTTCAAGGAACTTTTAAAGATGTTGTTTTTATAGGACAGTGAAAGACAAGGACAGCTTCAAATTCTTATTAGACTGCTCCATAAGGCACAAGCATGCCCAATTTTCCTTCCTTCCTGCAATTAACCATTAAGACAATTTTTTATTTAACAAAAAGATCTTCTATAGGCAATTTGAATTTGTGGCAGTTATAATGTTTATTCATTTCCACCAGACTGGTAGGAAAGACAGATCAATAGACAACATTTTTACCTGAGGCTTGTGAGAAGCAGACTTTGTGCCTGTGCTGTGTGAGACCTCAGACAAAACACTTTGACATAGATACCTTCAAAGATACCTAGGCATGCCTACTGACTGTAGTTTATTTCAGGTGACTGACAACCCCAGTGGATCTTGCAATGGCAGTTTTCATGATCAGATTAGGGCATGAGATTGTATAACCAAATGCATAATTCTCTATTAAAAAAAATGTCTAGATATTCCATGGCCAATAAAAAGAAATGAGCACTGGAAAGTGTGATTCATCCATTCTTTAAGCAGACGACACATGCCCTAAAATTGTTTATTACCCTCCATTGACTGTGAGGAACTTCAGTCTTCACTATAGTCACCTGTAGTTGGATGAGAGGCCGTGCGAAGCAGGTCTGGAAGTATCTGGGTGGTCACCTTTAAAGTACACAGTGTGCCAACTAACTACTTTAATTCTGTGGCTTCCTTGGTCAGCCACTGTGTCAGCAGCTGCCTGAAGCTTCACAGATTTACAAGTTAGTTATGAAGATATGAGAAAAGGCTGAGTGCCATGTTCAGAACCATGCTTGAGACCATTCTTAAAGAACAGTACAGAGTACAGCACTTCTATATTTCATTAAAGCATTGGGGAGAAATACTCAAAAGATTCTGAGGAGCTTAGCTACTACAGTGTGGAGGGCCATATAAGGGCCAGCAGAGATAAAGTCTGCTGTTTGGAATTAATGTGGTTTTGTACATTTTGATCTTCTGCATCGTAGTGCCTGCCAAGTATACTACAAAAGCATTTCAAGTACTGAGATATTAAGAAAGTCACTCTGGAAGCAGCTAAACTGTTGCTGACCAGATATATACAACCTAAGAATTAAAGACTTTTTTATGTTTTGGGGGATTGGCTTGTTTGTTTTGTTTGGGGTTTTGTTTTATTTTTTTCAAACTAATCCCCAACATAGTCCTTTTTTTCTCTAGAAGTTTTTCAGATTAGCAGAAAACAGTTCAGCATGTAAATAGTGATCCAGAACCATTATTAAACATCTGTTAAGTGGGGCAAGAGCCAGGAAAAACTTCAGCTGGATTACAATTGTTCTTGAGAGGGTTAGCAAGGGAGTGAGAAAGCACATAGAGTACAGGAGCCAGCCAGAGTCTGTTCACATTTGGTTTCTTTCTCCTCCCCCACCCCTGAAACATTACAGTTAGGAGGAAGCATGGCTGAGGCTCTCATATCCCAAAGAGTCTAATGCCCTTGGGATAGGGTAAGATGACTAACTTGTATTCCACCCCTTCTATACATTGCTGGTTTGTGAAGTGCACAAATATGAAGAGTGTTATGGAGAATATAGTAGATTATGTTTCTTCATGTTTGACAAAGTGCCCAATTAACATATTTCCACTCTCCAAAACAGCAACACTACATTAGCTATCCACTGGCCTAAAAAAAGCTCTTATCTGTAGAAGGAAGTTATTAACATTTAGAATTTTGAGAAGCAAGTTCTGACAAATCCTTCTTCTGAAATTAAAAATGCTTCTGCTTCCAGCTGTCCATCCCATTTCTCTTCCAGGAGTTACCACAGAGTTAGCAGAGGGGAACACATGTAGCACTTCCTCTGAAAATGCCTGGTGTCCTAGGATAAACCACTCTGGAAGACAGAAGTCACCTGGCACCATCTAGATGAAGTAGTTAAGATATAGGCGTGTTGTTTCTGCTGACTCCGATCGAGGAACTGTGACCTTATGCAGGGGTGGACAGATACCAGCAGTAATGTCTTAGCTCCAATGCAGCTCAGCTACTATAACTCCAACTGACTTAACACTTTAGTAATGGAAACTACCATGAAATCTCCATACACTAACACACAGAGCCTTAAATGGTATTTGCTTTCATAATGGCACGGTGTCTGTCCAAGTGTGAAATCTGAATGAAGCTATTGCGATATAAACTGGAAGCACATAGCTGTTCATTCAGAGGAGCTGGGGCAGAATGCTATCAATCTGGCTGAATCTGTTCACATGGAGCTGTCATCTGTTATCACAATTCCGTATTGCCCAATTGAAACAATATGACTGGATTACAACATTTTGAGTAGTATTATTTGCTAGATTGTCTCTGAATCTAAAAAATCTACCATTCCATCTGACTGTCTCTACACCTGCTAAGGCAGACAAGTAAAGAAATTGCAAGCTTCTCATGTGTTAAATGCATGGCTGTAAGCTAGTTCTGAGCCTGAAAATATTTCTGTATTTTAAACTTTGACTCTGTCCAGTAGTCATTTCTCCATTTTTTTTGAAGAAGTGCATATATTTGGCATGGGAAAAGTTGCTGCAGAGCTTTTTGTATACCTATGGCCCATGGCTGCTAACGATGTAAGTTAATCAAGGTAGATGAAAATACATTTTAAATAAAATAATTATTTTTACTTTTAAATAACAGTTTTAAAGGTAATGTTTTTCACTGCTTTCCCGCTTGGGACTCTTAAGATGATAATTGTTCATGTCTTTTATTTATACTTTTAAGGGATTATGGCAAGATTTCTGACTTTTCAGACTTCTACATTTATCATCTTTTCTATAGTATGCAGATGAACATGCATTTTGGGGTTAGTTGAGCTTCCACTTTTATGCTATCTTCTGTAAAAGAGAAGTAATAGCAAATGTAAAATGGATAGCAGCAACTGAAATCAGTGTTTCCAGGAATAAAAACAACTATTGACAGGAGAATTAACATGGTGAGTAAGAGAGTAAAGCAAGTCTGTTATTCAAATAATCTATTAGTTTAGATCTCTGAGGCAAATATATTTTATTTAAATAAAATGTTCCATTTGATAACTTCAAAACTTAAATCAGTACTGTACAAAAAGCCTTTCAAAATATGCTTAAAACTTTATATTTTTCCTTATAAAAATTTTAATTTAAGAAAGTTAGAACACTTACCAGATTGTATTTCTAATTTTCTACCCAGTCCTGAATGGTACCATGAACAACATGAATTCTCACCCAGCTTAAGCACACTTGTTCATTCTAGTGTAGTCTTCAACTACTGATGGATCCCTATACCACTGCAACACCTATCCTTGGGCCGAGCACAGGGGTGGATTGCATACTCAGAAAGACCTTCTTCTATGATTGTGAAAGTATATATCACATCATACAAGGTGTCAATACTGCTGTTGTTATTAATAGAGTTAGCCCTGGCATTCACTTTGTACACTACTCTATACAATTTTATGTATGCTGACTCTACTCTGCACCTGCTATACTTCTGCTTTTGTTCTCCATTGCATTTAGAGATCCCCATTGATTTAGTGTTAATCATGTGGGTTTACTATTGTAGCAGTGAGGGAAAGGAATCAAAGGCTGGTCATGCTCTATTTCCCTTCCTCTGTCCTCCTTTAGAGCTGTGATGTATATGGGATATGTGAGTCCCAGATAAGAAGCTAACGAGGAAGGGGAATTGGGTAAAGTATTCCTCTGCTTCCAGTACCATGTACCATCCAGTTTACTCTGAAATCCTCCCTAGACAGATTTTGACCTTCAAAAAAGTATTAATATGCTCAGATTAGTAAGGAGCAAGAAAGATCCCCATTCATAGGGTTTTTCTAAACCCTACTGACCTTTTATTCAAAAGATTCAGAATTAAAATACTCAGTGGTAATATGAACTTTGTATTCCAAGAGATTCACATGGTGTCTCCAACCACTACTCCACTACAGTTTTTAAGCTGTGTTTACCTATGCTTTATTTTTAGGATGCAACTTTTTGTGTTTTATGTCCACTAGTATTTTCTCAGTATCCCATCAACGCAGACCTGCGATTTGGTTTTGAGGATTCTAAACAAAAAAATAAGTAATGTGGCTCTGAGTCACAAGTCTGGAGTGAAACTCAAGTCCTGGACTTCATGCCACTTATAGAGGCTTTGGTTAACATTTGCTTCAAGAATTTTTTTTTCTATTTTTTATACCATCTTAGTGAAGACTACAGGCTCATGAGGACTTCTAAAGCTATGTAGAGTACTTAACTGAGAACAATTTAATATTATAAGAGCTACCCACTTAAATAATTAAAGGGAGTGTAACTCTTAATGACTTTCAGTAGAGTAAACATGACATAGTAAGTCAAACTTGAAGGACAGCAAACTTGGTCAGTTTTTCTTGGTTCTCCTCCGTCACTCCTACTCACATATGAGGTAATTTGTCCGGTCACCTACATAAGCTTCCTGGGCATTGTGGCATACTGTGAAACCCAGAGAAAATGCCTTCTAAACCATTTATGCTTCACAGAGGTCATCTACTTTATATGCCCCATTTACCATTTTTGAATTCTTATCTCAAATGCTTTCTTTTGAATTAGCTCAAATCTGCTTTCTTCTGTCTAAGCAAGAGAACCATAAACACTTGAATTTTCCTCAGAAAATGATCTAAGTTCTTGATCATTTCATGTCCATCATTTTCCTTCTTCATTAAAAAAATATGTATAGATTAATTGAAATTGGCAAAAGCACTGAAGAAAAATGGCAGTTGTACATTGAGGTAAATCTGAACAGCTCTACATACTTCCAGAGTAACTCCTTCACACCAGTTATGGTTTACAGCATTTTAGAAATCTAACTTCCTTATTCTTATCATCAGAACTGAAAAATGTTTTGATTACAGTGCTATACATGCACTGAAGTGCCATTGACCTCTTTGCTTATCCTTCCCGCTAACCATGAGGCTGATATCAAGGTTTAGAGATGCAACAAGAACTAATAGTTTTTGCGCAGAGTGTACCATAGAAAATTACTATGCCTCAACTTAAAGAAGTCAGTCAAGCAAGGTGAAGAAACAAAGAAGGGAGCTGAAACAGCCCAGCAGAAAACACCAGGTTGATATATAACCAGGAGTGTTGCCTTAAAGAATCTTGTAAGTCACTAAGAACTTTGGGAGCTCCAAACACAGACGACCACCAGAGAGACCCGATGAAGCTCCTCAGAGACCTTATGCAGACATTTACTGTAGTGAAGATACGTCTTGTGTGTGCATTTTGGTGAACTGACTCCCAGGGCACCTGGCATGCTGTGATCATCCAGCGTGTCATAATAAAAGAATGCCTGTCTACTAAAATGCACAAATGGAGTCTTAGAGGTTTCTTTAAGAGTCATTTCTGGGCAACAGGAAGATATCATTACTTACAATCCATATGAATTTTTATCAAATGCCATTTCTCTTGTAGCAAGTCAAAGGAGCACAAACTGCAAAGAGAGATTTTCAATATCATACAAAAATGACAAGCATTTTAAATTGTGAACTACTACTAAGCAATTAAGGACTCCAGTAGTTCACTTTCAGTTATTTAGATGCTATTTTACAAATAGATGTCAATGATGTCACTGACTCATCATTTTACTGAAAAGATACATAATCTGTGGCATTTATACTCAACATATACCTTCTGGATTTAAATATCTTCAGTGAAAATCTCACTTTCCTGTGGAAAACAAGGAGTTCTAAGCGTGCATGGCTACACAGAAAACTTTAAAACCAAATTATCATTGAAGATAAATGACAAAAATTTGTCTGCTTTGGAATGCCATAATAATTTGGTTAATTGTAATTCTTTCCCAAAATGCAATGAGAGTTTCTAGGTGAAAATCTACAAAATGTGGCTGGCTAAAAAAATCTCTCTTAAAACTTTTAAGAAAATTGATGCATTGATACTGTAAATGAAAAACAGTAAAGACAGTTTAAAACTATTCAAATGCCAAATCTTGAAATATTCCAAGACCATCATTTTCTTGAGAATTTTAGGGAAAATCAGGTAGCTTAAGAGAAAGACATTAAAACTGGTGTTGCTTCTTATATAAGCAACTTTAAAGCCTCTCTGAACATTGTTTAGGGTTCTCTGTCAAGCAGTAGCAGGCAGTAGCACCTCTTTTTTTCCCTGAGGCAAGAGCAAGCATCAGTAAAAAAGCTGATTTGTCTACTTACTGTTTTGAAAATGTAAACTTAGGGCAAGAGCTACATAAGCATAACATACAATCAGGAACAACAACAAAATATCTTTTTTTTAAGAATAGCTTAATGGCAGACATTGGCTTCTCCAACAGACCAGTTGCTGCTGCCAGTCACTGAGCACAGTGTCAGCAGCATAAGATGACTCATTAAAGAGATGGAGGGCTGGAGGGAATACACCTAGTGGTGCAGGTCCTTAGTGAGATTTTGGCTGATTCTTGTGAAAAAAAAAGCTTTCTACATTAATTCATGTTGGGCAGTTCAGAGTAGGTTTGTGAGGGGAAACGAAGAAGGACATTGAAAGACTAAAACAAATATAATTGAACAGTACTACCAAACAGCTCCTTATAACACTTACAGCTCCTATCATGTTTCCTCCTCAAGGAGGCAGAGAAAAGCAATCCCTTTAGGCCTTTATTTGAATCTTTCTACAGTCTGTCCTGTGTTGTCCTCTACCCTCCCTTACTAAAACAGCACCGCAGGTCACTCCTAAGCATAGTTGCTTTATAATGGATGAAATTAACACTCCAAATCTAAGCCATACTCCAGTACTGGGAGAGAGAGAGACAGAAACAGACGAGGACAAAAAGAAATCAGGACTAAAACTACACTTTCACATGTAGGTAAGGTATAGACTGATCTGAGCTTAGAGAAGATCAGCAAGGAGCCAGCTGCTTGTTCCATGAGAAAGCTGGCTCATAAATTAAAGTAGTATCTCCACCCATGACTGCACCAAGACCTGTCCAGCTCTGCAGGTAGGGAAAACTGAATGGTATCAGCCTGTTTCTGTACAGGCAGCAACAGGGCAGAAGAGAAAGGATGTGCTAAGTTGCAAAATGTGACTAGAAATGCCCTTTTGACACCCGGCACATTCTGCAAATACAGTAAATTCTTCTCCATATTATACTTTATCAGCATTTCACCGTTGCAATTGACATCACTTCTCTCATAATAAATTATTAGTGATTGGAAGTATAGGTTCAGAAAATTTCTTCACAGACTCTAAACATCTATGAAACTAGGTTGGCCTTGAATTAGTCATGAATACAAAACTCAGCTGCCATTAGAAAAACCTTAAAAAGAATCCTTGTGTAAGTTTTACATGAGCCTGGTCCTGTTTAGAGAGTTTTATCGAAGCCACATGAAATCATGTAACACTTGTCTTTCTCAGCATTTTGCTTTTATATTAAGTTCTCTTAAACATGAAATCAAAAAGGAACCGCAAAGCTTGGAGTCTGTACAAAGTGACATTGACTGCAGTGAGCCCTCCAGTCAAAATGAGTGAGTCCTATGCTCAACCGTGCTCAGTAATTCTGCTGATTCCGTTTGCATGCAAATATTTGAAAGCCCCCATGGTATTTCACTGTCAGGAATGGAAGTCATATTTGGGTGTATTTTGCTAGATACATCTAGACTCCCTCAGCACATGAAACTAGAAATACAAGGCATGAACTAGCCCAGACTAGCTGGGGGCTATCTGCATCAGCCTGGTGCCCCACCTAAGCTGGCAAACTTCACCAGACTCAGCTGGTTTGTACAAAATGTGTCTACTACTCTAAGGCATTTCTTCATCTTTTCTTAGTGCACTTGCCCCGGCAACAGGGAATGAGCTTCTGCATCTTCCTAGGCAAGTCACAAAAACGCTCTTGTCTTAAACTATCTCGGTGAAATGAAAATAATTGTCTTTATCAAAGTGCGTTGAGATCTGTGAGTGAGCAGTGTTATATCACTGAAACTGATGATTAGATTATAAAATAAATCTTCAGTGCTGCTAACTGAAACACTGTATGTATAATTAAGAGAGCTTTTAGAAGACTGTTAACCCTTCAGACCAATCTAGAACTGCCATATATTATGAATAGTTCATAGTTTATAAAATTTTTGCTATTTTATGTCTTGACAATACTCTACATTAGTATTTAAAAAAAACAACATTGCTCTTACCAACTGCTCAAATTTTAACCTTTTCCTAGATTTGTACTAATCTTTGTGTGTAAGGACTGTTGCCTTTCCTTTTCAATTTAGTCTCTCATACAGAAATTTTACGGCAATTGAAGCAGTTACAGTTTTACTAAAAATCAGCACATGGCCATTTCCAATGTCAGAATCTGCCTCCGATGAAAGACTTTAGGCAAGACTTTGGCCCAAGGTGCCTGCCTGGCTGGCACCAGGACACTGCAAAGTCCCTTCATACTGCAACACCACCATTCCACCTGAAGACAGGCTGGGGCCAGTAAGGCTCCACATTCCAGACAGCTGGCCATGGACGCAGCTCCCAGGAAAGCTGGTGCCCATCCAGGTTGGCTGCCCAGGGGTTGGGATGAGTGTGGGGGTGGGGTTAGGAGGCCTCATAGCGAGAGACCATGCAGACCTGGTGGAACCCACAAACAAATTGCAGTAGCAAAGTGCAATAGGTCCTTTGACCTTTATATGGTATACTCAGTAAAAAAAAAAAAAACACAAAAAAACCCCCAAAAAATCACAAACCAAACTCCCCCACAACAAACCAGTGGTATTACTTTAAACTCCTCCTGCTTGTCCCCAGTCTGTTAGTCTGCCCCACAGCACCCCTGCATCAACACTGCAGGAGCGCCCCAGCCCTGCAAGATGCCACTCCTGGCCTGGATCCAGCGAAACACTCCAGCAAGGCCTGGAGCATGTGATTGCTGCCCCAGAACACAGTAAACCACGCTGTAAGAGCAAAAATACACAGAAAAGTCAGGGCTCTGCAGTTTCCAGCCTCAAGCTGTAGAGTTTGGGCTCTGTGTTTGGGTTTTCCAAAAGCTAAAAGAAATAAATCCTCCTGAACATAAAGGACTCAGTGCAGTGCGAGCTGCTGGGGCTGTGAGACAGCAGTAGGCCCTCATGAGAGGAAAGCCATCTCAGTAGGGGGAAAACATGTCAGTGTGGGTCTGCGGAGAAGCCATTGGGATTTAGCTCATCCCTCTGCAGTGTGGCTGTGTGACGCACTGGGAACATTTGGCAGATCCTCCTGTCTTACCCCCTTTCTCTTCCTCTAGTGGTCTGAATGAATAGCCATTCTACTTCATTTAACCTATTTTTGCCTAACATACCCTGATTATTTGCCCTAAAGTTAGATCTGAGTAGTACTTTTATAACTAAATTTTTTGGTAAGTTCCAGCAATGCTGATTCATTTATGAATTCTTGGCAAGACTTCGATTCAAGAAAAATCCACAGTGTAATTATAGTTGTACAACATTAATGTGCTTTTAGCCATCATCATAACTTATTTTGCTCTGCCTGGCAATACAACTATGAAGAGTCATGTGTCATTGTTATAAGTTTTATCTGCACAAAGAGGAATTACATCAGTTAGCTGCATTCACATAGACACAGGCAACGGGAAAAGTAGGCAAATTCCTAAAAGGCTTATAACATAATATAACCTCTGTAAACACAAATTAGTCTAGTAAAGAGTTTAGTCTAGCATAGTACAAGTCTGTTGCTGAAACCTGTATTGAACATTTTTGCAGCATGGTAACAGATCAGCTCCCACTTATCCGTACTTTACATCGTAATTCTTAACACAGTATGTTCCATAATGAGCAGCATAAGTACAGTAGCTCAGCACCAGATTCCACTAGCAGGCACAACCTCAAATATAATTAAATTACCACAAATTAAAAGAAATTTTGGCAGAGTTTAACAGTAAATACTATTGCAGTAAGCATTTCTCTTCTGTCATGTAAGTACATTACTTGTACTGTCTTTTCCTTAATTGAAAAAAGAGAATATGACAACATTCAGTGTGGTAAATGGCTTCAAGGTATTATATATACAGGAAATTTTGTCAGCATTTCTTTTGAATTGCATGCCTACAAAACATAATTTAATATTGTTTTTCACAATACAGAGTCTCTCAAACTCCACATGTCTATTGTCACCTACTACTGCAGAACTCTAGTGAGGACAGTCTGAATAAAACAAGATTAATGCCTTTCCCCATCTAAATCTGAACATGTCCTTCTTTGGAGTAGTCTTATTAACTTAAGTGCTTCTTTTTATACTACATTTTCTGATTGCAATCAAAACCAAAAGTGGAATTTCCAGAAAAAAACAATAACATATTCCAGAGAAAGGTCACCATGTCAAGGCACTTTATGAATTATATCCGTCTTATTAGCTTTTTTTGAGATATCAAAGCATTGCTATTCTTTTTATGGGACCTAAGGTGACGTGATCTAAAAAGTCAGCAATTCAGTCCGCATCCTCAGACTACTCTTGATCATAAGACTTTCTTTTTCAAGATAATTCTTGCCTGCTTTTGAAGAGCACATATATTCAAATACTCATCAGGAGATAAAATAAAGATCAAAACATTACTAAATCATATTTTTAGGGGAGGGAAATATGTATTTTTTATTTTTATATAACAATATATTGAGGAAGCATTGGAGCATTGGAACTGGCAGAATATAGCTTATAATTATCAATGTAGTCTAGCATAATTTTTATTTTCTGATCATTAAGGCAGCTTGGAATGTCATCCTCTACAAGTGAAATACTTAATAGGAATACACAAAAATGTAGCTTTCTTTTCTAAAGCTAGCAGTAACTTCTCTAACAAATCATGCTTCCCCTACAGTCTTATATACTGTTGGCGAGTGCAAAAACACCATAAAACATTGTCTTATTTGCCATGAGGTAAAACCTTTATTAGTATGTTCATAAAATAAAGTTACTATACATACAATAAGCATTTCATCAGATTTTTTGTTGAATAGTATTGTACATGTTGTTGTAGCTGGTGAACAAAATTTCACTGCTATTTCGCCAGGTAGCCGATGATGTAAAGTGCAAGATATTATTGTAATGCAGAGAAATATTAATAATTACTAGAGTTCTGAATCTTGCATTTATTAATGCAAAATCTCCTGCCCAAAAAGGAGAGTAATTTCATTAGTTATTGTCATTGTGGCCACATTGTTCTCCTATTTTTTAGCACAGGGTGGTGTAGTGTTGCTTTACTTGACTATTCCATTGCCAGATAGTGTCTCCTGTGTTGATTTTTCAGTTATATTTGTATTTAAAAAAAGAAAAAGAAAAAAAAAAACCCAAACAACAGTCTGCTTCTTTTGTCTCTTATTTC
Source organism: Pithys albifrons albifrons (assembly GCF_047495875.1). Taxonomy (NCBI): domain Eukaryota; kingdom Metazoa; phylum Chordata; class Aves; order Passeriformes; family Thamnophilidae; genus Pithys; species Pithys albifrons. The sequence continues at coordinate 32,256,293 of NC_092463.1, forward strand.
CTGCCAATATTACACCAGGATTTTCAAAACGTTCCATGGTATCCTGTGCTTTCCCTGGGATTATCTATAAAGGCAGCAATAAAATTCTGTCGCTAGGTGGAGCTTGAAGCTTCAATCCTCAAATGCTAATCTGCTTCATTTCCTGCCACTTCAGCAGGGAGTTCCTCAACCTTTGCAATCCCGTAGCTAAGCAACTTCCAAACCATCTGAGGTAAATTTGGTTGCATAATCTGTTGTGTGTTATAAGTATTCCTATTAGAAGCAGGGGTTTTTATATATTGAGTCATGTTTGGTAAAACATGGATAGTAATCAAAGGGAGAAGAATAAAGACTTTCCACATGTGAGCCTGCAGTGTGACTTGTTCAGCAAATTGCTCCATGTGTGGCTTTTCTAATGCTCTAACAGAAAGCAGACTGCTCACAAAGTAAATATGACAGTGCTGGAAAGAGAATGTTACTTTATATTATTTGGGCTCTGGACTTTAGTCACCAAAATCAGTACTCTCCTAGGCTGGTAGACTATTAGATAAAATAGCTGTTTGTCAACACCCAGTTACACAGTTGGGGATTCATCAAATCAACACAAACTGCCCTAATGTCCTAGTATATTTAATGTATTAATATATTTAATATTTCCTTCATGCTACAGACTGCACCATTCAGAAAGCTCTTGGAAATATGCCACCTCTCATATAGCAGTGTGACCTTTACTCTTCTAGTGCAACACAGAGTGGAAGATGAGCCGCCTCATGCTAGCAGAAAGCTCTGTTGTGGGAATAACTTGACCTCACTATGGAATCAGGAAACTGATAATTGCTCTTAATTTGTGCCTTTCTTAGAGGTAGGCTGAGTTTTACGATATTTTAGTATCACTGGAAAGATAAGTGAAACTTTCAAAGAGAACAAATAATGTTTATATTTAAGACAATAAATAATGTGCAGTGGTAAGATTAGGACTTTAGCCCAGAAAATCCTGGCTACGTGCTATTACCAGGAAAGACTTCTCCAGGCAGCCTCCAGAAGGAGGAACACATTTCATGCAAAGGGTGGAAGCCTGACTGGCACACAGCAGAAAGCATCCCACCAACAGGGACATGGTTAGAAAAACTTCTCAGAAGTGCCAGTGTTTAACTATTTGTGTCAAAGCTGATGCTTTAGCCTAAACCAGTAGATTGAAGTATTCAGATAGGGGAAATCCTAACAGTAAATAGGTGTAGAGGTAGCAGTGGGAAAGCAGTACCTGGAATTACACATAGTTTTAGGTAAGCATTTGGGGTCATATTTCTGTACAACAAAAATATTGTAGCAGTCAAGCTTGTAATTATAAGGTTTTCATCTAATAAAAACTGACCTGAAATGGAAGCAGCTGAAGTTACCAGGCAACAATTTGCAATGGATCAAGGCAAAACTAGACAGTGCCTGTCTCTGGGGAGGAAACTCTGCTGATCTGGCAATAGATAAATTGATTCTTAGTGCTCTTTGATAATCTTTGACCACTCCCTTTTCTCCTGTCAACCATTATTTCAGATAGAGTAAGAACCGCTTCTTGCAGCAGCAGAATAAGGTGTAGGTTCTGCAGACCCTTCATAAATTTTATCACAAGTGAACTAGAGTTTAGTCTATGCTTGAAACATCAAAGTTCACATATTTTTTTCTTCATTTTGAAACTTTACAGAAGTTAGTGTCATTGCAGAGCAAAATTTCACCATAACTAATTTCTCTAATTTACTAGTTAAAATTATGTAAATTTTGCATAACGAATGAGGCCTATACTGCAAGAGTTTGTCTTATGATATATGGTGAACTTATATACAGGTTTTTCTTTGACATCAAATGCCCATGGATGACAGCATCCTCAAGACTGGATTTGTGACTTGGACTTTCATATTCTGTACTCTCTACTCTCATATAAATCCCTGACAGTGTCAGGGCTGCTTTTATTTGTGTCCGGTACAGTGTATATAGAATAATTAAGCAGTAGTTATTCTCACTTTTTAAAGAATAAATATCCTAGCCTTTAGGAAACATTTTGATTGAAAAAATCCAAAGACATCAGTACATTTGAATGCCTAAAACTCTACCACTTTAAAAATGCACAATTACTTTTGAAGTTAGTTTGGATGCTATTAAAGTAGCTGATTCCTTATATAAGTCCAACCATAGTGCATAAAGAAAATTCAAGCACATTAAATTATGTTCAGAGAGGGTAGATTTGTCTAAGACTAGTCCTGACTTATAAATAAAGTCAAATGTCTTTCAAACACTTCTTTATAACTTCATGAGTTTTTCCACTTCTGCTTTTGGCATTTTGCCCATCTGCCTCCAGAAAGGTTAGATGGTCTTTAGTTTGACAAAGGAAGGAGGTAAGTATATATGCATAACATAAACTTAATACCTTCTCTTCCTCTATCACTTGACACTTGGCAGCTGAGGTTCTGTTGTTTCTTGAATCTGTTGAAAAAATGTTAATGTATTTTATCACAAAGTCAGAGCCTGAATTGCTTGAATATGTAGTACACTGATTTGAGTCACGTACCAATATAGCTGTACTAAAATGCTGGTCACTAAATTTGAGAAGACAACTCTCAGCACTTCACAGTGAAGTGTGAAAAACTGTTCAGATAGTAAATGGAAGTTGATGCATTTTATTCATGCTGTAAATACTTATTGAATAAGTTGAAGACATGTCTTAGCAAAGATATGAAGATATCGCTTTGAGAGACAGAGAATTTGTGATAACAGAGTAGTGTATGTGTTACAGGTCCTGCTGGAAGGCTGATGAAGGCACCTGTTCCTTTTAGTTTTGGTCCTCAGATTTTGATTGAGTTGTTTTTGTACAAACTTTGTACACTATGAACATAGAGACTAAGGTGAGACCTTCCTTTCTTGTGTCTTTTGCAATCTTTTGCCTATTCTGAGATTTTCTGTAAAGTAATGCTTTAGCAGGAGTTGGAAGCCTTTAAGACTAGAAAAGTAGCTCCAGTTATACCTAAGATCTCTGCCTTACTACTCAGACTTCCTCTCATTTCACAGTTCGTTTGTCTTTGCTAGTTTTGTCTTTGAAAAGACTGATTACTTTTCCAGTTTAATTAATTGACAAATGTATAAGCCTAGCTCCAGTTCTCACTTATTGTTTTAATTCTCTCTGTTGCCTTTACAACTCTTCCCATAGAAAATTAAGACAGTAACAAAATGCAAAATTACATTCCCCCCTTCTTTGGCCTAGCTTCTCACCATAGTCTTTCTACACTTTCATCTTTTTCTGCCTTGTTCAGAAATAGAAGTCTGATACCTGATTGTCTCTTCCAGTTTCTCTCTGTATCCCAGTGCATGCGTTCCATCTCTTTCCCATCCCACCTATTCCCACCTTTCTTATTTCTCATTCAGTGTCTCATACACAATATCGTTATGTATATGTTTTCCAGCCAAAAACCTGTTTTGTCTTTAGTTGCCTCTCCAGCTGCTTGTTGTCTTTCATCTATCATTGCTAAGATCAAAAAATATTCATGCACTATATCTAAACAAATGAGGCTTTATACTTTTTCTTCCAGTTCTGTGCTAACTGTTCCACAGTTTCTTGCCATGGTACCCCAGTGTAGGTGATCCCAGCTAAGCCCAAACTTACATCTTCCTAGCCAAACCTCAGGATTAACATTGCAACGTTATTCTCTGTGACTTGGCAGCAATTTTTGACACTATCACCCATGTGCCTATTGGACTTCTGTCTTGTCTTTGCTTCTTTGAGAGATACAATGACCCTTCCTTTGAACTGCATGCTTGTAAGACCTACTTTGTATTCTCTCACCAGCAGTCTTTTCAGAATCCCATTTATTTTTCCCTTTGCACATTAACTAATGGCAGCGTAACACATAAGCACAAATTCAGTTAATTTGTTTAACTGATTAACTGCCTTTAGTTTACTACAAATTTATTTTGCATCCAAACCTAAATTTCATCCTGTTGTATCCACAGAGGTTCAGCTCAAGCTCAACATGATCAAACCAGAGTTTACTAATCCTTCCCCACAGCCTTCCTCACTTTATAATTTATCCTGAGCAATACCACATCCTGTCTGTTCAAACTGTTGACCTGAGCATTTTTTGCAATTCTGACCTCTTGTTAAGTTTTCATATTAGTTCAGTGCTTAGGTTTTCTTCATTCTTTCTGCATAATTAACATAATTCTATCCATTCCCACAGAAAACTCTTGCCCCTACTTCCATCATGTTGTATTCATATTTTGTTTTCAGCCATCTTTTCCTTATGCAAGTTTTTACAGCTGAGCACCTACACAAAATGCTTCTGCAAAATCGATTGCCTAGTTTAGTACTTGACCATGTCTAAGCTTCTGTACTGTCTCAAATAATTTGCATGCAGTTTTCAAGCTCTTCATAAGCTCTGCCTCAATACTTGAGAATATGGGATCCTACCTTTAACTGGTCCACAACATTAGCTTCCATTTGGCTCAGAACAATTTATAACATTTTTACATATTTGTCTTTTATCTCATGCTTGTTCTCATACTTGAGAGGAAGTCCCCACAGCCATCCAAATATGGTCATAAATGCTATTGTATCACCCTCTTTCAAAAATAGAAAATGTGAGATATGATTCAGTGGCTGAAACTGTCATCTGTCTTTCTGAAAAATAGTGTTTCACTATTTCACTTATCTTTTTTTCATCTTTGCACTCTAAGCTGGGGAAAGGTATTGTTTTGAGTTTGTGTTCGAACAGCATCAAGAACAACTGGGATATGGCCTTGGACTAGGACTATTATACATGGCAGCAATATAAATAAATAGTTGTGGTAATATATTTTTATGCCAGAAAGTGGTCTTCTTGTAAAGCACTATGTGCCACAAACAGAAATGTGAAAACCAGAGAGTTTTCAGAAAACTGGCTTAAGAAATAGATTTTGTCCTGAGAAATCAAAGGGAGAAGCATCAATTTTTGTTTTGTCGTTATATCTGTGTTCTGCATATTTGAAATTGCAAGGCTGCAGAGGAAGTCTAGCTTCCTTTGTATTTCCTGTTATGTTGATATCTCAAAGTGCACAGAGCAGCAGACCTGACCAATAAAAAGAGCTCTTTTCTGGTGATAAGCGTTGCAAACTTTATACTTTCCAGGAGAAAGACTAATATTTAGATTGATTTATTGTCTTCTGAGGGGTTTTTTTTGTATACACCATACATGTCATAACCAGTATTCATGTTACTATGATTATTAAATGACAGCGTTAATAGTTAATTTCACACACCAAACTTTGCATTTGTATTGGCAAGTATTAGTTACACAGATCTGATTCTGAAACAAACTGACTGGCTCATACAGATGGCTATACTATAATCTGTAGAATCAATAACTTTGAGTATAAAATGTCACATACTCTCAATGAGCTACATGTGAATGATAGATCACCAACTATGCATAAATATGCACCCAGGTAGAATTTCAAATTATGAACACTATTTAAAGTTGCGACATATCTAAAAACTAAGAAAATTAGAGATTGAATGTATGTTTTTATGGTTTACATAAGTCCTTGCTAGTGATGTTAAAGTTCTGAGTAATAAGAATAATCTCAGCAGTACTTTCCAGATGCATTTTAAGCATGCCATCTTATGTTATGACATGTTAAAGAGTTCTATTTTAAGGATTCTAATTATGGAAAATCTCTTAGATTTATATATATATATTTACCCGTGATTATGGGGAAGTCTAAATTAACTTACCTTTTTCCAGAAAAGGGAAAGAATACAAAATGCTCCTATCATTTTCTTGACAAGTTTCTGTGTAAGAGCTGCCAAAAATACATACTGCATTTGCTATCATTCATGTTGTTAGATATTTATACTAGGAAAACTATACTCTTGCTTGTTGCATCTTGCACCAACAGGGCAACCTTTGGCAAAGACGTTAGTTATAGATACTGTGGAACTGCCAAGCATCATGACAGAGAGGCATGGGTTAGTACCAATTGCTTTTGAATTGCTCCTCCATCGTCTTTATTCAGTTTTCCCTAGAACTGAGAGCAGGAGTGAGTGGAAAAGAAGATTGTAGCTTCCTTTTGCCTGTGCCTCAGAACTGCAGCTAATATTTAGCTGTCATATTTCCTTCATAGTCCCTTTTTTCTTGTAAAATGTTTTCAAATGGAAAAATTTGAAAACACACAAACAAATGAAATCATGCCCAGAAATTACCAAACTCCACAATTTTAGGCATAGCAACCTTTAATGAATTGTGGATAGACAACCAGGCAGAAAATAATAGCTGGGTTGGGTGTTTCAGTACCAGAACCAGTATTCTAGGTCATTGCTAAATCAGAAAAATTGAAATCAGAATTTAGTAGAAAGGACAGATGCTGTGAAAATAAAGGACACGTATCATTTTTAAGTCTTTTTTACTGTGGCAGAAGTTGGTGTCATCATTTTTCCTGTATGAGAAGACACTTTAGTTAAAATTTTAGAGGAAAATTTATAAATCTGCAAGAATGAATGTAAAGATCATGTGAAATATTTCTAACACAATTTTCAGTAAGCTAGCTGTGTTAAAAAATAATATATAGAAATAAATTTTGCATCTTTCTCATCTAGAAATCTGAGAAAATATTTACACCTTCCTACCACTTCGCATTCACGTTTATGATATTCTTGAAAAACTGAGTGAAGTTAAGTGTTTCTTTTCTGTCAATGAAAAAAAAATTCTTACTCATTAATAAGTACAAGAAATTTTCCCAATATTGTTTCAAATGCTTACCAACTTTGTTTGCCAGTGTTAACTAATCCTCAGGTAATGTCTAGGAACCAGAATATATGTATCAAAAATTCTTTCAGTTCTCCCATTCAGACAGTTTTCACTGCCATTGACTAAAACCACAAGATCTCATGATGTGTTCCAGAGTACACGAGTTATTAGCTTGCTTGGTATTTCAACCAGAGAATCTTCTATCTGCTAATCGTTTGCTTTTACCAGGAGATCATATGGCATATGATGCATATACAGTCAATTTACCTGGGAGCTCTTGCGCTGCAGGAATCCTCTCATCTGAGGAACATTTACAAAACATAAACTCTTTAGCATAAATGCCATCTGAAAAATCATCTACATTTTTGGTTATTCCAACAAAGTAATTCAAGTTTCTTGGATACCTTATAATGCCCTCACTATAGTTTATAAATATCCTAACAAGTTGGAAAAGAGATTAATAAATATTAGATTATGCAAATAAAAATAAATCTTGTGGTGAAGTGATAAATATGTTTAAAGTGTATTAGTTTATCTGCATTTTTTTGCCATTATATCAATTTATTTTAAAAATATAACAGTGATGGGAGATGTGTACCATGTTCCCCTTACAGTGATATTAGGCCAGTTTATGAATTTACTTTTTACTACACTAGTCTTGTGATACTTCCACATTGTTTTGTGCAAATGTAGCAGTCTTTTTTTTTCAGTATTACAAGTACTTTAATTAAAGTACATCCATAATACAATATTTAAACTATGACTGGCACACTTAACTTTCATTCAGTCTATAACCAGTACAGCTCTTACAGGTGGAGGGGAGAGATTAGGATGGAGATCATTAGTGTGTGTGTCCTTGTTAAGCAAGGGAAATGGCTCCCCATTCAGAAGTGTTGACAGACACTAAAGATCTTGAATGAAAATTCGTCTTTTCTTAAGTCAAATTGAAAACTTGTTTTAAGTGGGGGGTGGAGAATAGAAAGGCTACTGTAGATTTATGATGGAATGTGATAATTTCTAATATCTCTATGTCTGAAGTAGATGCCAAAACAGAAAATAAGTCAGTGCTTTACAGTTTTAGAAGGTCAGGTCTGGGCTGATCTGGTCTGACCTGATCTGACCATATCTGACAGCAACTCATTGCTGTTAAGTCTCATGTTCTATAACTTAAAATTGCACAGTGTGATGAGGAAGGTGAGTAGTGCATAATTACTGGTGGTTGATATGGATTTTTTTGACCTCCATATAATATAACAGGTCCTACTTCTTTTTTTAGTGGTATCTAATTTTGAAGGTACAATTAAGTCGTTAAGTCTGAGCTCTTGTAATCAAGACACATAATGTTTAATTTTTATACATGTATTTTCACCCTAACAGTGATAATGTTTGGGGTTTTTTTAAACAGAGATCTATAAGAAGTAGGTTTCTACCTCAAGAATCAGTATTTTAGTCTAGTAATTAGTTTTTTTCATCAGATTAAATAACTATTTATAGTTCATATTGTCTATCAATGTATTTTTTGCACATTACAGCTGTCTCTTCTTTACAACTTCTTTTTGATAAATAAAATAGAATGATAGATTAAATCTATTATTGTCAATCATGTTGCTTACACCTCAGCTAATTTTTCATGGATTTTTCTCTGTACCCTTTCCAATTTGAAAATGCATATCCCACACGATACAATGCATGAGCAAACAGAGCAACCACATGTGATCCATAAGGCTCATCTATGAGCAAGTAAGAACCTAACAAAGAGCATAACAAAGATGCATTACCAAATTAATATACGTTTCTGATTTCAGAAGTCACAGTACTAGGGGAGGGTTTTGTCTTTTCTTCATTTGAATGGATCTTTTAGAAGAAAAATGATTAAATTTTGGTTGCAGTAGTTGTATAAATTCCTAGATAACACAGTCAACTTCATATTGCAATGTTTGCACTGCAAATAGTAGTCCAAAAGGGATTGTTAATTGAAAGTGGAACACTGGTTCCCCCCTGCCCAAAGCAAAGGTGTAAGGGGTTTCAACAGTGCAAGTTCCTAAAGAAACAATGTAGGTCTCAGAAAATTCAAATCTGCCAAAACTGAACTACAATATAATGAGAAGAGACACTGTGAAAGAGTTGGTTTGTTTTCTGTTCTGTTCACCTTGCATAACTGTGTTCTGCTAGAAATTCACTTACTTGATCACTGGTGGATTAATTTCTTCCAATGCTGAGATTTTTTAAATATCTTCCCACCTTTACTGTGGAATTTAATAACCCTAATAGTGTCACCAGTAAGTGGTTCCTTTGCAGACTACTATAATCTAAAATGAAGAGCTTATGCAGGATTGTTCACTCTCACTGAAGCCATCCATGTTGTACACATGTAAAAATTGCTTTTGATGGATGATCTTAGTTCAGTTCTCTTGGTAACATTTGAGAAGATAAAGATTTTACTGGTATCTGAAAGATATCACTTACTGTATGTTCAGTGTTAATGAAAGCAAGGACAAATTGGCAAAAAAAGAGTATCTCAGAGCCTATCAAGGTATCAAGGTCTTATTGGTATAAAGATGGCTTTACAGCTTTCATATGTGTGACTGCATAAACTGGACCCTCCAAGCAAAGAGGAGAAACATGTGGTCTACTCTGAAAAGTAAAATTGCTACCACATTGTGAGAATAGAGAGCAAACATATGAGAAATAATATTTTATTCAAATACCCAATTTTATACATTAAGATATAAAAGATGTTTTAAACAAATTAAGGTATATTCTTAAACTAACTCAAATCTAAAAGAGGTAGAAAGAAGACCCTACATCTTTATGTTGGTTTGAACAAGAATTCTCACTGCATCTTTGAGAGTATATTTTTGAGATGTTTATTTTATTTTATTTTGAATTCAAAGCTCATGAGGCTAGAAAAATGCACAAAATATTTGTGGCACTTCTTTTGGAAAACCAGTTGTCTGTGGTAACGTAGATGCTGGAAAAAAAAAATAGCTGAAGAAAAGACCAAAGTGACAGACAGTATCATTAGTTAGATTGCCTATGTAGCAAAGTAAAGAAAAAATGCCAAGTAACAATAAGGACCACTAATATAATAAGGCACAAATACTGGTCTATTATGATTGTAGCCATCTATCACTGTAATAAATGTGTTCTAATAAGTAAAAGTAAGCCTTATCGACCTTGTTGATTGTTATCAGATGGTCTTCAAGATAGTGCTTTTAGTGGGATGTATTAGATTTGCTGAAAGATTACCTGTGATCCAGTGGTTTACACAAGTTGTCTGCCAATTTGCAACTCTTCTATCTTATACATTCTGAGTATTTGGATATTCATAGACAATATAAAGAAAAGATTCAGACTGGGAACAATATAACATCTGTGGAGAAATGGATACGGGTAAAAGAGTAAGAATTAGAGAGGAGAAGCAGCTGCAGCTTCCCAGATGAAACATGGTCATGATGCCCCACAAAGGTTCTGCAAACACTGATAAGCTTCTGGTATAGAGGATGTAAAGGAGAGGGGAGTGATGTGAAGGCACTGCAGCCTCCCTCCACAAGCATCATGCAAGAAAGGGAACATGGTAACACCTGTCCCCCCAGAAAAAGCAGATGTCAAGGACAATTACCCAATTAAGCACTTACTACTAGATTCACTCAGACTCCACCTAAACCTAAAGACATAGTATAAAAGGAAGTGGGAAATAGAGAATAATCAGAGGAAGATTTCCACCAAAACTGCTGGGATTGGCTAACAGGCCAAACCTGTATTCCTGCAGCCTTAGGGATGATTATTGATTAAGAAACTTATTTTCTGCACATTGACTGTTGTTGCCTTTTAGGACTAGAGGTTGTGTTTGGCTCCTTAAATAGATTGTTTTGTATTAGAGTTCGTGCTTATGCCTGCTTTACACTCTTATTAGATTGCTTTAAATACATTCTAGTGTTGAGACCCTATCACTAATGACCAAGAACCTTATTGACTTGTCACAATTTGTTTTTATAAAGAGTGTTATTCTGTAAATTGTAAGAGTGAGTCCTTTATAAGGTGCTGACCATTTGCTGGCAGCAGAATAACCCATGGGAAGACCTTCTGAGGGTCTCCCTTGTGCTGTTGCATTGCAGTCTCTGAAAAAGGGCAACCAGATTATCCTGATCTTGTGACTGTGTCCAGTGAAGAGTTCACTTATGGAATACCTGACAGACTGGGTTGGACATACGTGGTTTTGTCTTCCCTGGAGCTCTAACAGACAAATAAATCTCCATGGGATGAGAAAATCTCCCCACTCTAAGGATCAAGTGAATCCTCCCCACCTTTCATGTGACACCATGCCACTGTCATTTTGGTGCTACTCCTGATTTAAGTAAATTGTTTGACATACTGGTAGAAAAGGCACTGGATATCAGAGGTGAAAAACTAATATGGATTTTTGCCAATAAATACAGTCCATAAAATATTTCTAATATTCCACTAACCAAGAGACAACTATTATATTTCATTTGATAATGAAGCCTCTATGAAAATCTACAGTCATCAACATTTGCTCTTAGAATCATGTATAAATGCAATGTTTCAGTATGATAATTCATTCAAGTTATGCTTACACTGAACAATTTAAAGATTAAAATTAAACAGAACAGGTTGTAAAATTGCATATTTGCAGAGAAAAATATTTTGGTTTTATAGCTTTTCATCAATATGGCAGCAGCAGCCTTGTTAATATGGTGTGAAGCAGATCAAATAAAAGATGCAGATGAGTTTGGCCAAAATGTCTTTACTCACCTGTTAATTACCTTTATTATATGCAACAACTTAACTTGAATATTCCACAAATGTTCCAAAATATTTTCTGTATAGACTAGTAGGAAACTGTCTGGCACACTTCTCTCCTGAAAGGAATCAAACTCTGCTATGCTTGCTGTAGTTACTGAGTTTGAAATTGGCATGCATACTTGGCACAAAGCTCATGCATTTATATACATGGGTATGTATATACTTACATAAAAACACACACAAACTCGAATGTACACACATATGAATAAATAGAGGAATGGGACAGGTATTATAATCAGTCTGGAGTGAGATTGTAGCAGTGTAGTACTTTTTAAGATTTGTCATAAATATCCCATTGGACATAAAAAGCCTTGGTTTGTTTAGTATCAAAATCTTGATTTAATTTGTTGCCTTAACAGGCAATCACTGTCTTTTTACTCTGACACAAAGTTTAAGTACAAGTTAGAGTGATTCACATAATCTTTCTGCATCCTGAATTCTCTCTGTGTGAAATGGTGATGATACTTCATTTCACCCACACATTACTTAAACTCCAGACTGTTCTAGGCAGGACAGTATCATAGCTTTCAACAAAATTGCACCATTTTTTTCAGTATAACTAATAGATTATTCTTTTAACTGGATTAATTAAATAAATGAATGAAAGTAAAATGCACCCCATCTAATTTTAGCTATCTAAATTTAGGCATTTAGTCTAAGCAAGTCATCTGCACTTTTGTCATAAATGAAGAGATGTAGAGACTCCCTAAGGGTGATTCATCCCATCTAAAGATAAGTGTCTAGCATACATGGGATGAACCCCCATCTCTCCCTCTCCCTGCCCCTACCATGATCAGAGACAGCTGGTTGATTCTTTACAGCTGAAAGTAGTTGAAATTACTGCATTTTTGAGTATACTTTTAAAAAATATCATGATTAATATTTCTCAAATTCATTTTTAGTACATATAAAGACAAAGAGGAGATTCACCAACTTCAAGTTGCAGATAACACGTGTTGACATGAGAAATGTATATTGTTTTGTGGAAATGGAATATAATTATTTGAGGTACAATGCTGAGCATGAAGGATAACTAAGCTGAGACCTGCTTTATCTTCCCTTTTCCTTTCAGAAGCAGAGATCAATACAGCCAAGTATATTTTAAACTTTTATTTCTTTTGAGATTCCTTCAAAACACAACCTCAAAAGATTGCAAAAGCTGAAACTACTAGCATGACTGAAAATCTTCACCTGCCATTGATCACTGTGATAGTAAATAAATTAAGCTTATAAAAATTAGCTGGTGCATCCACCTGAGGCGTAAAATTTGGTGCTGCATTTTCAAGATGTCCACTGCAGGATTTCTTAGTTGTAATTATTTTGGCTAAGTGGCTGCTCAGTGGTAATATTGACCTTAACAACAGCAAGTATCATGCTAAAAATGTTTTTGCATCATAAGAAATAAACAACGAAAATATTTTCATTGTTTAACTGTAGAAAAAGCTATAAATACGTAGTACCTATTATCCCATCATAGAAACATATTCAATACACTAGAGAACAGATTACAGCAATTGTTGTGCTGAGTGTATGAACATTTACATTATCATCACTGATATGTTGGTTAGTACAGTTTTAAGGTCATACTTTCCTGTATATCTTAGTCTATTACTAATGCATAGAAATGTATTGTTTTGAAAGGAGTGGACACAGTTGCATGTCTAAGCTTCAGGTTTCTGCTGGGTACTGAAAATGCCATCACCTACCACAATGTTGAAATTCATCTTTGCTTGAGTCATCCAGTCATATCTTCTGTATATCACTGCAGAGATTGTCTCCAAATTCCTGCTTGAGCTTACACATTAAGTGCATCACAAAATAGACTGTCCTTGCTTAGTGATAATTACGTGGAATCAATTTCACTTCTGCTGATAATAGTATGTATTTAATCAGTTGTCAGACCTCTACAGACATACTGAAGTCATGACAATGCCTGACATTTGCACAAGAGATGTGGTAATATCTTCTGTTGTCCAGACTCTAAAGTATGGGCTCTGCTCCCTTTGCATAAACACTTTCCTGGCCTACAAATGATCTAAAAACTTACAGTACAAAACCTGAAGACAGTAAACCAAAGTAAAACAACAGGGAGAAATTAACCCCATCAAAAAACACCAAACCAAAGCGGTCATGCAGTCCAGTCCATGCTCTCTGACTCCCAAGACATTGTACTGGTTTCTGTGTGTGAGTCTCGTCCCACTCCTTCTCATAGACTGGGTAAGATCTTTCATTGTCAAACCGAAGGCAGCACACAAGGATGTCTCTGCCTTTACCAATAAGCATGACTAACATTTAATTTCAAACATGGGAATATGTGCAGCAAAAGATAGGAAAAGCTCATGTGTCTCTCAGAGCTACTTTCAGAGCTTTCTTAGCTTGAAGCACGTTACATAGAAACTTGCTTCCTGTGTACAGAACTGTCTTGTCCCCTGTGTTTACAAACTTTTTCATTCTTTAAATAGTTACTTGGTGAGGCTTCACACCACTGCTGGGTTTTTTGATCTGATGCCACATTTCTGAAGCAAATCTAATGTGAGGTCTTGCATCTCTTTTTTCAGTAAATATCAAACACAGCCCAAGTTACATGGCTTTCTGTACCTTTACACAGTACTAAGTGTTAAAAAAATGCTTCATATTCTCCATATGTGTCATGAACACTCTTCCCTCTCTGATACAGACTCATTCCATCAAGAATACAAGTATCATTGGGAGAATTTCAAGGGAGCTGTTCTACTTTTTTGCTATTTTACTCTTTTTAGGTAGAAGATTGGTAATGGAGACCTTTTAATTCTCTAATGTCCAAGCTTGAGTTTTGAACAGCAATTACCATGTTTTCAAATGAATTTCAGTCTGCTTTCAATATGCTGTTTCCTTTCCTCATATGAGATCATTTGGCCATCTGTTGCTTTTGATTTAGCTTTTTCAAACTCTGTCTTTAATGCTGTGAGAACATATTTATGGAAAGCTTATTCATCAACATGTTTTTCAGTATATGTTTTTGTATGTATTTCGGTATGTGTTTCCCTTTCACCATCAACACTAAATATTCTTCCAAATTCAGATTTTAGCTTGCAGCAAATAGTTTGGCTTAGAAATTTTATCTATTGAGTTTTATGGAGTACTTTACAGGCAACTTGTCTTTCTAAGGGTAAAAGTACTATCACTCACAGATTAACAAAAAGGGTGGGGAGGATAAGGGGAGAGAGGTATTATTCATGCAAACAGTTCATGGTATACAGTACTGTCTATTGGGAATGTTCACTGTCTTCACCCATGTTATTTTATTGTCTTCACCTCAATGTACAAAACCATAAGTATCCCAGCATCAGTTGCTTTGGTGCAGCTTTTTGTACCTGTGCATTTGCAACATTATATTGTTCTTAACTGTCTCTCCATGAGTCCTTCTTCCCTTTCTCAAAGAAGAAACATTTAACATCACTTGCTGTGGAACCAGCTGGAGACTTACTTTGCCTAAGTCTAGCCTGAAGTATGTTCCAAAGCTTACCCAGCAATGTCGGTCCTGCAGCTATTCAGATCAAAGCCTGGAAGGTGCTGTGGTTTCTAGCATACACACCTGTATTTCTTTCCTAAGGAAACCAAAGTATGGAGAAAATGGAAAGAAAAAGGAAAGATCATAGTTGGACTCACATTGGGAACTGAGACAGGAATTTTACACGTCTTCTGTGATTATGTGTCTGCTATCCCCACTTTTGCTGTTCAGCTTATTAGTCATGACACAAATTACATATCTTATATAGTTAACAAAAATAATGAGACCACCATTAGGAGAATGAATAGTAGCAAATTCATATTATGGAATCGAGTTACAATTTACACATTGGAAAATCTGTAGATAGGTTTTATCTATAAGAAGCCTCCCCTAAACTATTAACTCTGTCCACCTCACACTTTGTCACTTTCAGTATTATTCATCATCCATCTGGTTACTGGACCATATGAGATTTATAAGTTCAGTGTTCTAGTGTATTTTCTCACTTTTTACTCCATCCATATCTTAATTTCCAATGAATGTTTGCTGATCAATGGAACAAAGGTAACATTTCCTTTTATGACAAAAGTGAATATGCAAGTATTTATCAATCCTGAGCCACAGGTATGTATTTCTAGAAATAATTAAATGACATAAACTTGTATTCTAAATTTAATATTTGCATCCTTTTGAATTCTTGTTTTACCAGATATTCAGTAAATATCTGTATTCTCCTCCTCTGAGGAACAGCACCTTTATAATAAAGCTCTGGCATAAGCCATTGAGAATGGCTTGATATAATGTGCAGAGGCTCAAATTATGCACTATACATTAATAAAAACTGAGTCAGTTAATGAAGCAGATGTCCTTCAGTTCCTTGGTTCTTATAATTTCTGAACAGCATGCCATAAAAAAGTGTCCTGAGTGCAAAAGCAGACCAGTTAGAAAACCTATCATAACAAGGAAACCGATTTATTGGAATGATGAAATGTGAAGCAGTAAGTTGCACCTAACCAAAGTCGCCAAATGAGCAACATGGGAGTATGAGTATGCATAGATGTTCAATAGATATGGAAAGTTAGTTATAAAAAAATGCTGTCTTGAAGCACTCAAAAAGGCAATAAGGTAATGCAAATGTACTGAATTGTACAAAACTAAATTTTCCATGATTAACTTCATATTCAGGCTGTAGTATCTTTCTTTCATCAGAAGTGGAGGCCAGTACTTTATGCATGCAGGCATTATTAATAATCAATTTTCAGTGTAGTCACAGAGAAGACAATGACTTTGGAGTATTTGACAAGTGTAAAGAGGGCAACAGAGTCTAGTAAAAAATCTCAATTTAACTAAGCCCATAAGGTTTGATGAAGCATGGACTGTGACAACCAGAGAGCAGCTATTGAGAGAAGGTTTCTGGAGTCAGTAGTTAAGATTATTCATAAATGGTATTTGTGCAGTATATTTCTATCCCATCCAGACAGTTTAAAAGGGATCTGAACACTGTGTGAGCTGTTGTTTAAAGATTACAGTTTCTTGAAACAATCAAACACACATACACACGCACACACAAAATTAGAAAAAAACATAAATTCAGGTGTTTGTTTAGCACAAAATAAAGTCCAAGAATGCCAGCATGTATAGAAAATTGTATCTTCTTCACCATGACTATATGCACATACAAAGCAAAAAAAAATTGAAGAATTGCTTGGGATCCCAAGGGTTGACCCCACAGGAGGTTGGGTATTAGTTGAATGCTGTAATTACAAACAGCAGCAGAATCATAGAAGGAAGTCATAGGGTTTTATGTGGCTGTTGCTTCAGCATAACATGTTTTAAGACATATTCTCTTAAAAAAGGGACACACTGGAGGGAAGAAGCCTGCAGGTTAAGTCAGATTTTAAGGAGGAAGTGTCCAGGCTAAAACAGCTGTAGATCAAGACATCATACTGTTAAAATTATGGCTTTACCAATATCATGAATACTATTCTTGGATGTGTAGTGCCCTTAATATATGTTCTGTGTTATGACCTTCTGTGTTATTCTAGATTTGGCTATGAAGGATATTTCTCCTCATGGAGGAAGGGAGGGGAGAAAAAGGATTGTTTACTGTAGCCACTTTACACCAGCTTTGTCAAAACAGTTGTTCTAAAATCTTTCCAAACATCACACCTGCCTGCCAAAAAATGCTAGAAAACAGAGCAGAGATTCCTCCTTTTTTTTTCCTTCTATATGAATAAGCATACTGGAAATTAAAAAAAAAAAAGGAAAAAAATGGCATGATTTACTGCTTTCGATGATGCCTATTAAAAATAAATTTTCCTTTTTTCTTGGAAATGTCATAATTTCTTTGGAATAGATCAGCTGTGTAATGAAACTATTTTAGCTGAAGGATATGAGACCTTCAGAGTTGTAATAACTTACTGCCAAGACTCAGGCCTTATTATCATAACTAATACTTCTAGTACTTTAAACTGTTCATGATTCCTCAAACTATTTGAAAATTCTTGTCATTGTAAACAATATGACAATTTTCTGTGGTTAAAGGTCAGAGCAGCTAAACTCCCATTCAGTTAATTTTTCCCTTAATTTATTAAGCTGCATCTTTAAACTGACATTGCAGCAGGAACTGCATTACCTAATGTCTCTCTTAGTCTTATAACTATAAATGAGACAATACCTATTCGAAATATAAAACAGAAAATTTTGGGGGTTTATCTCTGTCAATATAGCAGACTGGAGAGAGAAGTCTTAAAGTTTCTCTGTTTAAGGGTGTGATCTAAATCCCTAGTTACTAATTTAGCATCAAGCAAGATGATGGTTTAATTAGAAGTAGCACATTGCCTTTGATAAACAGATGTTCCCTTTATTTAACTGCTGCCCACAAAGTTAGCACAAATACATTTTTTTCCTTTGTCACAGCCAGTTAATTTCCGGCTCTTGGTCATTGCATCCAGATATAGTACTCATAAGCAAAACATTCCCAATTAATATGTATTGCCATAAATTTATTAATTCCTCTCTGCATATCTCCATAATTTCCTTAAAGCACTGCAGCTAAGAAGCTGAGCTTCTCTGTCAAAGCGTGTGAGTAATAGCCCTATAAAGCCACACCTAGTTGTCAGTGGACCAGGATTTGGGTAAACATGGGTCAATCCTGTACTCCTGTGTATGGTGACTTGGTAAACAATGAAGCATTCAGAATTTTAGGGTCCTACCTACTGAGTGAATAAGACCCCGCCTTACTATTATTGCTATAATAGCAAGGTAAACAAAAACTCAATGCACAATTCAAAAGAGCTGCCATTAGACCTACTTAAAAATAATTCTGTGCAATTGCTTGATAGGTTGCTAAGCAAATAAAGACTCGGCTTTGTTCTACTTTTTAGCCTCTAGATAAATAACAAATGTAGAAAAGCACCCACAAGTTAATGAGCAAATAAAGCTTTTAACTTTTCAAAATTTATCTATATTAGATACTGTAGTAGATGTTATCTTGAAGGTGTTAGTGATTGCACTGGTTTATGAAGAATGCCCTGCTTTATTCTCTCAGGTTGTATTTTATCTTTATGTCTTCAAGAGCTACAAATATTTAATGTTGAACTTATTTTTAAATTGAAAGAATGACTAGATGTACTCTTAAAAATACTATTAGGTTGGGTTTTTTTCATTTCAGTTCAACTCCTGTCCACATATAGCCACAATATTGATGTAGCTCAGGACATTAATACTTACTAGGGGGGATATGAATAAATGTGCTTAAGTTGTAGTCTGCTGATTGCTACTTCAATGGATTTGGTTCAAGATACATTTGTGATTAGGGTGGGGCCAGTTCTGTGCACGCTGTACCTCACCTAAAAAATCCACTGCGCAGGCTCGAAGGACACATCCACATGGGGAGAGCCCTGCCCAAATCTTCGTTCGCAAAGCCGAGTCATGCATATATATGCGATCGCTGTGTTCCATGTTTTCAAGGATCAGCATCTAACCCACCAGTTATGTTTGAAAAGCTCTCTTTTCAATTACAGCTTTAAAGTTTCACAAAACCCTCACTGAAATTCTGTCATCCCAGGTTCAAATTCTTCATTCACATTTAGTGACAAGGTTAATGTCCAGTGGGCAGAAAAATTTCCTCTCAAGCACTCCACCCACCCCTAACTAAGAACATTCATTTTAATAGTATTTCTTGTAGATATGTGATAGTATGGGTTTAGTTATTTTGTGCTTATAAACAGTTAAATGACCTGATCTTTTGAGCAGCTGAGCACCTCCTTGAAGGTGGTGAATGCCATTGCTCTGGTCAACATGCTACTTAAAGGATGCAAAGTAGAACTGCTGTTCTAGTTGTGCTTGTTCCTGTGAAATACTTAGGCCATGCAGGGGGATAGAAGAATTTCTTACTTAGCCTTTATTTCCCTGAGAAAAAACACAGCTGGGGCCTGTAAGTGAACTGTTACAAAGCAAGAGTTTTATCTAACCTGCATCCTCTATTTATTTACACCAATGGGACTTCTTGTGAGAAAAAGGACTGGTAACAGAAGCATTTCCAAATTAAATTGTAAGGTTTTCCACATGACTGCAAGGGGGTTGTTCATGAGTTCCCTTAACTGAAAGAATTTGAAAAGAAATCATACAGGCTGTAGGAACAACTATGAGTCAGAAAACCTATTAGGAGTCTTGAAACTAGAATGCACACATTAGAATCATGAAAATCACAGCTATATGGTGAGGAAATCAGTGATTACAATAGCAAACAGCTCTGCTACCACAAAAAAATGCCCTTTCATTACATAAAATAGGATAGAGAAGCAGATTGGGCCACAAGTATTAACATAGTTCAGTTGTAGTATATGATACAGTTCCTGCTTCACATTTGCTATACAGCTCTGATTCTCTAAGACTATCCCAAAGTATCTGTTTAAAGACATGTTGATATTTTATGTCTTTGAATATAAAAAAGGTCTCTAGGGAAACAGACAATTAAGGAAAAGAGGTCTCAATGTTGTTTTTCTAAAATTAATTATGAAAACAGAGCAGAAGATTCTCTATTAATAGGCTGGTTCCTACTACACAGAAACCAGAGAAGAAGACTCCCTTCCTCTACTTAGAAGATAACACGACATCCCCATAGCTTGCTGCAAGTTTACCCCTACATGGAAGAGCTCAATCTATGGTCACTTTAAAATTGCCTTCTTTATTAGCAGACAGGGATTTTGGCCCAGAAAAAGATTGAAAACTGTGCACTTATCAAGGGCTAGACTGTTTACCTTTGCAACTGGTACATATTAAAGAACTTGTTTAACAAAGACATCAGTCCTGGGTGCATTGCAATTCTGCTGTTAATTAGGGCTTAGGTGAATTTATGGGTTTACAGGTGGTTTGCAACCTCTATATGATTCTTGTCTTTAAGTTCTGTTTTGGATTGTAACTGACCTATAAATCATTCACGTGTGTCCATCTATGCCATATTTTAGCCTCAGTTTATGCTTTAGGCTCCTTTGGCTTTTAGTGGCAGGAAAATATTGCTCAATAGGAAGGGTTATTTTTCGGTTGCCAGAACTCCTTTGCAGTTTTAATGGAAAGAAGCAGAACTTTTGGGGGAAGCCAACATCTCATTTCCATTCCACTCTCATACAGCCACTGTTGTATCTGCAGGGCCTGAAGAATGTAACTGCTGCGGCAGGGTGAACAAAGACGCCATTCAGCACAGAGAGCAGCTTCCCTTCTGCACTGCTCTCTGGCCACAGCAAGGTTGGCTGGAGCACGCTATCTGACCAACACGGGATTCACTGCCTGAACAAAACTCCCCAAGGACACCCGTTTGGCATCCTGAATTAGTCCAGTGGGATGAAGACTTCCTTTTTAGCACTGGCATGCACACTGAGAGACAGCTGTGACTTGCTTTTGTTTCCTAACTCTTTACTCTTTCAACCTATGTGTTTTTTGGGATTGTACTTTATGAAACTGTTGCTCATTAGAGCTCAGGTGGCTGGTTCCACTACCCCAACTGTATGCTGGGATGGTATGTTCCAAAGTTACAGAAGCTGTAAGAGGACATTGTTTCTAATCTGCCACCTTTGAAATCCCATCGCAGTGGTCATTTCCTGATTTTTATGTCATTTCAGTCCAATCCCTTGAAAGTTCCTACCCCTTGTAACTTTGTAAACTAAGTAAATAAGGGATGTGTTTTCCCATATTCCTGGGTTATGCATATTAAAGAAATTAATTTACAATTTTACTTAAGAAAATTAATAAAGACAGTTGCTGATTTAAATAATTAAACAAGGAAGAAGTTATAAACTAAGCTTCTAAAGAGACAGGGAACACCTTATTCATAGTGTTTGTTCAGTTTCAGACTTCAAGTTGATGAAAAAAATACAAAAATTGTTAAAGTTTCATAAAAAGCTTAGCATTTCTTAACAAGAACTCGTCAACCTTCAACACACCTGATTCTTTAATGAGCAAAATCAGATCACAACTTTCATTTTCTAGCCCTAAATTACATAGTACCCATACTAGATTTGCAAGGCAGGCTTTACTTTGTAGGTAAACAACAGATATGGCTGAGAGATGCTAAGCCACCATGACTATAAACACCATTTCAACACAGAGTCGCCATTATGAACTGTGCCAGTATAACATCAGAAGCCAGTAATTAAAGAGAATGATGAGTCAAGCTAGGATTAGTGGATCAATTTTATTTCTAATGAAATATCATTGAAGAAATGAAAGTTTATATCATGGATGAATAAGGTTCAGTACGTCTGCGATTTACCTACATGTCATGAGCAGATGTGGCAGAAATCTTCTCCCAGTTAAACCAGTTTATCTTCAGTGACTTCAGGAACATACTCTTTATTTAAATCACTATGATCAGTACATTTGGATGTACAGTATGGTTCTAATTTGAGGGATAACTCAGGCAAACCTCTGATTTGTGTAGTATTTTGTGTTTCCTACTTTCTTTCTGAAAGTAAAATTATTTTATTTATAGTCATATACTCAAAATGTGAACTTTAGTAACAGAGGAGTCACAGATTTGATGGTTCAGTTCAGATATACGTCCAGAAGTACCTGATCTCATCCAAACTTCTTCAGCTGGGAAATTGGATGGCAGCCTCCTAAAAACAGTCTGTCTTGTGATTTTGCAGGGCTTCCTTGTTTCATTCAGGTCAGCTGTAGTGCAAGAACAGCCTTTCTCACATTATTTTGGCATTTCCGATTTCACTGGATGAAACAGAGAAGTGCTGATACATGAGAAATAACTTTGCAATAGCTTACAAAACATTTTTAAGAGATTAGATTTGCTCCCTGTTGGTTTGAATTTCATCCTAATTTTATTCTAGGTAGGCTGATCTAGCTATTTCCACACAATAATGTCCTTAGTTTCCTTGCTGACCAAATATAATTTGACCAGCAGCATTTTCCAAAGAACAGAGCAATTTGAATGGAGCTGGAACATAATTACATAGAAAGATTACTAGACTGTCGACAAAGTAATTTTTGCTACTTTTTAATCTAGCTCTAAGTTGTAGTATACTTATCCTTAGACTAAGGGGCATGGATAGATTTATTAAGAGTATTGTTACTAACAGAATAATTTCTACTACAGCAAACAAGAGGCAGAATGCTTACACCTTACCTGGCAACATTCTCCTATATTAGGAAGTCCTATAGTTGTGTCAATAAGGATTTTTGAAATAATTGTATTAGGATTCCAGTCCAAGAAAAACAATAATCTTCAACAGTGATATTGCCTAAAACTTCTAACTTTTGATTTATTTTTATTGTATTTCTTGTATTCACTATGGGTGAATAAATGGTCCTCATCTGCAATTAAAATATGTTGGTCATTTGCGTAAGCTTATTTGAGTAATCAACTTTTAAACCCTTAAGAACCAGGTTCCAGAATAATAAAGATAAATTTTAAAGAAACGTGTTGAAGACTAACAACCCATGGATGTGTGATTTATTTTCCATTATTTCAAGATGTTACTCTTGTTGCCTGTATTTTAACATAAACACATACACACACGTGTATGTAGACTTCTATTCCTGAAATCCAACTCTTGCAGGCTGCACTTGAAAGGCAGACACCTACACAGCTTTTAAGCAGCAATCTGTCATACAAGTGTCCAAGCAAAATTCATTTAGAACACTTTCTGCTAAAAAAAAATTCCTGATGATATGGCAAAATTATGCTTGAAGGATGTCTGTGAATTCTAATGGAATTTCATAGAGGCAGTGTTTTCCAGCTATACAAGTGTCTGTGAATTTTGTTGGCTGCAAAGCTGACTGGAAAATTAGAATTCTAGTTTTTTACATCTTCCCTCATACTTTTGAATGATGAACTCAATTTGGTTTAGGTGTTTGTAATGAAGAGGTCTAGGAAGAAGAAGAGAGTTTTATTCAGGAAAAAAAGAGCCAAGATACAGATAGAATTTAAGAAACCAAATAATGTAGCCAATACGATGCTACTTTAGTAAAGAATTCTTAAATGATCTAAGCAGCTGCAAATGGCAATGAGTCTTCCCTATTTCACCAAGATACAGAGCATAACCTAATGAAAAGTCCATCTATTCTGTCTTATTCTCTTCTGACCTTTCAGATGATTTATAAATATATGTAATGTTAGTTCTTGTCAGTAGATTTACTATCTTTGGGAGACAAATTCTTCTGTTAGCCATTGTTTAACTAAATGAAGGAAAGCAGTAGTCATGGAAATGGAAGCTTTTGCTACATTGTGTACTATTTAGTTGAAAAAATTATGCTAGGATGTCTTACCATAGAAAGGTCTCCAAATCAATGACTGGCCATCTAACATCTCAAAAAAAAAGGTGCTAAGTAATTTCAGCTTTTCTATTTTTTTTTAATTTAATAAAAATTCTTGGACATTAAAAGGAAGTTCCTGGCATATGTCATCCTGCTCACACTAAAATAAGAAGCTGGAAAATAAGACCAAACTCACATCTTTGTTAGTCTGGTGAAAATTTTTAAGCAGCAGTAAAGAAGCAACTTTTTTTGTGTCTTATTATCAATAAGTCTAGCCTGCAGAACTATCATGGGGTTACATATGCCTTAGAACTAGTTGAAGGCTTTATATCAAGATGTTTGGGGCTTTCTTTTTTCTTTATATAAAACATAGTGTTGCATTTTTTAATTTTTTTCCCCCAGGGAAAAGCTTTTGGGTAGTTTCTCTCCCCTTTCCCATTGGGAATACCAGGAAAATATCTTTTCAGTTGGCTGAATATGAAACCAAATATTCTGCTTTGATGAACTAATCTGAAATGTTTCATTTTAAGTCAGCATATACTGATACTGATATTCATAGCCTTCATTCATATCCAGCTGCTTTGCTATATATGTCTCATACCCATGTTCCCTCTCACAGGCTAGTGTTTCTTGGTCAAACTCTCTTTTGCAATGAGATGGATGGTGTTTCATTAAAGACACATGACCTATGTATTAAGTGAAAGACAGTTTTGCCATATGAAAATATTTCAGTTGTGAAAATGCTGAAATTCAGTATTTACTTTTTTCTGCGCTGGAATTTTTCAAAATACTCTGTTCAACATGATAAATAAGAATTTCAGCTTTTGTTTCACTCTGAGATGAAAGGATGTATAGTAATATTATTAGTTTCAAACAGATTTTTATTAGGATCAAACATGATTAGAAAGAACTTCCCATGCTATTAGTACAAACTAAATCACTTCAATCTATCCACTTTGGTCCTGACTTTGCTTAAGAATCCCTAAGGTTTCCCTGAGGTTTCCAGAACAAGATGACGATAGAATTTTACATGTATATGGCACTAAGGTCTGAGTCTGCTCCCACTAAATGGGATGGGTTTTGTCACCAACTTCAATGAGAGAGGATCATCTTAAATAAATATTTATGGATATAGAAAGAAAGCCTTTGGGTATGTGGTTATCTCTCAATAACACACATCCTGCTGTGGTTTTTTGCTTAGATGCATTATAAATGGCCACTTTGTAATAGAATTGAGTTATCCATATTCACAGCAAAGAAACTTCTGAAGTGGAAGAACTTGTGATTAGAATTGCTCACTAACATGGCTTTGATACAGAGGAGTAAATTAGTAAAAACTTGGTTTCTTTTAGTCTCTCTTCTGTCTTCTGCTCAGAGAAACAGAATTCACGAGGATATCCTTTAACTATCTTGGATGATATGTTTAAAAGTAAAACAAAATACAGAATGTCCATTGATCACAAGAAGAACCTACATGAACTGTTGTTGAGTTGATTTTGGGTTTTATTCAGAGTAGTTTATTTGTAAGAAACATAGTTATAGGGGTCTGCTTAAGCATTTTATCATTCGTTTTTGTAAGAACATTCACAATTTTTTTTTATTGAAGCATTTGTCTTAAACAAACTGTGTTAGATCCCTTTGATTTTTGTTATTGTTGTGTGTTTGCATCTCTCTGCTTCACCACTGACTGGGAGCTACCAAGTATTTTAATGAAGAAAAAAAGAAGTTCATCATAAGGGGATCAGGGTCCTTGAGCTTCTATCTATTGGATGGTAAAAAGATGTTCAGTAAACTAACTAGGATTACTTGTGTGTTTAGGAAAATGTTCAGATATTTGGTCTGGACAGAATCATCCTCCAATTTTATGGTGATTGTTTTTAGTTAGTCTCTGACTGAATATAAAATGTTCCAATCCTTGCCATAGTTTCTCTTTAAAACAATTTCTATAACTCAGAAATATCCCTTGTTCTTTAATAATACTACCTGACACAGCAACTACTTGCTGCAACAGAAACAAACGAGTAGACAGAATGAACTTTGTGGATGTTCACTTTTACAGTATGTGCATTTGCCTACTGAAAACCCCTCTTCACTTGTTGTCTAGGAAGATCCTTGTCTGTATGATGAATTGTAGGGGTGACAGTGAGTGCATCCCAGGAGGAAAGCAGTTTAGAGCTCTCCCTTAAATAGAAGAGAGTTACCTGTGGTGTGTGTGGTGTCTTGTAGTCAATGAGATACTTTGGTGAATGTGAGGTGAATGGGCTAGCCAATAATGTCATGACATGTTGGATGTGAGAGGATATAAGAGGTGTGGATGTTACTGAGAATAGAATTAACTACTACAACTACTAGGAACTACTACTGCTAGCAACTACTACTACTATGATCTATGTGTGATGAGGAAACTGTCTGTGAATCTATCTTGAATAAACTCTTGTAAGCCTCCTGATCAAGCATTCTGGTGCCTGCTGTGCCTGAGCTCTTCTGACCATCATTCACACTGCCCCCTTACTCGGGATAAGGGGACCCCAATAATTAATGAATTGTACGTAACAATTCAGAAGTTCTAAATTTAGGTTCCAATGGCTTTTGTCAATAAACTGTGATACTCATAAACAAAATACTGCTGGCTTTACCAAGAAAAACTGTGATTCATTTAGATTTGTATTATTACATATTAATGAATAGAATATTTAACACAAATCCTACTCTCAACTGTCCTAGAGTACATGAATGATTTTGTGATTCATCAAAGGCAGTTATTGATGGCTCCAGTAGCAGCCCTTCATTTCTCTGTGTGTCTCAGATTTACAATTGTCATTCTTTGGTTTTCACTGTGGATTTCCCAGATCATGGGGCATATTCAGGAGGAAAAAACCTTTAAGAGGAAAGCTTTTCTTGTATTTATCTTACAACTTCAGGTGGAGAATTTGATGTTTATTTCCACATATCAAAAGCCAAAAATCAAGTGATAATAGACTCTTTAGTGGTTCTAACAATGGACAGCACATGCAAAAGGCTACAATGAAAAAAGAAAGTGATAAAACTAACAGTGGAAGCTGGGCAGTCTTACAGACTGTTCTTTGCTGTAACCCTCTTCTCACTTCCTCATTTCCATGTCACCCAGATCATCAGTACAATCAAAAGGACTTTGTACATTTTTAACACCCAGTATTTCTTCTTTCTCTGATCCTTTCTAGGGAAATATTTTTTTCATAAATATATAGCTTGCATTTGTGATGTTTATTTAATTTTTAAAATTTTTTAAAATTTATTCTTCTATAGAATACAAACCTGAAACTATGCACACTTCCATATTTAGAAATGGCTGGATTTGTTATTGTTTTCTTCATTTCTCCTGCTTTTTATTTCTGTTATTTGCCAGTTTATAATGAACAACATTATAATCTGTTAGAGGGAAGCATGTGTGTTTTTATGTCTTATGTATGTTTTTAAGGCTTTCTCTCTGTTTATATTCCATGGCTGTGTTATGTGAAAGATTGAGTTTAATGTTAATATGATGCCTTTGGCCCCATGAATATATTAAAACAAATGACCAACCCTTTGAAATCAGCAGCAACTTTTCACCAACTTCAGTGCACAATTTAATCTTTGAATCAGTATAAAGGTATGTTCTTAATTGCTATCTCTCAGCAGAGAAGTCATTTATAATCTGACTAATTTTCACTGAGTGTTTTGTACTTTTCTGTCACAGCACCAAATTAGAAGTGGATTGGATACTAATTAATACAATTTCAATAGTATTTTTGTTGACATTGATCTATCATTTCTTAAAATGAAACATGTTTTACTTCTTTGTTTAGTTTTTTTAATGAGTATTTGAAAATAATACTTTCTGTATTAGAGTTTCTTCATATTTCTCTTCTAGGCTTTTTTGTCCTAACTTCCATCCTTTACAAATAGTTTTTCCTGTGGATTTTATATTTGCAAATGTTTCTTCAGATAATTTTAGGATTCAGTAGTTCCTTATACTTCCAACAGCAACATTTCTATATTATTCTATAGTGTGTGTGTGAGTAAAATAATAATTTTTAAACTAAAATTAATTTCCTTCTCTTAAATCTTTTAAGTTTCTAACTAATCACTTTTAATTTCTTTGACAGTTACAATTAATCTCATTGGAAGGATTACATATATTACCAACCAAATTTATCAATTCAGAAATTTGTAAGATTCAGAGGAACTATTATGAACACCTAGTCTTACTTTGTTAACAATGAAGGACAGAGAACTTCCCTGCTTGACCAAATTCTTGTTTGAACTTAGGCTTATCTTTTAAGGATAAATAACCTGAAGATAGCAAGGACAGAAGCAGAGATAGGAAATACACTAATGGCACAGCTCTGCCTACAGAGAGTGTTGGAAGCAGTGACATGATGGAAGATGTATGCAGGAGCCTGAGGGCTGAGAGTATCTATCAAGCTTCCTTGATCGTGGTACTCACAGGACAATCTCTTACTGTTTGATTTATCCTTTATAAATAAATAAATAAATAAATAAATAAATAAATAAATAAATAAATAAATAAATAAATAAATGTAAAATATATATAATTTTGTTCAATGCCTTCTAAAAGTTTAAGATTGTTCTAGCAATGCTACAAGCTTTATCAACCAAAGTCTTTATTACTATCATATTCCCTTTTTTCCCCTCAAGTTGGACTCTAATTTTTAGCACTATATGGAACCAAGTTCTTTCCACAGGACAAAGCAGGCCCTGATCTTCATAGTCCTGAGCACTTCTAAGAAGAAACTGCTGCCCTAGGTACTTGGGTATATTAAGTCCTGGTGTAGGGGCAGTCCAGGTGCTCAGCACTCCCCATGGAAAGCTCTATATGTTCTTTCAAAATGGTGAAAGACAAATTATATAAGCTCAAGTAAGATTCAATACTAAGGCACATATCTGTGACTTGTTCCAGGTCTGAAGTCTGATTGCATTTTTACCATGGACAAGATGATGAAACTTAGAAACTCAGTCATTCAAATTTTGAGCTCATATAAACACAGAAATTTAACTTGGGGTAAAACCCTAATAGTCTCTTAGGCTGGACCTTTTCAAGCTCTCCCCTAATTATATTTACTTTCAAATTTAATCATCAAATTGTATTTATTTATTATGTTTCTTATGTGTTTAGTCTTACACATGCTGAAACTTGTTCTCTGATATCCTAGCAAGAGTATTTGAATAACTCCTGGGGAATACCTTCTGGGGGAACCTCTAACTCCTCATCTAAGTCGAATTAAGCAAAGGATGCTAATTCAACCTTCTGAAAACTAAAGTTCAGACTTTTCTCAACTTCCACATGGAAATCATGGACCTGAATACACAAATGTATATGAGATGTGAGAAACCTTAGCTCTTCTTAGTTTACACCTTACGTAACATACCTAGCTTTTGATATTTGGGACTCAGCACATGTCACGTATAGCTTTTCTCCTTTTTTTTTTATTTTCCTTTCCTCTTTTCTTTTCTTTTCTTTTCTTTTCTTTTCTTTTCTTTTCTTTTCTTTTCTTTTCTTTTCTTTTCTTTTTTCTTTTCTTTTTTCTTTTCTTTCTTTTTTTCTTTCTTTTTTTCCCTTTCCCTTTCCTCCCCACCTCTCCCCTCCCCTCCCCTCTCCTTTCTCCTTTTCTTTCCCTTCTCCTTTTCTTTCTCTTTTCCTTTAGTTCTGCAGTCATTCCCATAAAACAATACCTGTCATGAACTTTCTGAAGATACCTACATAAACAGTACTAGCAACTAAGGTGCTAGTATTGAAAACTGCTCTGGTTGAACTTCTGGGTATAGGATTGAAATTCTTTCATGTTCCCCTACTTTTGTGTATAGAGAAAAATTTATTTCAAAGCATTTCCAACTTCACCAAAAAGCACTTCATGTTTACCATTATTTGTTCAAGTAATATTCAAGTTCTCCTGAGGCAGAACTTACCCAAGAAGTGAGACTTGAGATTCCATTGTGCATATCATTACCATTCCACAGCAGCAAAATGCTGTCTTTTTGTTCTTTGGTAGCACCAAAGAACTGGATTTCTGACAAGCTGAATTCCCAAGGCTAATATTGTGATTGACAAGTAATACCAAGAAGAGCAGCCTCAATTTTTTCATGTTTGGCAGGATGCTTTTGAGTAGTTTACATGACTTAGAACAGATATTTCTGTTTTATTCATGGAACATTGGAAGCAAAAATGTAAACTCATAAGTTTTCTCTATCCATTCTGTAATAAAGCAGTAACCACACAAAAGGAGGATAGTCACCCACATTAAAAATAAGATCAATGCAATAATGTCCTGTATTCATTTTCTTATATTTTATCAGACCAAAACATCTCTTACTGAAGTCAACTTAATCCCACCACACAGACAAAGAAAATCCTTCGAATTTTCCCTTCTGAGAAGCATGATATTCAAAAGTTAGCATTGTTTATGTAATTTGGATAATTGGTGCACATACATATATATATACACACCATATACTTGTTTTCTCCTCTGGATTTTTTAGACAAATTCAAT
Source organism: Pithys albifrons albifrons (assembly GCF_047495875.1). Lineage (NCBI taxonomy): Eukaryota > Metazoa > Chordata > Aves > Passeriformes > Thamnophilidae > Pithys > Pithys albifrons. The sequence goes on from NC_092463.1 coordinate 32,286,649, forward strand.
TACACTGTTCAACTTCATCACCATGTAGCATCAAATGAAACCTGAATAATACTTTATCAATCATTTTCTCTTTATACCTCTTTTCAGTCTCTTGTTAGAAAAACAACCAGAACAACCACAACCAATAAGATAATTCCGAAGCTGTTAAGTCACTGATTTCATAGTTTTTTGGGGTCTGCAGATTTTTCCATACACATTTCTATGAGTATTTATAATGATGGGAGACATTTTTCTTTGTTTCAAAATCACAAATCCCAGGCTAAAATACCTTTTGCTAATCCATGAGAAGACAAATCTTCGAGTTTGATGGAATTCACTTCATGCTACCTGAAGTTTTGCAGTACAAGCTTGCTGAGTCTCCAGTTTCAGGAGAGAAACTATGGTTTCATAATTTCTAGGCTAAATCTTTCACATAGAGGCTGCAGTTGTTTTCAGCAGAAGCCAGTCCCCACACCACTAAAATAAGAGTTGAAGAGACAAAAGAAATTGTATGGCAGACAGCCATTCTGATTCTTGTCCCCACTTGATGAAACAAAAAGCACAGCTGCACACATCTAGTGACAATTTCAGCTCAGATACGTTCAGGCAGTTACCTTGTTTCCTCAGTATCAGTGGGAGAGCACCTTCCCTGATCTGTGTCTGTCAGTTGGTAGTCAGTCAACACGTGCTGATAGAAACCTTGGCTGGGAAAACTTGTGTCAGACTGTGGCAAGCAAGGAGGCAACACAATAAGCAGAAACCAATAACAGAGAACTCAGCTACAGACCTAGTTTTCAGTTCTGTGTTCTTATCACAACGTATTGTTCCTTCTTAGCTGTGAAGTTGTCATGCCAATTGGTTTGTCTTCTATTCTTTGTTGTTGACAACTACAGGATTATACAGGATGAATTACAGGAGCATATGGAACCTACTTAAAGCCACATTTACTGAAGGGGGAAATGCTGGTGTAATTACATACACCGTACTTACTCAAGAAAATCGTTAGCATTCATCTTGATAACAGTAAGTGCTGCACTTCTCCAGTGCAAGTATCTATACTTATTAATCACCATGAAAATATCAGATCAAAATTTCCTTTAACTTAGTGTTTGTCTACATTTTGCAAATCTATTCAAACTGTAAAACTCAGACTTTTTGAGGATTTAAAGTCTTTATGCATTTCACTTGCTGTTTTTGGCAGCCATGTCTAAACACCGTTAACAGTTTACCATAACCCCTGAGCAGGAAAAGTATTTAACAGTCATAGTGTCATGTAACATACTTCAAAACTAAAATATCTCTGACAGATATCCTAACACTGTCAGAATTATTAATATCAGCATTTAATTAAGGATCAAATTTCTAAGGATTCTTTAACTGGCCAACTAATTTAACACATTGCTGTTCCAAGTTGAAGTAATTTACACTTTCTTGAATTGACAGCATTAGCAGAATTTTTCAGAAAACACTTGCTACCTGCACTTTTTTTTAATTTTTAAAGATTTCCAGGTTTTGTAATTTTAATTTGTATTCATAGTATGTAAAGTTCGCAATTTTTTTGTGCTGGTACATCAGTGTAGCTGATGTTTTCTCATTTATAAAGCTTACACATGTGACTAGATTTGTTTAGCTATTCTACAAAGCAAATTCCATTGATTTGATACTTTTTTAAATGGAAGGATGGCTTTAAAATGCTCGTAACCATGTGCCCCATGGTAACTTACTGAGCAAAAATGGGCACTACTTTCACCTAGTGGGGTTCAGAGAGGAGTTCTGCTACTTTTCTGCCTATCTTTTGCTGGATTTCATGAGGACAGTTTACAGAGTCTAATGACCTAATCAAGGAAATAATGGCTACAACATTTTCCCCCTCATTCTATTTAGGAGAAGTTTTAAAATATACCAGGAAAAGGAAATGTAGATCTAACAAATCAGTCCTGAAAGACAGCCTACTAAAAGGGTAATCATTTTGGTGAAGATTTTAAGGGATTGGAGGAAAGGCAAAAGTCACTGTTAGGTATCTTAAAGCAATTGAATGTGTTTATATGACTGTGGCATTTGTGAAAGTTCAAACTGCACAGACAATGCTGCATCTTCTCTCAAAAAAACCGAAACAAAACAAAAGGAAGAAGTGGAGTCTATTTTTCCTGTCTGTGCCTTTATTAGGTTGTGAAGCAGCAAATGCTAACCATGGACTTAGATTCACCTGGGTAATGATCTGCAGGTGTCTTGAATTCCTTAAGTAGGTTTAAGCCAGGTGAAACTTGTTGGGTTTGCTATGCAGGGATTTGTGAATATAGGTTTTATTTCTTGCCACATGCAGAAGAGTTAAGATGAACTACAAATCTCAGCGTTCAGAATGCTGCATTTTCAATGTTTTCATATGATATTGGCTCTGGTTCTCCTTAAACTTCCAGAAACCTTGTCCCACTTTAGGATAAGCAGTAAGACTATGTTAAAATTCAGTCTTTGCCCATTAACACTCCAGAAACATGAGCCTTCTCTTAAAGACATGATGTCATACTCGTTCTACACATAAAACAGAAGTTGATTGCCTTTGTGTTTGGGATAATGGTTAGTGACATTACTTAGGACATGGGAGATGGAGAACTCATCTTTCTCAGCCCGAGGGCTTTTTAATCTACCTCTCCCTTCTCTTTGTGGCAATTCTGTAATCATCCACTGACTAACTGTGCTGGGTGAGATGTGGTGATACTGAATTACCTATGGAACTACCAGATAGAAAAAAATTTGCTTTATTCTCACAATGTAAAACTCAACCAAATTATTCTACAGCATTAAATTAGCTGCATTAGACAAATTTATAAGTAAACACAGACATAAGTGATTTTGTGACTGTTTTGGCAATGTAATAAAACCAGTTTAAAATAATTGATATTATTTAGACAACTGAAGCATGTCTAGTATATTAGGCCTTTGTCAGCATAACATCACATGAGTAAACATGGGTAATTGTTTAAGTATTTTGTTGCATTAAGAGCTGTATGGCACCTGTTTCCCATCAGACATGGTAGTTAGATAGATGATCAAAGTATTTTATAGAAATGTACAAATTTTTTGTCTCCTTGTACCTGTGAAATTAGAAAAGTATCATCATCCTCAGTTGTAAATGGGAAAGCTTACAAATACTTTTCCTCCTTTATGCATCTATGGTAATAATGTTGGAAGTGAAGCTCTTCTGGCTGCAGAATCAGTGTGTCTTCCTTAGCATCACAGGATATCCTGCAGCTAGTTCCATCGTAGAGGATTCTGGTATTCAAAATCTCACTTACAATTTTTATTCATATTTAACGTTCTAGAATACATTTTTGCCTAAGCATCTTACTGTTTTTCAGTAATACTCACTAGTTCTGTCTCTGCCATATATGGAGGAGTACGAAAAGATGACAATCCTCCAATGTCTAAGTCTGCATTACTATACTTGCCATAAATTAGAGTACATCTAATCAGTCAGCTGATATTTCCTACTGCAGTGGCCTGTGAGATATGATGTAGTGCTGCACAGTTATCCTAATTCTTCCTGTACCCTCAGGGAGTCCAGCAAATGGAACATCCAAAGGATTTTGATCTTTTAAAGCAGCTATACCATCCTTAATTTTAGAGGACTACCAGCACTCATCTACTTTGGTCCAAGTAAGAAATCAGTGTGCCTGCTTATGAAGTACTATGAATTTTATAATAACGTGAACTTAAAAATGAAAAACTATAATGAATCCATGCATTTAGAGAATACCAGTCTCTTTCAACTCAGGTTCACAAACAAATCTGGTATTAGTCACAGGCATTGTGGTTTTATTGAGTTTTAGGCAGTTTCTGTAGACATCCTTGTAAGAAATTCTGTCTTCGTCTGTGCAAGACCATGATGTAATTTGCCTTACATGTTTTCAAAACTTACAAGCAGAGAAATACAATAATAAAAAAATCAAAATCTCACAATTAGTCATATGCTTGGAGGCAGCTGTACCAAAGAGCTTTGTGACCTTAGTTCCACCACAGTGAAAAAAAAAAAAAAAAGTCTGTGACAGCTATTTTTTATCAATATTATTTGAATCATTGCAACACCTTTGGGCATCAGCTAAAAATCCTTGCTCCTTTCTCCTCAGTATTGCATAAACGTAAGCTTAAGACTGTCCAAAGTTTCTTCCTGTTTTTCCATCACATGTGAATAATTTGAAGGAGACTTTTTTCTCTCTTTGTTAGATTCATGTAAACAGATCCTTACTTCCGCAAAGCTAGTGAAGTTCTACATAGGAAAAAGAAATTAAAAGGTTTATGAGAGCATCACAGTCGATCTGTGGCACACAGCACTGCTTCTGTATGCAGAGTGACATAAAATTAGTAAATTAGTCTTGCTGAGACAGAAAAATCCTGAGAACTCTTTTTCCTCTCTAGTTGTAGCTTCTGTCATCTGATCACATATATGTAAGGTTTGGGGGCTTTTATGTTGGTGGTTTTCTTTTCCTTGGGGCTAATCGTTAGAAAAACCTGCCCCAGGCAAGATTCAGCCTGTTAAGCCATGTAGTTATTTCAAGACCTGAATTTCAAATTCTATTTTTTTTCAGATAACTTAACTGGTAGGTCAGTTTAACTGGTACTTGATTGTTTCTCTGTAGTTAAAAGAATTCCTGATGGAAACTGGTATTTAAAGTCTGATCTCTGCAGTAGGCTGTATCCTGCTCAGGTCATTTTTGGGAGGGGAAGAAGGTCTAAAATCTCTAGGTCATTTAAATGAGGAAAAAAAAATAATGGAGCAAGGGATCTGCAAGAAGTTCAATATTGTAATCCACTTGTAGGCCTAAAATCCAGAGAATTTTCTGAAGACTGAGAATTTAATTAAATCACTTGTAGGTTTGAGTAAGTTAAGATACTTTTAGACACTTATTAGAGGAAAAAAGAAATGGCAATATTGACTGATCTTACAGGTGAGGATTCAAGATGAATAAATAAATGTTTATATTAGGCTTTGAATATGAAAATTGAAACAATAGAATGGGAATAAGCAAAAGCCTGGCACAATATATAATTCTAGTACTCTATGTGCATTTACAGCTAGTAGTTGTAACATGAAGTATCACACTTTTTGAAATTTCAGCTCTTTATAAAGAAAATTAAGATATTTCAAGTACTGAAGTATAACTCAGAACACTGCCCTTCCCTTAAGATCCTTTGTGCTGTCTGAAAGATCCAGAAAGCAACAGGGGAGACAGACTTTAAAGGAGAAGTAGCAAAAATGCTGTCAAAATCTAATGTAAACAAATATAAAATACAGAGAAAAATAAATGTGTTTTCCCATTCCCTGTGACTCAGTGATGCATTACATTTAGTATTGTCAACCATATGTGTTTAAGGCAGAAATGTGATTGTATTTCAGCTGATGATTTTTCTTTGTTTTCACTACATACCTAATTCTGCACAACTCTGTATTACTTACTGACACAAAGAATGATAGCAAATGAATTCAATACATCAATAAATTACATTTCAATACAATTAATTCAATATCTTTATTCTTAAAAACAGGAAGAACAAGATAACCAAGCTCCTTTCTGGTATACCAGGTGATCCCTTTGGCCCTGTTTCAAACACTTCATTTTATTTTCTAATGAGGTTGAATGATAGCAAGAAGCATAGTACCAGTTTTATTCCATTTCTCTGATTCACTAAGTATCCTGAGAGATGATGGTATCTGAATTTTTCAACTTCCCTCCTTCCATCTGACATAGCTTCAGAGTCAGAAACAGGAACATATACTTGTTTAAAACAAAAGGAAACAAGCAGCAGGACTAAAAAGTATGTATGCATATTAAGGATGTGCACAGCTTGGAAAAATAGTTTCTTTTCCCCTACATTCTCTGGTTCATCTATTTCTTAGGCAATCACAGCTGTTCCAGTTTACAGTGATTGCTTTAGAAGTTGAACATTTAGAGATTTGTGGAAAGCTGACAAATTGATAAATAGCATTTATGGCAAGATGAAACCAGCTACTTTTACAGATATGGGTTTAGTTAAAAAATACTGTTATGTTTCTCAGCATACAATCACCTAAATAAGTCATATGTTATTAAATCAAAAACAATAAAAGACCAGTTATTATTTAATCCATTAGTGAATACTTTTCCTACCAGAATATCTTCTGTATTTCACCACAGAGATGGCTGCACTGCAGTAACAGATATGTGTTTTGGTTACAAAGAATTTTGGCCCTCCCAAAAAGAGTATATGAACATTACTACAACAAATAAAGAAAATGTTCCAGAGCAAATGCTATTTAGAAAAGTGGCTTTCAAAGTACTTCTTCAGAAAACAGGGAGAAGGGGAAAGTAAACAGGAAATAGTCAATAGATTTATATTTCGTCAAAAGTAGAATACTGTGCCCTAGAAGGAGTCTTCTAAAACTGCTTTCCTGGCTTTTGTAGAACTTTGATAACTGGATAAGGGAGTTCAAATGCTATTACTACATACTGATTAATACAGATAAAAAAATGTATTTTGTGAGACAAGGTTTTTAGAGGAGGTTACTTACAAGGTAATTTATTTACTGATCTAATTTCTATAAAGAAAAGAGTTATTTCCAATATTCTGTAAGGCTTAGGGAGGCTTTGTAATAAAGCCTGATAATATAGTCAAAATCCTAAAATGAAAATACAAGCAAAGAGTACAAGCAGGTTAAAATTAAATTGGAAGGTTTTTAACCTGAGCTTTATGGTTCAATATTTCTCATGCACTAATTTACTATAACTGAAATGAGGACACTGTGTCCTTACATGACTGATGTAAATTTGGGTCTAAAACATGGGAAGTCCCTCATAATGAAGTATGGGTTTGGGTGTGTCAGATATGTGTGTGGCTTCATTTGAAATTAGCTCCACAGCTGAACATTACAGGAAAAGAATACGCTAAAGTTTCTTCCCATACCATAGCACAGAATGTCACAAACGAGTGACTCACTGCCTGAGCTATATTTTAAGTTCGTGCTGTGTTTGGTCAGCTTTCTCCTGAGTGGGAAGATGTCATGTCTGGTCTTCTAAGCACCACTTTATGTGCAGTAGCTGAGACATGGCCAGCTGCAAAGGTGAAACAATTATAAAATACATCTCTTCCCCTTAGTTTTCCACTGGACCTATGTCAGACAGCTGGAAACCCTACAATGAAATTACATTGACTGTGTGCTCTTCCACACATAGTCTGTAACACACATAGTGGGTGCAATCCTACAAAGCACTATACAGTGTTTCCTATGTGGTACTCCAGTCCCCTAATGTGGCAGTTGGGGATAAGATTTAGTGTTGAACATAGTGGTTCTGGGTTAACAGTTGGATTTGATGATCTTAGAGGTCTTTTCCAACCTTAATTTATGATTCTAGAGGTTGTAACATGATAGGGGTCAGTCTATTCTCCCAGGTAAAAAGTGACAGGACAAGAGGAAATGGCCTCAAGTTGTTCCAAGGGAAGTTTAGATCACATATTATGAAAAAATTCTTCACTGAATGGGTAGTCAGGCATTGGAACAGGCTGCCCAGGGAACGGGTGGAATCACCATCCCTGGAAGTGTTCAAAAGGCCTGTGGATTGGCACTTGGGAATATGGTTTAATGGTGCACATGGCAGTGACAGGTTAAGTTGGATTTGACATTCTTAGAGGTCTTGTCCAAACAACAATTCTGTGATTCTAAGGAGAACTGAAGACCTTCATCATCCATGCACATCTGTGATAGTCTGTGTGTCATCTTTTCTTCCCTTTTATTTGAAGATGGTCTGTTAATGTCATTTCAAACAGAGGCATCCATTTAATATAACTACATTCTTACATACAAAGAGAACAGCTGATGCTGGGGGGGGGTTTTTTGAGGGGGAAATAGTAAAATTTAGGACCCCTTCAGGACTCCAGTAAATGGAAATCATCAAAATTGTCATGATTGCACTGCAGATTTTTCAGACTACTTTTTCTCTACTCAAAATTTACAGAATTTCACAGAATGAAACCTGAAACAGAATTTCTATCCAGTTCTTTCACCAAGCTTTATTTAGCAAGCTTCAGGTCCTAACCAGAACCCTCACTGTACACAAGCTACATATGGATCTTGTGTTTCTGTGAGTCTTTGTTGTCTGATGCTTATATTTTGTTATTTTGACAGTAGCTCAACCAACTCAGTTTCAAGCAATTCTGCCAAGCCAGGCAATGCAAAGGTCCTCGGGGTTCTAATGTACTGCACTACTCAGAGTATAGTATGGGAGGGTGTAAGGACAAGCTCCTTTATGTACATAGCACTTGATGGTGATAAAATATCATTCCTCCTCAAATAATAAAAGTTAGAAATAAGTGTACATAGTGCAACAGTAGAAAGAAATGTGCAGATGATTTGCATGTGAAGCAGGACACTTGCATGACAGACTATGTCTGTTTGCTCTGAACAAGCTCATTCTTTTTATTCCTCCTTTTTTTCTCTTCAAGTTGTCATACAAGTTGGCTGAGTGCTTTACCATGTTATATTCTGACAGTTATGCAAGTGGACTTAGTACTTGCTGTACTTCTTTGTTTACTAAAGGCTGAACTTCAAATCCCCTTTTGACTGTTGAAAATATGCATCATGTACATATGGAGAAGGAGTAATTTTGGACTTCCTTACTATTTATACTTAATTTCTGTTCCTTTTTTAGAGTTTTATGCATCCATTGATTGTTGTCACAATAACATTTCTTATATGTGATAAAAAGTATAATAGCACAAAGAGATCTATTTCATATCTCCAGCACTTCGTCTTGCAGCTTTACATGTTTTACGTCTTTCAAGTGTTTAACACAAAGTGCACAATTCTCAGATCTCCCACTGAGATTTGGTTCTCGTATACACCCACTTCCACTGCACTTCTTTTTCACAAGCATCATGAGAGATAGTGGGAAAATTTGTAATATGATGATCTTTCTGGCTTATTCCATTACTTTCTTTTCCTTGATGATCATTTTAAGAGAGACATATTTCTTCCTCTGTGTTCACAAAACTCATTATTTCTTCATATGGAGAAGTTGCCCCGTGTGCTCAATCACTTCCTCTCTATGATAATTTGTTAAACACAGATACAGTCACTCATCTTATGTCTTAAATTCTGTTGAACATGTATTTCTGACAAATGCTCTGTGTTCACTCCAAGGCATGATGCAGTGTTAGTCACTTTTATGTATTCATACTAAAAATAGTCAACCCCACAGCCAACTACCTCTCTGTTAGTGGAAGCCAACTCTGTGACTGTGGAAGGGTGACTAACTCCTACAGCAAACATTCTCCAGAATGCCTCCACTTAGTCAGTTTAGCTAGGACATTTCCTCCACTCTCTAGATGATTAATGTGCTAACTATTGTCTTAAGCATTAGCTTTGTATTGACAATAGTAAGGAGAAACATTTAGTGTGAAACTTTGTTCCAAGTTTAAAAGATATTCCCTAGCAAGTTACAGGGGATATCTTTATTGTTTGTACTACCTCATGTTCCATTTTTGCTAAAGCACATGAGGTCAAAGTATGCCCTAAGGCATCTTAAACCCCTGCTACAGTTTAAAAACTGTGTGTTGGCCAATAACTAGAAACAATTGTTGGGTGTCCAGAGCCATGCCTGGATCACACTATTGCTGTAAAATCAGGGGTGGGTTTTTAACAGTTTTGAGCAACCGTTGCTGATTGTCTCCACTTTCCATTTGTGCTACAGAGGAGTGAAGATATCATTTGACCCTAAATACACAGAATAATTAAAAAAATAAAACTGGACAGGGAAATACATAGCATTGCCTCACAACTATTCCTGGGGATAATATAACTGAAGAGGAATTTTGCTAACTTATTAAATCGTTCAACTTTTAAATCATAAGAGAATCTGTCAGATTTCATCAGGCACCACAGAAGGGGTCAAGTTGATAGAAAATTTTAGTATCTTACAAGAGAAAGTGAGAATCTCCTGGTAGCAGAGACGACAACTGCTACAGACTTTTCTGTTCTGGACTAAGCCAGAGATCTGCAATGATAAGTAATGGTTATAGTAGTAACAAAGTGTACATTGTCATGCATTTTATATGTATATGCATGTTTGTATACATACATATGTACACAGATATGTTTGTGTGTGTGCAAAATACTTCAATATCAATATATATATATAATATTGATAAATTAAAAAAAAGTATGGACAAACACTCCATAAAATGCCTGAGGTTCTTATAAATGTTGGTGAAGACATTTTTAATATCTAATTGAGTCACTATTTAGCTGAAACATATTTTCAGAAATGGGGCAAACCAAAAAGATTAACAGAAAACAATGGCTTGTACTTATTGTACTTTATTGAGGTGCTGGAGCGAGTCCAGAGAAGAGCAACAAGGCTGGTGAAGGGACTGGAGCACAAGCCCTATGAAGAGAGGCTGAGGGAGCTGGGGTTGTTTAGCCTGGAGAAGAGGAGGCTCAGAGGTGACCTCATCACTGTCTATGACTACCTGAAGGGAAGTTATAGCCAGGTGAGGGCTGGTCTCTTCTCCCAGGCACTCAGCAATAGGACAAGGGGGCATGGGCTTAAGCTCTGCCAGGGGAAATTTAAGTTGGATATCAGAAAAAAATTCTTTACAGAGAGAGTAATCAGGTATTGGAATGGGCTGCACAGAGAGGTGGTGGATTCACCATCCCTAGAGATTTTTAAAGGCAGATTGGACATGGCGCTGAGTGCCATGATCTAGTAAATGGACTAGAGTTGGACCAAGGGTTGGACTCGATGATCTTGGAGGTCTTTTCCAACCCAATCGATTCTATGATTCTATGATTCTATGATTCTACTTTCATCCAGAACTTTGAAAGAGTTGAAGCACTAATTCAACTGTACAGCTCACTTCAACAAAGACATTGAGGTGCTGGAGCAAGTCCAGAGAAGGGCAACAAAGCTGGTGAAGGGTCTAGAGAGTAAGTCTAGAGAGATGAGGTTGTTTAGCCTGGAGACAAGGAGCCTCAGGGGTGATCTTGTAGCTCTCTCTGACTGCCTGAAAGGAGGTTGTAGCCAAGTTGGGGTCGAACTCTTGTCTCAGGCAACCAGTGACAGGACAAGAGGACATAGTCTTAAGATGTCGCAGGGGAGGGTCATGTTGGACATCAAGAAGAATTTTTTCATGAAAAGGGTTGTCAAGCATTGGAATGGACTGCCCTGGGAGGTGGTGTTGAAGAAATAATTGGACATGGAACTTAATGCTATGGTCTAGTTGACAAGACGCTGACTGATCAAAGGTTAGACTCAATGATCTTGGAGGTCTTTTCCAACCTAAGTGATTCTATAACACATAAAAATAATACATTCAGAGGAAACAGATCAGAACTTATCCTACAGAAGTGATTTGATGCTAAAGAAAATGAAAGGACTGAAATTTCAATCCTTATGTTTAAAGCTAAGTATTTGTATTGCTAGTATATTACTATTTGATGAAAATCTGGACATGGGCCGCAGTGTTTGCTCACAGCCCAAAAGGCCAGTTGCATCCCAGGCTGCACCAAATGACAAGTGACCAGTAGGTCAACGGAGGGGATTTGTCTCCTCTGCTTGGCCCTGGTGAGACCCCACCTGGTCTACTTTTACTCTGCTGGAGTACTGCATCCAGCCCTGGGGCTCTCAGCACAAAAAAGATGTGGACCTGTTGCAGAGAGTCCAGATAAGGGCCACAAAGATAACCAGAAGCTGCAGCACCTTTCCTATGAAGACAGGCTAAGAGAGTTGATGTTGTTCAGCCTAGAGAAAAAAAGACTCCAGGGAGACCTCACTGCTGCCTTCCAGTACCTTAAGGGTCTTATGAAAAGGAAGAGGGGCTTTTGATAAAGGCAGATAGTGACAGGAAAAGGGGCAGTGGTTTTGAACAGAAAGAGGGCAGGTTTAAACTGGACAGTAGGAAGAAATCTTTTACTCAGAGGATGGTCAAGCATTGAAACAAGTTGACCAGAGAGGTTCTGGATGCCCCATTCCTGGAAGTGTTTTAGGGCAAGTTGTATGGGGCTCTAAGTAACTAGATCTAGTGAATAGCATCCCTTCCCATGGCAGGGGACTTGGAACTAGATGATCTTTAAAGTCCCTTCCAACTCAAACCATTCTCTCATTTCATGATTCTGTTTGAAATGAAGGCTTGTCTACTCCATGAATCTTGGACATTTTCCTTCCAGAATTTGAACAAATAGAGACGGCAAGAAACTACTGTCAGTTCCTTTTGTTTTAGTGCTAGCCATTCTAAAAACAGTAATCTCCACAAGGACCTCAGAAATTAACAATTACTGCTGTTACAAGTAATTAGTTTTTGATTGTTTATAAATGTACATTTTGTCAAGGACACATCACTCTTGACTAGTTTCCTGTCTGTAGTTCACATAGCAGAAATCTAGAACAATATTAGCATGACAAACAGAAATAACACCAAAGAGCTTTATATACAAAACAAAGTACTTGCTTTTACCTCATTGACTGTCCAGAATATCTTAATATAAGACAGCTCCCATTCAACTACTTCCTTGCAGTCCTAAAAATTATGGCAGACACTGTGTTTCAATATACATACTGAAAAAGAGAGATACATATTCAGTAAAAAAGAAAAGAAATCGAGCTCAATCTTTAGCTACCCAAACAGAAATAATTTCATTTTTAATCTGGTCTTGGAAAGGAGGTGCAAAAACATCCCTCATCTGGTGTGTACAACAGTTTTAAAGTAGTATACTCCAGAGGACCAAATCATTCAGGCAGCAGAATGAGAGGCAAAACAAGAGCCAGAGATTTTGAATAAATACTACAGCTGTGGGAAAAGAGTTGCAGAAATAAAAGGAGGAGGGATCAGAGAGTTTTAAGGGTAATAAAAATAAGAAATTTGAAGGAAATACGCAAAACTGACACTGATTTATACCCTAAATACCTTCATTGAATTCATTAGAGTTCCATAGGATACTGAATACATCATCTCACACATTGGTTGGTCTATGACGGCTGTGAATAAGATAGAGGGAATTCTGCAGAAATACCAGTCTTCTTGTCTTGATATTTTTATATTATACTATTTTAGGAAACTTGTAAAGAGGCATTCTCAGAGTGGTAGCTAGCGCCAACAATATTGCATGCAGGTGTTACACAACTCCCCAGCTCCCCCAGCTCTAGTGCTCTGCCTTTGTCCACAATTCCTCTTCTGTTCTCAGTTTGGATCACTCTAGGCTGTTAATTCTATAATGAACTGGGTAGTGCTTTTGTTATGCATACAGATGTGCAGCACTGACTAGAAACAGATTTCAAGATTGTTTCCACTTTAGGTATCTTGGTTTTCTTTTGTCTGAGCCTTTCTGTTTTTCCATGCTTTCCAATCCTCTGTGTTTGTAAGGTGAAAAACAAAATGGGCTGAGCCACTCAAAAGCGATTCTCACATGGGGACTGTTTCTGCCATTGCAATTCTGTTCTATCCATTTCTTTCTGTTCACTTTGCTGTTTTGAATCTTTCAAGCTAGTTCTCTTATGCCAGGGAGAAGACTTTTTTGCCCTCTGTCTTTCCTCCCCACCATCCCCATATAATTATCTTTGGGCATTACTCAGAGATGAGTATTGCTTCATAAAGAATCTTGCCTCCTGTCTGTCAGAAAAAGAATGCATTTCTCTCTTCAGCCAAAAGGCAGAGAAACAAATAGTGAATCTTTATTCACAAGGAAACTGTGTATTCTTTAAGATACATCGTGTCTGAAAATATATACACAGCAGCAATTGTGACTTCCTACATCATACCTAAATGTCTCTGTGCCTGAGCCATCCATCTGAAATGGTTCTTTAAAGTGTAAATTATTTTAAGTATTTCCTATGAGCTTCTACACTTTTTCCTAGCTTTACTTGAGACTGCGGGTGGAAATCTGAGCTAATCCCAAAGAAGGAACCCTATTACTCACGAAGATCATGAAGTACATAGGTTTATTTACAGGTGTTCCTTTACCTGTTAAATCAAAAAAGTGGAATCTCTGCTAACCCCTTGGCGACCCCTTTCTTGTTTCAAAGAATCTCTTGATGCAGCTTCATCAAAATCTTTATATATATTGTATCTGCTTTTCTGTATACAACTCAGGCCAGGTCCACCTCTCCAAGCCTGGTGAAAAATAAAAAATACTTCAGGACAGAACTATATAGAAATAAAGCTTGCCATGTTTTCAGCCTGTATCTTAAAGGTTAGGAAACATTATATAGTTTATTTGGAAGCAACAATCTTCTAAATTATACTGCAATCATTGGTCTGTCTCAGAGCAGATATCCCCAGCAGTTTCTGTCTTTAGAATTATAAGACTACTTGAGCCTTATGGTATATGTCAATTAAAGCTCCAGGCAAATTTACAGCAGCATTTTACCAAAACTGAGCACATAAGCTTTTTTTTTTATTTTATTTCTAATGAATCATTAACAGGGAACTAATCACTGGGACAACAGACATAGTGCCTGAAGCATATCCCAATCCGCCTGGGTATGGTAAGACTACACTGTCATTTGAATTAAGAATAAACTATAAAAATAAAATGTTGAGCTGGAAAGCAGAATTGGAGGGGAAATATAGTGGGAGACACTGATTGTTGGTGATAGATACAGAGGAAAAAAACACCCTAGGATGAGAAAATGAAAAGCTAAAAGTCATACTATTACTTATCCCACTGCTATTCAGTAGCAAAATATTGCTTTGCTAGTTTCCTTGAATTTCAAGAAGCATTCAATATCTGCAAAGCAGTCATGGGAAATACATACCTGGAATGCCTGGTGGTTCAAGTATTTTAACCAAAATTCACTATTTCTAAGTTTGAAAAAGACTTCAAATCAGATATTTCTTACTGATTCACACTGCTATTGTATTTACCACCTCCTGGCAAATAGAATACTCATGAATAGTACTTTTTGTAAAAATCCTCTTTTCTGTTAGTCCAGCTTTATAACACATGAAGCAAACAGCCAAGGCAATAGGAATATACTAGTGCAAGGAGCGAGACCAATACTAACACCAGGCAGTACTGATAGTCAGCTTAAGCTGTTATCATTTAGAGTACAACTAGTCTAGGCAGGAGACTGTCTCAGCTTCAAGTGCCATACACACTGCAAATAGACCCCAAGTCATGTAATAATGTATTGACTTTTGCATGCGGTTTCTTCAGAATTGGAATCAGTTCTGTAAGTGATATTTCAGTCCCAGACATAAATATTGAGAGTCCAATGCATTTGGCTCTCAGGGAAGGGGTCAGCACTGTGGGGGGTGACCCTGGATGGATGTCAGGTGCCCATGAAAGCTGCTCTGTCATTCCCCTCCTCAGCTGGACAGCAGAGAGAAAGTACAATGAAAGGCTCATGGGTTGAGATAAGGACAGAGAGAGATCACTCGCCAGTTATTGTCATGGGCAAAAGAGACTCAACTTAGGGAAATTAGTTTATTTATTACCAAACAAATCAGAGTAGAGTAATGAGAAATAAAACTAAATCTTAAAACACATTCCTCCCTACATTCTTCATGGGCTTAACTTCACTCCCAAATTCTCTACCTCTTCTCTGTCAGCAGCACAGAGGGATGGGAAATGGGAAGGTTGCAGTTGGTTCATCACACCTCTGCCACTCCTTCCTCCACAGAGGGTATTCCTCACATTCTTCCCCTGTTCCAGCCTATGGTCCCTCCCATTAGAGACAATTCTCCACAATCTTCTCCTGTGTGAATCCTTCCTACAAGCTGCAGGTCTTCACAAATCATGCTGCAGAACTTTTCCAGCATGGGCTTCCCACAGGATCTTCCAGCCTGTTTCAGGCACCCATCTGACTATGGGGCAGACTATGGCGCTCTACATAGTCGGCAGCTGCATATGTGCTCCACCATGACGTCCATGGGTTGCAGGGGGACAGCCTGCCTCACCACAGTCTTTACCACAGGTTGCAAGGGAAATTCTGCTTTGGCACCTGGAGCAGCTCCTCCCTCTCCTTCTCCACTGACCTTGGTGTCTGCAGAGTTTTTCCTCTCACATATTCTCACTCCTCTCTCAGGACTGTTGCTGGTTTTGTGTAGCAACATTTTCCCCTTCTTAACTATGTTATTCCAGAGGTGCTACCATGGCCACTGATGGGCTTTGCCTTGGCCAGCATCAGGTCCATCTTGGAGCTGCCTGACATTGACTCTGCCAGATGTGGGAGAAGCTTCTGGCAACTTCTTGCAGAAACCAACCCTGTAGCCAGCTCACTACCAAAACCTTGCCACACAAACCCAATACAAGCACTAAGAACAAATTAAAATAGAGGAAAGGATAAAGGAAGAAATGTTTTCTACTTATCACCCACATTTGTAGAAGGTGAGATTTGAAAAAGATGCAGGGAAAGCATGATGCAGAAGGAACTTTTTTCCTCACCTGAGCTATTTATTTTCTGCAGCAAACTGTTTGATGCAATATCAGTAACATTAGGGTCCTAGACAGTAGGCAAAAAAAGTAATTGTAAAGTGAGCTGTGTAGGCAGCAATGTCTTTTCAAGAAGAACCAGCAATTCAAGATGTATGTCATAAAGGGTGAAAATCAACATGAGGGAAGCAAAACAGCATTTGGTACAGTATACTTGCAAAGCTACCTACTCTAATGAAATCAAGACTGAATCTATAGGAACAATAAATATACAGAGCTTTTAGGTCCTTATTTACATGCAGAAATATAGCTTTGAAAACTCCTTAGATTTTTATTATGGTTAATTAAAAGATATTACAAATATACTTGGAAAGCCAATGGACAGCTCCATGCCACTGGATCATGATTTTAGGAGAAGGCCAAGTTACCAATTTTACCTTTTCTTAGTTCCAGAGGCTTCTCTCCCAAAGCTGGAGGTGGTCAATACATTGGTAGAACTTGTCAACTTCTGCTTGGCAGGAAGGGAGGAGGAGCCTGTATTACATATATGAAAGGTAGTTATGAGTTTTATTTTTTAATAGCAATAAATGTAGAGTTTCTTCTGTTATTCTTTCTTAGGTTGCCATTTCAAATATTCAATTATTCTTAAAGTATATATACATACATCATACACCAAAGAAGTTTGCAGTCCACACATAAGAATTTGTTCATGGACCTCCAAAAAAGGGGGAAAATACTACTCTCACATCTGGCAGTCATTTGTTCATCATGGAACTGTGCATCTGAAAGTATTGCATAATAGACACGCAGGGCCAAAATCATCCTGGGTGTAACAGTACTGACGTCAATTCCCTTACACCATGAAAGAATTTTTTGTGTGGAATGCAAATTGTTTTCATGAAAGACAGAGAAACTTTTTACTATGGAAGCTTCTCCTCTTCATTTTTTTAAAACAGCTGGCAGCTGGTAGACATTGGCTTGCTGGCCAAGTGCAGTAAATGAAAAGGACCATGAAAATGAGCAACTATAAGGAAAAAAATGAAGAAGGACATTCAGGTAGGAATGGAACTGTATTGAGTTTCCTACTTTGAAGAAATGGGAGAAAATGGACAGGAGAGATAGTTTAGAAAAAAATTATAGCATCTCACCTCAGGAAGCAATTATAAAACCATGGTTTTCACCAAGAAAAGAAGCAGACTGTTATAATTCATTGCAGCCACTTCCAGACTAAGCTTTTTCCTATTGTGGGCATACAAATAAGTACTAATGCCCCATACTGTTTAATATCTTCATTAATGATCTGTATGATAAGACAGAATGTACCTTCTGAAACTTTGCAGATGATACATCAGATGATTGTGCTGACATTATGAGAGATCTCAATAGAACAATGGCATTCTCAGAAAGTTCAACAAAGGGAAGTACAAACTTCTGTGCGTGGGGAGAAGTAATTGCATACACCAATACAAGCTGGGGGCCAACTGGCTGGAAAGCAGTTTAGCAGAAAAACACCTGGACATACCAGTGGAGGAGAAGATGAAGACAAGCCAGCAATGTGCCCTTGCAGCAAAGCAGGACAACAACCAATATCCTGGGCTAATTAGGAAGAACGTTGCCAAAAGGTCAAGGGAAGTGATCTTGTCCCCATACTAAACATCACTGAAGCCATATTTGGAATGCAAGATTCAATTCTGGCCTCCCCAGTACAAGAGACAAGGACTTAGTACAGACTGTCCAGCCAGGGACCATGTTAACAATTAGGAGAATACGTAATGTGTTGACATTTGACATTTTGATATTCAATAGCTGACAATTCTAGTCATTTTGTCCTTCTAAATCCTAACTCCTAAAGCCTTCTCTCTCCATCTTTCTGCAGGTGATTGAGGAATAGCTCCATGTATCTCCAGAGTCAACACCTTGGGAGCATGGCCCACAGTCTTTATTACACAGTTCCCTGTTTTGATTAGGAACGGAGAACTCCAAAGATCACAATGTTCATGAGCAGCTGAAAGAAGCTAGAAGGATATGGATGAGGGAAAAAAAGGCATCAAGCTGAAATAAATGCAGTGGAGCAGCTGTCTAAATTGCATTTTTCAAGACTAATTTTGAAAGAAAGCTGACAAAACAATTCTGATTTATCCAGAACTAAATTTGCTTCTGGTAAGGGAGTGGACAAAAAGGAGCAAGGGTATGGATGGAGACTAAAACAATTGGTATTGATAATTTGAAATACTGTGCGCATGGGATACTATTTCATACTATCTCTTGAATGGCTGCTTGAATTACATACTGTTAGCTGGAAAACACGGGGTATTTGACATGCCTAGGATCTTCTCATAACTGACATGCTTGGATGTCCTGGAAACATGGATCCTGTACTACTAGAAAAGGATAAATTTTTCAGCCATACTTATATGACTCAAACAGCACACATACTCTTTTGAAAAGGACAGGAGCAATTTACAATTCCTGTGCTATTACTTAGAATTTAAAACTCCAACTAAATCACCTCTTTTGTTTTTAAGGTGGCTGGTGCTCCCCTCTTGTCAGCAGAGAGGTTCCTTGGAGTACTCCCTAACTCACAATATTAAAAACAGGCAGTCTCCTTTAGGGACTATTCTGGTAGTAGAGAAGCGGGAAGAGGAATTTTTTTACAGAAAGGTCATGACAAATGGGAAAATCAATATCTGGAAGCACTGGCTGATGCAAAATTATTATTTCTCTAAGTTTTATGCCATTTAATTCTATTTCTGAAACCCAAAGTTTTTGTGGATGACCCTTTGTGTCCTAAGAAAGGTACATGTATGTCTTCCTCAGAGCAACAGTGCTGATTATCAAAAATATTTCTATTAAAACATAGGACATTATAAACATTTAGGCTTCGCACATATAATAAAATCATCTAAACACATGAGTTGCACATCTCAGTAAACCTTAGCCACAAAATTCCAGAGTCCCATTGTGGCTTCAGTGCAACAAATGGAATCTTTGCTAAAAACAGAACTTTACCTTTAGCCCCAAATCAACTTAAATTGTTTCACAGATCACCTATGCTTTTTGCAAGTAATGTCTGTAATTTACTAACTCTATCAGCTTGTGCAGAGGAAACAGCATGACTTGGCTTCCTCTCCTATTCCTCTGTGTCTCTGGGCTCCTGACCCTGCTGAAAAGGAATTTCTGAACTTCTCTGAACAGAGGCTGCATTTGCTGCTGGTACTCAGAGTAGCCACAAAACTAAGAGGAGATTATGGTAGTCACAGCTTAACCCCAAATACTAAATCAGGTCCTTGCAGCTAGGAATACTATCAATTCAAAAAAGTGTGATTTTTTTTTTTAATTTGTACAGCTCTTTTTTAAAGACTTACCATTTTAAATGTACCCGCTGAATAACTTTTGTGTATGTCTTACTTAAACTTCTGGTACTTTAGTGTTTTTTCTTTGATTCTATTTAGTGGGAAGAAGATCAGGATACAGGATCTGGATCTGTATACAAACATAGACAAAATATATTAAGGATATATCCCTTATAAAATTTATATTGAAGTTGAATGTGATTTATATTTTTATATTGCTCAGCTAGTTTGCTTCAAGAATTTAAATTAATTAAATTTAGCTACAGCGATATAAGCGTGTTGCTAGAAAGCAAAAAGTATGTGTACACGTGTGTGCATATACACAGCTTTTAATTAAAACTATTACTCTTTCTTTAATTGAGCAATTTCAGATTGCAAAAATCAACATTTGCAACTTCAAACACAAAACAAAATAATATCCTCAGTCTGGTCACAGTTAACTACATAGTGACTAAATATAGCATCAGCTAGTCTTCAGGATGTGTCCACAATAACAGATTACTCAAAATGTTCTGCTGCTATTCCCCACCTAATATTATGCCTACAACAAAATGTGTAAGTTTAAAATATCTCTGTATTTATGGTAAACAGAAAACAAACACTAAAATTGCAGAGTACTGTCTGCTGCTCCTAACCTACGGGCTGTATATAGAAAGCTAAATTGAACAATTCTGCCTACCATGGATAGTCAAATACATACTGTATTCCAGGTGTTGGTGAAGCACAAGGAAATCATATCTTGAGTGGGATATAAACTCTAACCCTGACTTTCATTAAGATTTTCAACTGATTTCTATTTCTGAACAACTAGTGTATATTTCCTTACTACTATGTTGAGAATTTTCACAGACATTTTAAAATATAGAAGTCATTAAATGAATGACACTATTTCCTCTCACTTCCTTTCTTTGGAATGGGAGTATTACTCAATGTCCAAAAACCTTTATGCAGCACTCAAGTCAAATTCCTCTTTTAATTGAATGCAAAAGGATGCATGTATCTTTAAGTGTCTATCCACTCATGTTTTAAGGAAAACAGTCCTTATTTCCAGGCATGGCTTCCACCCCTCCCTGCCTGTGACCCTGACAATGCCCTTCTGCTTACGTACAGCAGCCTTTGAGTGAGAACAGGAAGAGACGAATCAAGGAAGCAGCTGTTCTCTGAATCACAATCCTCTCTGGATTTCTCTATTTAAAAAAAAAAAAAAACAAACCCAAAAAAAACCAACTAGTAGGAAGATAACGCAGAGCAGAAGCATAATATTCCTGGAAGCCACCTCAGCAGCTGCTACTAAGAAGACTCACCAGCATGGTGATAAAGATGGATGCAAGTACATTCAAAGTTTGGTCTTCACAGATTGAGGATCAATTTCACTTGGGTTTGCACAAATTTACAGGACTGGATGGCTACAAATTCACCAAAGCATCTGTACAAGTGGTCTGTTAGAAGCTACCTTAGTTTGGCTCCAAGTTTCTCTTCTATCCCTCTCTAAATAAAGACTTCCCACTATGGTTCTGCTTTCAATATTTTCAAAGAATATTAATGTATTGTACTGTGTTCTTGTACTTAAGAATCACTTCTGCCTTTGCTATTCAAATATGCATCTATTTGCAGTCAACTTTCTTCCTTGTCTAAGTGAGAATGTAGAGGTCCAAATCTAATATCAATACCCTGGGAACAGTCTGACAGACACCTATGAAAAATTTGTAACTTG
The DNA here is from genome assembly GCF_047495875.1 of Pithys albifrons albifrons. NCBI lineage: Eukaryota > Metazoa > Chordata > Aves > Passeriformes > Thamnophilidae > Pithys > Pithys albifrons. The sequence goes on from NC_092463.1 coordinate 32,308,091, forward strand.
AATAATGATTCTCTTTCAAATTTAGGAAAATCTTTTCTTTCTCATTTTAGAAATACCAACTTGATTTGTATTCTTCTGCATGCAGATTATCTGTTTCTTAATTACTTCATATGCTTTTTCTGTGAATGGGGCTGTAAGATATACTGAATTCCAAAATTAAGTTTTTCTTTCATATAACAGATGAACCAGACTGTTCAGACACTCTCAAGATATTTGTAAAATAGCCAAAAATCAGAGTCATATGTTCTGAAATACTTGAAGTCTTGACTGAAAACATAACCTACAAAAATTATTCAAGTTTTCTGGCCCAAGACCTGACCTTCTGTTCAGGTTTTGCTCAAAATTTTATCAGCAATTAGAAGTAACTAGCAAGAGCTAAGATCATACATTATAGAATATCCTGAGTTGGAAGGGACCCACATGGATTACTAAGTTAAATCCTTAGCTCTGCACAGGACACCCCAAGAATCACACCATGCAATGAGAGGGTTGTTCAAAAATGTCTTGAGCTCTGCCAGGCTTAGTGCTGTGACCACTTCCTGGGGAGCCTGTTCCACTGGCCAACCACCCTCTGGGTGAGGAACATTTTTCTAATATCCAACCTAAACCTTCCCTGACACAACTTCAGGCCATTCCCTCAGCTTCTGTCACTGGTCACCAGAGTAAAGAAATCAGAGTCTGCCCCTCCATTTCCCCTCATGAGAAGTTGTAGACGGCAATAAGGTCTCCCCTCAATCTCCTCTTCTCCAGGATGAACAAGCCAAGGGACCTCAGCCTCATACATCTTCCCTCCTAGACCCTTCAGCATCTTTGTAGCCATCCTTTGGACATTCTATAATAGGTTTATATGTTTCTTATAATGTGGTGCCCAAAAATGCACACAGAAAAATTAATGTAAGCTCTCCTACATTATCAGAATCATAAAAAAACTGTGTCTTTCTCTGCTAAATTGTACCAAAAATTGAAAAGTACATTCATTCACAACTGATCAATTTCCATGCAAATTCCAGAAAGCTTCTCAGACTTAATTCCTTCTCTCAGCTGCCATTTCCCTCGTGCTATTTTGAGAAAAAAGCAGCCATTAATGGCTCTCCTTCCTGGCTCATAGTTCCTTCCTTTCTTTCTGCCTTTACTGAGAAATTATCTTCTGTGTGATCCTCTTGAAAACTAGAAACGCAGTCATTGCATCATTTATGTATCAAATCAGATGCAGACTCACTTAGATTAAGGGATATTAATGTTCCTTAGAAGTGCCACTTGTTATGTGCTTCCTCAGTACAGTCATATAGTTCTGAAGTTTTATTTACAGTCTCTCTTTATCCCATTCAACTCTAGTTTTTTGTCATAGTCTAATGTGTTTTCATTAAAGGAATCCAGAAACATCTTTCAGATGGTCAATATGAAAAGAATTCTAGAAAGCATGTACTCAAACTACAGACAGGATCAAGCTAGTGAGCAATGACATTTAGTATAATAAATCCCTGCCACTTAATTTAGCAGCCTCTCTGGTAAAACTACATGCCCCATCCCTGGAAGTGTTCAAGGCCAGTTTGGATGGTGCTTTGAGCAACCTGGTCTAGTGGGAGGTGTCCCTGGCCATGGCAGGGACAATGGAACTAGATCATCTTTAAGGTCCCTTCCAACCCAAACCATTCTATAATTCTATGATTGTGTCTTCTTGCAAACTCTTTACATATCTTCAATGAAATAATAAATTCATATGACTAACAGAAGCAGTTACATTGCAGAATAGTTGCTGTTTTGAGCATTTAGAACAGGCCCTTACATGTTGATGACAGTTTTATGCTCACATTTTAAATTTCCAGTATCTGACATGAAACCCAAAACATGTGACTACAATTTACTTGCAGTATGTTTGTGGACAACATACAAAGTACATAGACCTCATTGGATCAGTTTTTAAGCATGGATGCAAATAAGTTTCATAATGTAGAAGATGGTGAAAAACCAAGTCTCTGTTCTGACATTATTAAAATTTTATTTTAAATTCCCATTGTGGTAATTTCTGTAGACCTTTTCCCATACATTTTGCATGTGGTACTAATATGGGCAGAAAAAAACTATCCTACAAGCTTAGTTGGTGACCTTAGATGATGCTTCACATTTCATAACGGGTGAAAACAGTTAATTACTTAAAACATTTATTTCCTCAATTAAACATCTCACAAATACTTTAATGACTTTAATTTTCATTGTAACTTAGGCTTCTGAATGGAAATGTGACTTTTGAAAAAATTTGGATGACTGACTTGGGTATTTTTTGAAAATCATCCTTTGTTAGATTTAGCAAACAAACAAAGCCACATTCCTATAATATTTCATCAAGTTCTGAGTAACAGAGAATCAGAAATGTTCTAAAATGTACAATTACAAACAGGCATAAACTTTGAGACATTTTTGTGGTTTCAGAGAAAACTGACTTGAGTACATATGTCGGAAAGTCCCACCAAGAAGCCACTTCTGTATTTTCAGGAAATTAAGCAAAAAAGCCTACTGCAATTTTTTCTATTCTAATGTTTATTTATTTTAAGCCACACGATAAGTAGAAATTTTTGATCACAGGTGCAGTATTTAGACCAAAAACATAATTTGTAGATAAAAGATTTAAAAAACCCAACCATTATCAAAAATTTTGAGACTGCTTCTAATGGTCTTACATTCTGTGACACTGTGAATAGTGGCAGAGTTCAAAGCTTTGCAGCTGTGGAACCAAGCCACAATCACAGTCATTCTCCTAAGTACTCTGTTTTTACTTCCTTTTTCTGGAGTGACCCAGAGAGTCTATTTGACAGACAAAAAGTTGTAGGATATGCCAGGAGATTCCCTCTGAAAAGTCTTGATAAACAAGGTGACTGGAGGAGTAGGAGACTAAATTAGATTACTGTTCCTGAGCATAAGGACAGCTATGCGAGATCTGAAAGACAATGCTGTCCCACATGCTGTCTCCAGCACTGGTCAACAGCAGGGACGAGCAGAAGAGTGCAAGAACAGGAGGAGTATATTATCAACATTCTCTGGTACTTAGTAGATCCAGACCCTCGGCAGTTTGGAATCCAGAAATTTCTTTACATAAGAACCTAAGGTTTGCCTAGCCCCATATTCTATCTCTGACAATGTTAATAACTAAATGCATAAAATCCAGTAAAACTGAACCAAACATATACTCTCCAGCCCTTTCACAGCCTCTTGATTCTGTCGGATTTGAAGACTTCCTAATCCTGATATTGTTTGTTCAGCAATCCACCAACAGGTCTCTCTCCTGGTTACCCACCTTTTCCCTGAAATCCTGTGAACTTCCTGAATCCACAGTGTCCTGTTATAACAAGTTCCACAGGCCTACTATTCATTCTGCTTTGAACTTAACTGCTTATATCTTAATTTCTTGGCTGCTACTTCTTGCAACTGATAGAGACTGCAAACAATTAGTCAATGTGAATAAATGTTGGAAGGATTAAAATTACATTCAGTGGGATTCTGATGTAGCTCAGAATCATCTTTCCCCTTTTCAAAAAGCAAATGATTTCATCATGTCTACTTTCTGCATTGACAGAAAGGAAAGTCTCTTTCCTTTCTTTAAGAAGGTTTTATAGATCAAAGGCTTTTCCTGTTTCCTCAGAGTTTCTGGACTTCAGCAACACTTTCTGTCTAATGCCCCTGGCAATCCAGAAACCAGGCAGAAGCCACTTGAAAGATTTCAAGCATGAGTAATGAATCTTCTTCTGATCCTGAAAAAACAGATGAGGAAACTTGGGAACAAGACTTTTTGTAATGATACAGGTATCAGACAGTTAGAGACTCGCAGCTGCCAAACTCAAGCTGCATCATTCAGGACACTTTGACTCTTTCCCAGCCAACATCTCAGTAATGCAAAGCTGTGAGACTTGGAATGAGCCCTAAACTGCACAGTTAGTGATCATGATGGACAGATCACAAGTTGAAGTGTTAAACAGAAATTACCTGTTTTCATATCAGTGCAGCGCACCTTTGTGCTCAGAAAAACATGAGCTCTGTAGGACTAACAGAAAATGGAAGGAAAGAAGAATATTTTTCATATTGGCATAATAAATACTTTGGTTCTGTCATGTTTCTCCCACTGAATGAGTGATGTGCTTACATATTTCACACAATCGCAGCATATGCACAATGTTGAATGTCTAGCAGCAGTTAAAGACACTGTTCCTTTGTTCAGCTGCCTCTTTGGTGTTCTAAAAGCATCTGTCTTCTGATAATGTAAAATGCTTTTTCACATTAATACCTCTCACTTTGTTCTTGATTTCTATTTTTAGAACAAAGACCCCAACGGCTTACCTTACTAAAGGTAAAAGGTTGTACAGAGTAGGCATTTCTGTCAGGCTTTAATTCTGAAAAATATAAGCAGTGGTAAGGATTTACAGAAGAACCATCCTGTCATACCGTACCCCACTACTCCCACAATACAGCACAGTGCTGTGTGCAGAGTCATGGCCTTACCTCACGTAAGCCTTCAATCTGATAAGATATGACAGCTGAGCTTGCACACGCCACTATGCTTTACTGAAATATTAGGGTTTGTTATGCATAGTGACATGCTGATAAACTCTTAATTAGCTCCTGTTTATGAGTGTCTGCTTTTACAGTAGATCCTAATTCATTTGCTTCTGCCTATACTATATCTCTCTATGCCAAATATGGATTATATTGCAACTGGTATCCTCTTGTGTGTGCATATAGAAAGGATGATTAGCTGTAAATCCTTATGTGAGGCATTTTATATGGGAAACTACTAACAAAATATATCGGGTTACACCAGACAGCTGCCTAAATTCTGAAATGAATATCTGCTAACTATTTATATGCCAAGATTGTCATTCACAGTTACTTTGTAACTGCATCCAGACCACTAAAGCAAAAAAATTATTTGGCAAGTAACATTTTTCTAATTCGCAGTTGCCCTGGTACTAATACTATACCAGACAAGCACAAGCGTGTCATTATGCCTTTTGTCACTTTACCAATCACTGTGGTCCACCATGCCATCACTCAAAATTTTGGTTGTCTGTTTCTAATTGGATGCTTCCTTTTGTGATAATAAAAATGATTCATATAGTGATATAGCATCCTAAACGTTATACAGTGTTTTTCAGAACACACTGAACTCTTTTGCTTTAAGGTCACTCAGTACTGTTCTGTAATTATACATGGTTTGCTCAAAAGGGGGTTAAAAAAGGCTGTACTTTCCTGAGGACTGCAAGTAAAATTATCTCTTAAGAGATATATGTGAAAAAGATG